>NC_089504.1:154133763-154444299 GCF_036850995.1 Saccopteryx leptura
AATTGCTTCTCACTCTTCTCAACTCCTCTCTCCCTTTCTCCATCTCTCCCTTTCTCTTTCTCCCTTTCTTTCTCTCTCCCGCTCCCCCCTCTCACCCTCTTGTTCTCTCTCTCCCTCTCCTCCCCTCCTTTCTCTAAAATCAGTAAATTAAAAAAAAATTTTTTTTCTTAAGTGAGAAGCAGGGAGACAGAGAGACAGACTCCCTTATGTGCTCCAAGCAGGATCCACATTGTCAAGCCCCATGTGGGGCGATGCTCTGCCTATCTGATGCTGTTCCTCTGTTGCTTAGCACTCAAGCTATTTTAGCACCTGAGGCAAGGCCGTGGAGCCATCCTCAGCACCCAGGGTCAACTTGCTCCAATGGAGCCATGGCTGTGGGGAGGAGAAGAGAGAAATAGAGAGAAAAGAGAGGGTTGAGAGGTGGAGAAGCAGATGATCACTTCTCCTGTGTGCCCTAACTGGGAATCAAACCCGAGATATCCACACACCAGGCCAACACTCTACCACTGAGAGAACCAGCCAGGGCTAAAATTTTTTTTAAAAAAGAAAATATTCTGTTTATGTTTTGGGGGGTTTTTATTCTTTTTTTTTTTAATTCATTTTTTAGAGAGGAGAGGGAGAGACAGAGAGAGAGAGAGGAGAGACAGAGAGAGAGAGAAGGGGGGAGGAGCTGGAAGCATCAACTCCCATATGTGCCTTGACAAGGCAAGCCCAGGGTTTTGAACCGGCTACCTCAGCATTTCCAGGTTTTTATATTCTTGTCCCTGGCTGCTGGCTCAGTGGATAGAGTATTGGCCCTGCATATGGACATCTCAGGTTCAATACCTAGTCAGGGCACACAGGAGAAGTGACCAACTGCTTTTCTCCCCCTCCTTCTCCCCATTCTCTCCCTCTGCCACTCCTGCAGCCAGTGGTTCAGTTGGTTCAAATGTGGCCCCGAGCACTGAGGAAAGTTCAGTTGGTCTGAGTGCATCAGGCTTAGGCACTAAAAATAGCTCGATACTTGAGCATCGATCCCAGATGGGTTTGCCAGGTAAATCTCAGTCAGGGTGCATGTGGGAGTCTGCCTCACTATCTCCCCTCCTCTAAACTAAAAAAAAAAAAAAAAAAGAAAGAAAAGATTTTTTTAAAGTACATTTAACACATACTTAGGAAGTTTATTATATATTGTTACCACTAATTGTTCATGGCTCTGAGTTTTGTCTTAAAAGTGACTTTTTTCCAGTTGTATTCTGCTGTTGTAATTTTATAACAAGAATAAAGTCTAGCTGATCCTGTAGCTTTATTCAGATTAGTCTAAATCTGATATGAATTTGGTGTCATAAATCATTCTATCAGTATATAACACCAAATTAATCTGTAGGTATACTTTAATCATCTTTTAATAAGAGCACTTAAAATGGATTTACAGTTATCCAGCAAATATTTATGGAGTGCCTACTGTATATCAGACCCTGTGCTAGGCACTGGAACTTCAGTGGTAAACCAGATGCACATGATTTCTGCTCTATGGAACCCACATTCTAGTGGGGAAAATAGAAAGTTATTAAGTACATAACCAAGTAAATAAGAAATTCACATCAGTGAAGTGTTGAGAACTCAAAGGGTAATGAGATAAACAGTAATTAGCAGGATAAAGATAACTAGGGAAAGCCTCCTTTCAATCCTAAATGAAGTGACACTTAAATGGTAAAAAAATAACAAGCCAGACATTTGAAGGAAGAGCATTATAACCAGAGGAAACAGCACTTGCAAAGGTTTTGAAACAAGAATGACCCTGCCCTGGATGTTTGAGAAACAGAAAGGATATCAACTTGACTGGAATATATGAGTTAAGGGACAGGTGCTAGGAGTTGGAATTGGAGAAATAAGCAGAGGACAGCACGATCATACAAGCTAGTAATTTCAACACTATATGGTCACCCTCTTTTTACAATAAATAATTATTTTTAAATTAAGTGAGAGCAGGGGAGGCAGGGAGACAGACTCCCACATGTACCCTGACCGGGATCTACTTGGCAAGCCCCTTATGGGGCTTTGCTCTGCCCATCTGGGACATTGTTCTGTTGACTGGCAACTGAGCTGTTTTTAGTACCTGAGGCAGAGGCCACAAAGCCATCCTTGGTGCCTGGGGCCAACTTGCCCTAGCCAACTGAGCCATGGCTGTGAGAAGTGGGAGGAGTGAAAGAGAGAAAGAAGGGGGAGGGATAGAGAAGCAGATGGTCACTTTTCCTGTGTGCCCTGACCAGCAGTTGAACCCAGGACATCTACATGCTGGGCCAACACTCCACCACTGAGCCGACAGGCCAAAGCCAATAAATAATTTTCAATGTTCTCTTTAGTATCTTGAAATGAAATTGTTAGATATAATCAGTGTGAATACATAGTTAAAATAATAGCATAATACCTTAAAATATAAAGGAAATTATTTATAGTAAAATCATACATATTTAATATGCAAAAATTTAGGAAACACTTCAGTGGCAAACAAAGTATCAGAAGTTTACACCTATGTATAATATCACTTCCAATGCAACTTTGAGTCACACATCGCAAGTGGTGGTAGTATCATTGATATTTTACAAAGTAGTGAATGATAATTGGTAGCTTCTAACTAAATAAAGTAGATTTACATATAGCCGCATTCTTGTAGGTGCAAAGCACTTTATGTACATATAAAATGCAGATGCAGTTAGATCGTTATAAACAGACTTCTCATCTATACAAGTATCTGGCAGGATATTCAAAAGTCATACAGCAGGTGAGAAGCTTATTTTTCAGAATCGTTCCATATTTGGCAAGCTCTCTGATCTGTGGTCTCTGCCCACTAAATACCAGTACCCCTTTCTAGTTACTGTGATGACCAAAACTGGTCCCATACCAGTCTTCATGTGGTTGATCCCCCAGTACCAACTATTAATCTTTCTGTGTCTCCTAGGACCACAATTTAGCTTTTGCCTCTACTAGACTTAAAATAGAAAGAACAAAACATTAAATATATTAACTGCAAATCCATGCTATACTCTAGACTGAAATTTTACTTTAATTTTTTTCCTATTTGAGATTATGCACAGTTTTGTTTCACATGCAGTACACCAGAAGTTACTAAAAAAAAAAAAAAAAACAGCCTGAAGCTATGCAATTTAGAAATAGTTCCATATTTAAATTAAAACATTTCTCCTTTTGGAATTCCTGTACCAGACATTAAATCTTCTCTCCAATGTGTATTAACATCCAAAGGAAATGCCAAAAATTTATCTTCCATTGTTTTTAATATGACGGAGATCTTAATTATATAATCCAGGAACTTTGCAGTAGTTTATCCTTATGCTCCTTTTCTGAACACAGAAGCCCAGACCCAGCAATATCAAGCCCTGGACAAGCACATGATTCAGAAAGAGAGCCAGTTGGAACACATATGTCAACCCAGCATGTGTCAGCCACTGTCATTTACTCCCTGAGGATATTTTCCAACTATATCAATTTTTTGCACCTATTGAAGAGGTGCCCCCTTCTTTATCTTCTAGAATCTCTGTATCTCCTATTCTCAGGTGTGACTCCATGTCCCGAGAGATATCAGGTATGCTTAGGTATTCTTGGCCTAGTCACAGCATTATTTATACATCAAGTACCCACTGCCAGGTCAGAGATCTGGCTAACACTTCTTTGGGAAATAGTTAACGTGATATATGCCACAGAACCAGAAAAACCACTCAGATCCCATATATCTGGTAGGCATATGTTTGGACATTCACTTCAAACTCCTCATGCCTAGCATCTCTTCTGATTTCTTATTAAAATGTATTTCCCACCTGACCAGGAAGTGGTGCAGTCAATGGAGCACTGGCCTGGGATGCTGAGGACCCAGGTTCAAAACCCTGAGATCACCGGCTTGAGTGAAGGCTCATCCAGCTTGAGCACAAGCTCACCAGCTTGAGCACAGGGTCACCAGCTTGAGTGTGGGATCATAGACATGACCCCATGGTTGTTGGCTTAAGCCCAAAGGTCACTGGCTGAGCAAAGGGTCACTGGTTTGGCTGGAGCCCCCCAGTCAAAGCACATATAGGAGGGCAGTCGATGAACAGCTGAGGTGTCATAACTATAAGCTGATACTTCTCATCTCTCTCCCTTCCAGTCTATCTGTCCCTCTCTGTCCCCCCCCCCACTTTAAAAAAAATGTATTTCCCAAAAATATCCACCCCCCCAAAAAACCAATTCAGAGACTGTGACTCTTTGGAAGTCAGATTTATAGACTGCATCATCTTTTAGAAGCACCCTTCCAGCAGTGTTACCTGCATAGATTCCCAGTCTCTTGGAACACAGCAAAATATTACAAAGTCATAAGGCATTGGTTTGGCTTGGGATCATCAGGTGATGACTTTATTTTGGTCTAGAGTACACTCTTGTAGCTTTATCTTCTAAGAATCTTCAAGTTCCAGTACATAACTTCCATAAAGGCAAATCGCAGGAGGCTAAGCATGTATGATCCCTGGTTCTTTGCAGAGCTAAATATTCATCAGAATCTCTGTCTAGATCTGTGAGCTCCTAAGCATCTCCTGTCAGACCCATTTGTTCTCCTCGCTCATATAGTGTCTCCGGTGCTGAAGGACATGAACATGTGTTTAAAAGTTAGACCAGCTACTTATTTGGGTCACTGGATCCCCAGAGAATCCAGTCAGACCAAGTCCTCTGAATTAATTCTAGAAAATTTAATTTTCATCTTAGATCACATATGACTTATTCTGGTGGATTGCATATGAGGGATGAAGGAAAGGAATCAAGGCTGCTTAATAGGTTAGGTATGATGTATGAGCAACTGAGTAGATGATGGTACTACTAACATAGAGGATAAAGATTAGAAGGAAACAGATTTGAACGAAAAGACCAAATCTATATGTTAGGCTTGAGCTACCTTTTAGATATTCAAGGAAACAGTGGGATATATGACTACAGAGCTCAGGACAGGAAATAATTTGGGGAGTTATAAAATATAGACAGTGGTTGGATTCAGCTGGTTCGCACTGGTTTGACAACTGATACCAATACCTAATTATTTGTTGAGTTTGGTGAACTGGTTGTTAAAGTGGCACTTGTAGTCAGGATTCTCTTTAAGGTTGGTGACTGAGCAGCCACCCAATGTGGAAATCACAAATTTACATTCCATACTCTTTTTTAACATTCATTTATACAATAAACAGCATATTCTAAGCACCTTTAGTCATGTTTATTCCGTCCATAGGTGAGAAAAATTGCAAGTAAGAACGCCAATCAAGTAGCAATATGGAAATATCTTGAATAACAATTTTTTTTGGTCACGTATTATTTAATATTTTTTTATTAGTATTTTAAAACTTTCGGCCCTGGCGAGTTGGCTCAGCAGTACAGCGTCAGCCCAGCATGTGGAAGTCCCAGGTTTGATTCCCAGTCAGGGCACACAGGAGAAGCGCCCACCTGCTTCTTCCCCCTTCCCCCTCTCCTTCCTCTCTATCTCTCTCTTCCCCTCCTGCAGCCAAGGCTCCATTGGAGCAGAGTTGGCCTGAGCACTGAGGACGGCTCCATGGCCTCTGCCTCAGGAACTAGAGTGGCTCCTGCTGGAGTGGACCAATGCCCCAGATGGACAAAGCATTGCCCCCTGGTGGGTATGCGGGTAGATCCAGTTTGGGCGCATGCAGGAGTCTGTCTGACTGCCTCCTCACTTCTACCTTTGGAAAAATACAAAAAGAAATAAATTTTAAACTTTCTAATTTTGTGTAGCTCTTGTATTGTTCTTATTTAAGTATTAAATGTGAGTCCTGCCTGTGGAGGAGAGGTAGAAACAGCAGTGACTGCTGCAGCAGGCCAGCGCCGCCAACACCAATACCCAAACGCCTGAGGCAGCTGCAGAAGGGGTGGTGGGCCTGCAGACAGACCACACCTAGGGAACACAGAGGCCACACCCATTGGACTCCTGTGGCCACACCCTTCTTCTACACAGACAGAATGGGAAGGCAGAGAAATGCAACACAAATGAATCAAGAGAAATTCCCAGAAAAGGACTTGAATGAGTCAGATATAAACAAATTACCAGATGCAGAGTTTAAAATGATTGTTAGGATGCTCAAAGATCTTAGAACAGCAATAGATGAACATAGCGAGCACCTAAATAAAGACATAGCAAATATAAAAAAGGACATTGAAATAATAAAACAGAACAAGTCAAAAATGACAAATACAGTATCAGAAATGAAGACCACAATGGAAGGAATTAAAAGAAGGATGGATGAAGCTGAGGATTGAATCAGCGAGTTAGAGGACAAGATAAATGAAGGCACGGAAGCAGAGCAGAAAAAAGAAGACTCAAAAAGTCTGAAGGAAACTCTAAGAACTCTGTGACAACATGAAGAGAAATAACATCCACATCATAGGAGTTCCAGAAGAAGAAGAAAAAGAACAAGGGATAGAAACCTTGTTCAATCAAATTATAGCTGAAAACTTTCCTAAATTGATGCAGGAAAAAGTCACACAAGTACAAGAAGCACAAAGAATTTCATTAATGAGAAACCCAAAGAAATCCACACCAAGACACATCATAATTAAAATACCAAAGTTAAGAGATAAAGAGAAAATATTAAAAGCTGCTAGAGAAAAAAAAATACAAGGAGCCTCCATAAAGATGACATCTGACTTCTCAACAGAAACACTTAAGGCCAGAAGGGAATGACAAGAAATATCAAAGTAATGCAGAACAAGAGCCTACAACCAAGACTACTTTATTCAGCAAGGCTATCGTTTAAAATTGAAGGAGAAATAAAATGCTTCCCAGACAAAAAACAAACATACAAGGAATTCATTACAACCAAAACAATGCTGCAAGAAATGTTAAGGGGCCTGTTGTACACAGAACAAAGGGGGAAAAGAAGAAGATAGCTTTCAAAAATAAAATGACTGCCCTGGCCGGTTGGTTCAGCGGTAGAGCGTCGGCCTGGCGTGCAGGGGAACCGGTTCGATTCAGGGCACATGGGAGAGGCGCCCATTTGCTTCTCCACCCCCCCATCCTTCCTCTCTGTCTCTTTCCCTCCCGCAGCCAAGGCTCCATTGGAGCAAAGATGGCCTGGGTGCTGGGGATGGCTCCTTGGCCTCTGCCCCAGGCGCTAGAGTGGCTCTGGTCGCGGCAGAGCGACGCCCCGGAGGGGCAGAGTATCACCCCCTGGTGGGCAGAGCATAGCCCCTGGTGGGCGTGCCAGGTGGATCCCGGTCTGGCGCATGCGGGAGTCTGTCTGACTGTCTCTCCCCGTTTCCAGCTTCAAAAAGAAAAAAAAAAAAAAGAATAAAATGACAATAAACAACAACTACATATCAGTAATAACCTTAAATGTAAATGGATTAAATGATCCGATCAAAAGACATAGGGTAGCTACATGGATAAGAAAACAGGACCCATACATATGCTGTCAACAAGGGACACATATCAAAACAAAAGATACACATAGCCTAAAAGTAAAAGTATGGAAAAAAATATTTTATGCAAATGGAAATGGAAAAAAAAAGCTGAAGAAACAATACTTATATCAGACAAAATGGACTTTAAAACAAAGGCTATGGTAAGAGATAAAGAAGGTCACTACATAATGATAAAGGGAGCAATCTAACAGGAAGATATAACCATTATAAATATCAATATCTATGCACCTAATATAGGAGCACCTAAACATATAAAGCGGACTTTGATGGATATAAAGGGCGAGATCAAGAGCAATACTATAATTGTAGGGGATTTCAATACCATCCTAACATCACTAGTAGATCCTCAAGAAAGAAAATTAACATAGAAACAGCAGACTTAAAGGACACACTAGATCAACTCGATTTAATAGATATCTTCAGAACCTTTCACCCTAAAGCAGCAGAATATAGATTCTTTTCAAGTGCTCATAGCAGGGGTCCAAACATTTTACACAAGGGGCTAGTTCACTGTCCCTCAGAATGTTGGAGGGCTGGACTATAAAAAAAACTATGAACAAATCCCTATGCACACTGCACATATCTTATTTAAAGTAAAAAAACAAAATGGGAACAAATACAATATTTAAAATAAATAAGTAAATTTAAATCAACAAACTGACCAGTATTTCAATGGGAACTATGCTCCTCTCATTGACCACCAGTGAAAGAGGTGCCCCTTCTGGAAGTGCGGTGGGGGCCAGATAAATGGCCTCAGGGGGCCGCAGTTTGGGGACCCCTGGCTCATAGCATAGACCACATGTTAGGACACAAAAGTGGTCTCAACAAATTTAAGACGATTGAAATCATATCAAATATTTTCACTAATCACAATGGCATGAAACTAGAAATCAACCACAACAGAAACACTGAAAAATACTCAAACACATGGAATCTAAATAGCATGGGTTAACAATGAGATCAAAGAGGAAATTTTAAAATTCCTAGAAAAGAATGATAACGAACATACGACAACTCAATAGTTTATTGGACACAGCAAAGGCAGTACTGAGAGGGAAGTTCATACATAGCATTACAAGCATACCTTATAAAGCTAGAAAAAGCTCAAATAAACAACCTAACCCTGCATCTAAAAGAACTCAAAAAAGAACAGCAAGTAAAGCCCAGAGGTAGTACAATAGAAGGAAGGAAATAATAAAGATCAGAGCAGAAATAAATGACATTAGAGCAGGGGTCGGGAACCTTTTTGGCTGAGAGAGCCATGAACGCCATATACTTTAAAATGTAATTTCGTGAGAGCCATACAACAGCCTGTGTACGTTAACGCATTATCCAATAAAAATTTGGTGTTGTCCCAGAGGACAGCGGTGCTTGGCTCCAGCCACCTGCAACCATGAACATGAGCAGTGAAAAATGAATGGATTGTAATACATAAGAATGTTTTATATTTTTAACGTTAATTTTTTTTATTAAAGATTTGTATGCGAGCCAGATGCAGCCATTGAAAGAGCCATATCTGGCTTGCGAGCTATAGGTCCCGACCCCTGCATTAGAGGCTAAAGAAACAATACAGAGGATCAACAAAACCAAAAGCTGGTTCTTTGAAAGGGTAAACAATATCGATGAACCTTTAACCAGACTCACCAAGAGAAAAAGAGGACTCAAATAAAGTTAGAAATGAGAGTGGAGAAACAACAACTGACACAATAAAAATACAAAATATTGTAAGAAAATACTATGAAGAACTGTATGCCAAAAAGTTAACCTAGGTGAAATGGACAAATTCCTTGAAACTATAATCTTTCAAAAATCAATCTGGAAGAATCAAAATCTAAACAGACCGATTACAACAAATGAGATTGAAACAGTTATCAAAAAACTCCCAACAAACAAAAGTCCTGGGTCAGATGGCTTCACAGGTGAATTCTACCAAAGATTCAAAGAAAAACTAACTCCTCCTCAAGCTATTTCAGAATATTCAAGAGGAAGACTTCCAAGCTCCTTTTATGAGACGAGCATAATTCTGATTCCAAAACCAGGCCAAGACAACACAAAGAAAGAAAATTATAGGCCAATTTCCCTATTGAATTTAGATGCTAAAATTCTCAACAAAATATTAGCAAACCGGATTCAGCAATACATGAAAAAAATCATACATCATGATCATGTGGGATTTATTCTGGGGAGGCAAGGCTGGTACAATATTCACAAATCAATCAATGTGATTCATCACATAAACAAAAGGAAGGAAAACCACATGATAATTTCAATAGATGCAGAAAAAGCACTGATAAAATTCAGCACTATTCATTATAACTCTCAGCGAAGTGGGAATACAGGGAACATACCTCAACATGATAAAGGCCATCTATGAAAAACCCACAGCCAACATCATAATTAATGGCAAAAATTAAAAGCAATCCCCTTAAGATCAGGAACAAGGCAGGGGTGCCTCCTTTCACCATTCTTATTCAACATAGTTCTGGAAGTTCTAGCTACAGCAATCAGACAAGAAGAAGAAATAAAAGGCATCCAAATTGGAAAAGAAGTAAAACTATCATTTGCAGATGATATGATACTGTATATAGAAAACCCTAAAGTCTCAAAAAACTACTGGAATAAATAAATTCAGCAAGGTTACAGGGTATAAAATTAATACACAGAAATCAGAGGCATTTTTATACACCCAACTGTCAGATGAGAAATTAAGGAAACAATCCCCTTCACTATTGCAACCAAAAAAATAAAGTATTTGGGAGTAAACTTAATCAAGGAGGTTAAAGACTTGTACTCAGAAAATTACAAAACATTGATAAAAGAAATCAAAGAAGATAAAAACAAGTGGAAGCATATACCGTGCTCATGGTTAGGAAGACTAAACATCATCAAAATTTCTATACTACCCAAAGCAATTTATAAATTCAATGCAATACCAATTACAATACCAATGATATACTTCAAAGATATAGAACACATATTCCAAAAATTTATATGGAACAAAAAAGGAACACGAATAGCCTCAAGAATCTTGAAAAAGAAGAATAAAGAGGGAGGTATCATACTTCCTGATATCAAGTTATACTACAAGGCCATTGTACTCAAAACAGCTTGGTACTGGCATAAGAACAGGCATATAGATCAATGGAACAGAACAGAGAACCCAGAAATAAACCCACATCTTTATGGACAACTGATACTTGACAAAGGAGGTAAGGGCATACAATGGAGTAAAGACAGCCTCTTCAACAAATGGTGTTGGGAAAATTGGACAGCTACCTGCAAAAAAAATGAAACTAGACCACCAACTTAAACCAGTCACAAAAATAAATTCAAAATGGATAAAAGACTTAAATGTAAGTCGTGAAACTTTAAGCATCTTAGAAGAGAACATAGGCGGTAAGCTCTCTGACATCTCTCATAGCAATATATTTGCCGATTTATCTCCACGGGCAAGTGAAATAAAAGACAGGATAAACAAATGGGACTATATCAAACTAAAAAGCTTTTGCACAGCTAAAGACAATAAGAACAGAATAAAAAGACAAACTACACAATGGGAGAATATATTTGACAATACGTGTGATAAGGAGTTAATAACCAAACTTTATAGAGAACTTGTAAAACTCAACACCAGGAAGACAAACAATGTAATCAAGAAATGGGCAAAAGAAATGAATAGACACTTCTCCAAAGATGACATACAGATGGCCAATAAACATAAAAAAATTTTCAACATCACTAATCATTAGAAAAATGCAAATTAGAACCACAATGAGATACCATCTCACAGCAGTCAGAATGGCGCTCATTAACAAAACAGCACATGATCGGTGCTGGTGAGGATGTAGAGAAATGGGAACCTTTCTTCACTGATGGTGGGAATGCAGACTGGTGCAGTCACTGTGGAAAACAGTATGGAGAGTCCTCAAAAAATTAAAAGTGGCACTTTTTTTTGATCCAGCTATCCCACTTTTGGGAATATATCCCAAGAACACCATATCACTGATTCTAAAAAAGAAATGCACCCCCATGTTTATAGCAGCATTGTTCACAATAGCGAAGATCTGGAAACAGCCCAAGTGTCCGTCAGTGGATGAGTGGATTAAAAAGCAATGGTACATATATACTATGGAATACTATGGGGCCATGAAAAAGAAGGAAATCTTAATTTTTGCAGCAACATGGATGGACCTGGAAAGTATTATGTTAAAATGAAATAAGCCAGGCAGAGAAAGAAAAATAACATATGACCTCACTCATTTGAGGAATCAAAGGAACAATGTGAACTGAGCAAATGAACTAACCTGAAGGGAAGGGCGGAGGGAGCTGTTGAGGGGAATACCGTGGAGGGGGTATGCAATCAAGGCAACACTAGAATCAATGTAAACAATAAAAAAGTATTAAATGCAGTAAATAATAAACTACCTTTTGATATATCACTTTTTTTATACATAAAACGATCATTAGAGCAAAGAACTGGTGGTTAAATTATTTGAATCGTACCACTGAATATAGATACATTTAATGCCATAGACCTGAATGGGAGATGAGGAAATAAGGCAGTTACAAGTGTGGACAGCTATTTTGAGAAGTTTTGATTTAGTGGAAACCTGAGAATTGGTTGATATAGCTAGAAGATGTTGTGGGTTAATTTAAGGTTTTTAAAAATGGAAATAATTGTGCTTACTTTGGCAGCACATATACTAAAAATGGGAGATAATTAAAGCACACGTGTAGGCTGAATTAAATGATCTAGTAGAAATGGGGAAATTGAAGCATAAAATAAAAGGGGTAATTGAAAAATTGATGAGACAATATGATGGGCTCCACATACAGATGAAAATTTAGCCTTTGATAAGAGCAGTTCCATTGTAATAGGAAAGTGGGCCTGTAGTATGAACAAATTCAGGTAGGTTGGTATTTGGTAAGAGATATAAGGGAGAGTTGATCCTCTGATTGCTTCCATTTCCTTGAAGTATGAAGTGAAGTCATCAAAATTGAAGGTCAAATGGGGTGTTGGAAGTTTGAGGAGAGGAAGACATGAAATAGTCTTTTCAGATTGGGAAATAGAAATTATTAGGAAATATGGTAGAATCCCTAGGAATTACTGAATACCTCTTTTTGTGTACTGTGTTACCATAGAACAAAAGTTAGTTTTTGCTTTTTTGTTGTTTTTTTTTTTAAGCATCCTGATATGTATGAGAGAGCGGTACTAAGAAAAGATCATCAGAAGAAATATGGAGCAACAGTTGATCTTTGGAGCATTGGGGTAACTTTTTACCATGCAGCTACTGGATCACTGCCATTTAGACCATTTGAAGGGCCACGTAGGAATAAGGAAGTGATGTAAGTGACTTCTCCATCTAAAATTAGAAATAATTTTTTAAATGTATCTTTATCTTATTTTGTGCCGTCAAGTGTTAGAGGTATACACTATTGAAAATTGATTTAGCCATCATTTTTATATTTTAAGCTGTTTGATTTTTAAGAAGAATGAAGCCTTATGACAGTGTATAGGCATAATTTTTTATATCATGTTTACATGTCTTATATACAAAGTGTAAATAACATCTGATCTTTGGTCCATCATTAAAAATATACTTGCTTTCTGAATTTTATTTCAGCATACTGTTTATTTCTCTTTGTGTACTTATTAGGTTTTTTCCTTTATACACCTGAAAAAAATAGTAATCTGTGGAGTATTCAAATCATTTCTGGATCTAAAAGAAATACAGTTTCTACCCTGAACTGATACGACTTCTTTTACCATTTCAAAAATATTAATGTAACATTAAGTTATTTTCTAGTGTTGCAGTTTTAAGTCCAAAGACTGAATACATTTTACTAGTACATTATACATTTATGTATTGCCGTAATTATTAGGGAATAATTACTGTGTATAAAGTCACTATTGTAAACCAAATAATACAGGAAAGGGAGATTAATTTCTAGATGTGAAATCTGTGATACAGTTCATTCATACTTTGCCTGCACTTCCTTTTATTTTAAAAGAAATTAGTAAATGCCTTGCTTCATGAGAAACAGCCAAATTATGCCCACATAAAACTGAGGTTATAAATGCTGTTTAGAGAATTATTTGGGACAGTAACTCACTACTGACAGCCTAATGTGCCAAACCATTCTTTAGATTTTAACATTTTCTCGGGCCATTATGTATTTGATACTGCCTTTTTTTTTTTTTTTAATAATTTTATTTTTTTAATGGGGCGACATCAATAAATCAGGATACATATATTCAAAGATAACAAGTCCAGGTTATCTTGTCGTTCAATTATGTTGCATACCCATCACCCAAAGTCAGATTGTCCTCTGCCACCTTCTATCTAGTTTTTTTGTGCCCCTCCCCCTCCCCCTTTCCCTCTCTCTTTCCCCCTCCCCCCCCCCCTCCCCATAACCACCACACTCTTATCAATGTCTCTTAGTTTCACTTTTATGTCCCACCTACGTATGGAATAATGCAGATACTGCCTTTTATAAGCAAACATGACTTCATAATAACAACTGTAAAAAGAAATATATAATCTTTTATTTAATCTCAGCTGAAAGAAATTGAGGGAGAAACATATTTTTCCTTTTGTTGATTTGAGGAAGTAAAACCAATTCACCTCTTATAAATGACTTTTGCTAAAACCTGGGTAGCTAAATGCTTTCCAGCAAAGACAGCATATATATATATTTACAGAAAGATGACATCCATTACTAAACTGGTGATTTTGGCATAGCATCATCTTGAGCCTGCTTTACAGCAGTGCCCTTTTTTAAAATAAAATCTCTCCATTAATGAAGGTTGAAAGTCAGTTTGGTTTTATCATTAAACATAAATTGTGCCTAACAGTTAATCATGCTTATTGTCATAGATATTATTTTAAAGAAATACCAGCCCTGACCAGATAGCTCAGTTGGTTAGAGCATCGTCTCAAAGCACAGAGGTTGCCGGTTCAGTCCCTGGTCAGGGCACGTAGAGGGGATAGATTGATGTTCCTGTCTCTCTTTTGCTCTCTCCCTTTCTCTCTCTAAAATCAATAAAATAAACATTTAAAGAAATATCAGCATCTTGCTGCCCTAAAAATGGATTAAATAGAAGTGTAATACTCCCTAATAAAATAAATATATAACTCATAAGCTAGTAGGAATACCTGATAATTTTATCTGACTGCCATGTAGGCAGATATAGTTAGAAGAATTTAGTTTTTTATTTGCATAATAGCTCAACTTTTTATGAATACCGATGCTAATAAATGTTCAGAGATACTTGAAGTAGTAATAATGACTTTATTAATGACTGATGCATTTTCCTCACATTATAACAGTATTGATTTCTTTGCATTACACATTATAAATGTATTTATTGGCTCTGGCCGGTGGCTTAGTCAGTGGATAGAGCATCAGCCCAGCATATGGACATCCCAGGTTTAATTCCCAGTTAGAGTACACAGGAGAAGTGACCATCTGCTTCTCTCCCTTGACTTTTGCCCCTTCTTTCCCTCTTCACCTCTGATTGGCTCGAACTTGACCCCGGGTGCTGAGGATAGGTCGGTTGGTCCAAGCTTGTCATCCTCAGTTGCTAAAAATATCTCGGTACTTGACCATCAGCCTCAGGCAGGGGTTGCCAGGTGGATCCTGGTTGGGGCTCATGCAGGAGTATGCCTCACTGTCTCCCCTCCTCTCACCTAAAAAAAAAAAAAAAAAAAAAAAGTTTACATATTGCTCTTACCAAAATTAGCTAAAATTTTTGAAGAATTTGTAAGCATTTCTTTAAGAATTCTGCCATTCATGCCTGACCTGTGGTGGCACTGTGGATAGAGCATCAACCTGGATCGCTGAGGTTACCAGTTCAAAACCCTGGGTTTGCCTGGTCAAGGCACAAATGGGAGTTGATGCTTCCTGCTCCTCCCTCTTCTCTCTCTCTCTCTCTCTTTCTCTAAAATGAATAAATAAAATCTTTAAAAAAAGAAGAATTCTGCCATTCATTCTATTACCTTCTCTCCTCTTCTTTAATATCACTTATCTTTACTTATTTCTTCACAATCATATTCTTCTCATGTTAATGGAGCTTATTCTTTACATTAATTTCCTCCTTTCCTGAAAAATGTCTTAAGGCAGAAATCCTGACTGCCTCTGCTGAGCAAGCAGCAAGCAGTCCAAATCAGTTTTACTGGGTCTACTTTTTTAAAGAATATATTGATTTGCTTAGAGCACATTTATGTAGACGTTAAATAAAAAAAAATTATGCCAGAAATAAGATCTATAAACTTGTATAAGATTCTGCTGTATTATGTTTTACACTTTTCATCTGTATAGTATTCTTGAAGTCATGCAGCTCTCCTGCTTTCTGGTTTTGTTTAGGAAAGTTTTGAAACTTAATAGGTTGCTTTAATTGGCCTGCAACATCATTATAGTATTCTTTTGCTTCCTCATCCAGTTCTTTCTTCAGTTCCTCTTTATCACCTTCATCAAGAATCAAATATGAGTTTTAATTTTGGTACATAAACATATTCCTATTTGTGTACGTATTTTTCAGTATGCAAAGAATCTTTCACATACTGTGCTATGTATAGTGTTTTGTTTTGTTTTTAAGAATGCTGTTGTTCGTTCTGTAGTCATTTAATACTCCTGTTGACTATGCCTTTGGATGATATGAGTAAATGGGATTTAGACAGTCTGTAACATAACATGGTCTAGAGACAGTCTGTAACATAACATTTTTTGTTTGCTCGATTTTTTTCAGATGGGAAAATTAATATTTTTGTTGTGAACATCAAGATGCTGTTGTTATATGGCACTCTGAGATCCCAAATGAAAATTAATTATGGCACATATAAAATAATAGTACAGCCACTGTTCTACTTCAGTCAGATTCAGAGTATTTTGATTGTTTTATGGATCCTGTGAACATCAATCACAAAGTTTTGTCTAGTAGATAATTGTAGGTGCACCTGAGGAAATATTTTTGCAGTGCTCTTTGATAGGCTATGCAATAATGAATTGTTTATTTTTTTCTGCTTATATCCCTCTGAAGGTATAAAATAATTACTGGAAAGCCTTCTGGTGCAATATCTGGAGTGCAGAAAGCAGAAAATGGACCAATTGACTGGAGTGGAGACATGCCTGTTTCTTGTAGTCTTTCTCGGTGAGTATAGTAGACCCAGTTCTCCTCTTTGACAGTTTGGTGTTTGGAATTTTAATTGACTAAAATCACAAATACTTATGTGTAGTTTATTTTTGTTGTTTGTTTTGTTAGCTGTTGTTAAAGCTTTGATTTATGTTTTTGTTCTTATGGTGATGTTAAAATTGATTATAATGTATAAGTAATTTTTTCAGATCTCTATGGGGTCATAGGGCATACATTTTTGAGATTGTTAATCACTGGGCTTGGAATCCTGTTCAGTGGGGGGATCCAGCTTAGGATGATGATGTCTTTTGTACTGACTCCATATCGACAGACTACAAATAATGGTATATAGATGGGAGTAACTAGAATTCTAAAAAAAAGCACTCAAGAAGTTGAACATATCCTCCTTTTTAAAAAGTTTTTGTATTACTCAAAAGAAAAAATAATAGTTTTCTCCTACTTCTTTCCAGCATTTCTAATGTACATATGGTCTTATTTAATTTAGCAGCCAGAACTAAAAAAAATTTATTCTCAGATATGAATTGTTATCACAAAGAAAGATGGCTTTAGGCGACCATTGTGTTTTGGTCGTTCAACCCCCGCTGGGGTCGCGACCCACAGGTTGAGAACCGCTGATGTAAAGTAAAAGAAATTAAAAGTAGATAGTAAATTATTTTAAATTTTATTCTAGAAATAAAGACAAGATACACATTGATCTGTACAATTTGTATTAATGAATTAACTTTCATTTTTCCTGAGTGTGATAACTGTATAATCTACAAGTAAACATGCACAGGTTATGACTTACTGGCTTAACACTTATTATAATGTGTGGGTGCTTTTTGTATGACTATCAACATATAAATAAGTATATATCTATATCTATACATATATAGATAGCACAAGCTTATAAAGTGTTACCTATCATTTTATGAATTGCTTTCTGTGAAAACTCATTTAAACCAAGAGTTTCATTGCTTAAATCATTTTTGCAAATCACTGTTTTGGCCTGACCTGTGGTGGTGCAGTAGATAGAGCATCAACCTGGAAGTCTGAAGTCACTGGTTCAAAACCCCAGGCTTGCCCAGTCAGGGCACATATGAGAAGCAATTCCTATGAGTTGATGCTTCCTTTTTCCCATTTCTCCCTCTCTCTTAAATCAGTCAATAAAATCTAAAAGAAAATCACTATTTTGACAGTTTTTTGTGTTGTTTTTAAAAGTCTACAAAACTGTATCATGCAGCTAGAATTACCAAGAGAAATTAATTTTATTGGAGAGCAGAAATTTAATATTATTATAATGGTTTGTGTTAAAATTTTTTTATTTAGGTAGAGAGAGAAAGAGGAACAGACAGGAAGGGCGATAAGCATCAACTCATAGTTGTAGCACTTTAATTGCTCATTGATTGCTTTCTCATATGTTCCTTGACCGGGGGTCTCCAGCCAAGCTAGTGACCCTTTGCTCAAGCCAACAATCTCAATCCAGCGACCATGGGGTCATGTCTATGATCCTACGCTCAAGCTGGATGAGCCCACACTCAAGCTGACAACCTTGGGATTTCGATCCTGGGTCCTCAGCATCCAGGCTGATACTACTGTGCCACCACCTGGCCAGATGGTTTGTGTTAAATTTTGATTGAGAAAATACTCATTTTGAGGATCTCAGGCAAAACATAAAATTTAAAGTGGTCAAGCAATGAATACTTGTATAATTATATATATTTTTTGTAATAAATTATATTGCTGAAACTGAGAATCAGTAATTTGACAATCTGAACTACAGACTTCATATTTCAGACAGGTAACAGGCCTTATATATCTAATCAGTATTTAGCACACCAAGTTATACATTCTTTGATAAAAATTGAGTAGATACCAGAAAACATATGATCTTTTATTTAATAGTAAGAATGTTAATACTACTAATTAGCAATGAGAACAACTACCAGAAATGTAATGACTACAAAAATTATCATCTTTCTGGCGAGTATTAGTCAAGATTGGATAGCAAATGATGAAAATCTAACTCAGCTGGTTTAAGTGAAAACGAAAATAGATTGACTTTGTAATTAAAAGTTTACACATATATGTGACTTAAAGTCCACCTAAATCCTCGGACTCAGACTGTGTTAAGACTTGTCTCTTCAGATCGTTCAGATCTACTTTTCTCTGCTTTCTCTTTCAGTAAGTCTCTTTCCTGAAAGCCACAGGAAGGATGCTCGCACTCCTAGACTCTCATTCTCACAGCTTTGAACACTCAGTGGCAAAAATTTCTGGGTCGATTCTCATTTAACCAACTTAAATGCTACCACCTGACCACTCTGACTAATTATGCCCATCTATGCACAGGGAGTAGCGTTAGATGGTGGAGAGATATGAACTGTTTTACAAAAGAAGGGAGATGATACCTGTTAGGCAGAAATTTTAAATGTCCACTACGTATTTTAAAAACTGTCAAAGGCAAGGAATTCTTTCAGTGCCTGTTATGTAGTCAAGAATATATTTTTAAGACTATTTGAAATTCCATAATTGAGAATCTGCTTGAGCATATTTTATAAATCAGTGAAACCATGAGAAAGAATAAAGTTCTCCCATTCATTTTTTGAAAAGTATTTAAACTTACTAGTTGAAAACTGTTCCTCATTGAATTGGCACTAATTGATTGCTAGATGGTTGTAGTAATTTCACTCCTAAATAAGTGTCAGTGTAGGAATCTTATTTGAGCCAACTGATGACATATGCTGGGTAGCAGGATCTCAAATGCTTTGGAGAATGGCAGCATTCCAACTTATTTTATACACTAGAATCAGAGGAGAAGACCTAAGGAAGGTACATTACATGAATTAGTGATAGACTAAGGGAGTGAGAGAAAGCATTTTTTTTTAGCAGGGAAATAATATTAAACTAAGATTACCTGGTTTTCAGAAAAGGTAACAGGTTTTTTAAACTTTGATCTAATATAATAATAATAGCTGCTCCTTTGATTTGTTAGTAACTGTTATGATTTTGTACCTAGATAAAATATAGCACATTTACTCTTTTATCTTTTTTTTAATCCTATTTTAGGGGTCTTCAAGTTCTGCTTACCCCTGTTCTTGCAAACATCCTTGAGGCAGATCAGGAAAAGTGTTGGGGTTTTGACCAGTTTTTTGCAGAAACTAGTGATATACTTCACCGAATGATAATTCATATTTTTTCACTACAACAAATGACAGCTCATAAGATTTATATTCATAGCTATAATACGTAAGTACCTCTTTATATTTTCTTCCTGTGTGATAATGTTTGTTTATAATAATCATCTTCATAAATTAGGAGAGGAAATAAAAGCTATATCAGTTTCACCAGAAGCACCCACTTCCCACTTAGAAAATAATGTTGGAGTGCTTAGTAAATTCGTTTGTACTTATTTTTTGGAATAAAAGGATTAATTTCTAAAATTTACAAGTAAATTAGCTTGGCCTTAAACTGCAAATTTTACAAGATTATTTTTGTTTCTGTGCCTTCTCTCAAATTATGTAATCCCATAATTAAATAGCATCTACTAGTAAATGGGCCAGGTTTCTTATTTAAGAGTACTGTCCTGTCATATAAAAAATATTAAAACAGGCCCTGACCAGTTTGTTCAGTGGTAGAGCATTAGCCCAGTGTGTGGATGTCCCAGGTTCAGTTCCCAGTCAGGACACACAAAAGAAGCAACCATCTGCTTCTACCCCTTTCCTCTCCCCCTTCTCTCTCTCTTACCCTCCTGAAGCCAGTGGCTTGATTGTTTCGAGCATTGGCCCCAGGTGTTGAAAATAGCTTGGTTGGTCTGAGTGTCAGCCTCAGGTGCTAAAAATAGTTCAGTTTATTTGAGCATCATCCCCACATAGGGGTTGCTGGTGGATCCTGGTTGGGGTGCATGTGGGAGTCTGTCTCATCTGTTTCACCATCTCCCTTCCTCTTACTTCGAAAGAAAAAAATATATATATATATAAACATAAGTCTAAAATATAGTTAGTGTCGTTTTTGTTTGTATATGTGACATAAAACCCTTATTGGGTGCTGGAGAAATAATCATTTATTTTACCTAAACAATAACACATAATATCCATGTCATAAAAAAATCTACGCATGTGGCCTGACCTGTGGTGGTGCAGTGAATAAAGCATCAACCTGGAATGCTGAAGTTGCCAGTTTGAAACCCAGGGCTTGCCTGGTCAAGGCACATATGAGAAGCAACTGCTATGAGTTGATGCTTCCCATTCCTCCTTTTCTCCCTCTCCCTCCGTCCCTTCCTCTCCCTCTCTCTCCCTCTCTCTCTCTTCCTCTTCTTCTCTCTTCCCCTCCTCTCCCTCTCTCTCCTCTCCTTTTCTCTCCTTCTCTCTCCCTTTCTCTCCCCCTCCCTCTCTTTCCCTCTCCCTCCCTCCCTCCCTCTTTCCTTCTTCCCCTCCCATCCTGTCTGTAAAAAAAAATCAATAAATAAAATCTTTTTTAAAAAATCTACACATGTGATAAAACTGCACATAAGTAAATACACACATTTACATATAACACTGGGGAAATCTGTAAGACAGGTGAATCAGTATCAACATCCTAATTGTAATATTGTACTACATATATTTTATGCAAGATGTTCCCATTGGGGGAAACTGAGTGAAGGGTATAGAGCATCTCTCTCCATTATTTCTTAAAACTGCATATAAATCGTCAGTGACCTTAAAATAAAATTTTTTTTAAATGGAGGGAAAAAAACATTATACCATTCTTTATGCCTTAGTTTTGGTTTTGACAGGATTCAAGTAGCAGTTTTGATGCCTTATAAAACTCACAAAGAGACTTACTGGTAATTTATTAAGAAATAACATTAATTAGATGTAATATTTTAGATATTAATATCTAATATATATGTCTAATGTAATGTAAACAAACAATGTGAATATAATGAATGAAATAATATTAATATAACATTAGATTAAAATCTAATATGCCTCTTTATTTTGGTACTTAATAGCCTGAATAAATATTATGTACTGGCTACTGTTTCATTTTTAAAATCAGTTTGAACATAAAAAGCTCACCCAAGCCTGAGCCACATCTTAACAGAGGCTTATGGGAGAGACAAATCACAACATTGCTGCTGAAACACTTCTTTGATTTCGTAGATCTATTTAGGGAGAATATACCTTTCCCCAAAAAACATTATTTTGAAAATACTTGGTTTTATTAATTAAATTATTTAACAAACATTATATAGTCATATTGTATGTACTATTCTCAGTTCTTTATATATTTAAGTCACTTAGTCCTCACAACAAATCTGTGAGGTAGGTCATATTATTCCCAGTTTACACATGAGGCAATTTAGCACAGAGGAGTTAAGTAACCCAAGGAAATTCAGCAGATAAATGGAATAACTAGAATTTGAACTCAACTTGATTTCAGAGTCAGTGCTCTTAAGCTCTCTGCTATGTTGGCCCTCCATTATTAAATATTAACCCTGTATATTGTATATATCCACTGTAGGTATGCAAACAAATATTTAAAAATTGATTATATTAGACAATGTTTTTGGAATTTTTAGTTTAATGGATTTTGTAATATTCACATCAACAAAAACACTGTCTCTGTGGACTGGTCATGATCTGAAGTACCACTTAGAAATGGATGTTGTACTCAATCATTAAAACAAAGACTACCTATCTTTTTATCCTAATTGTTGTATTTCTGGATTTTTCTCACACAGTGCTACTGTATTTCATGAGCTGGTATATAAACAAACCAAAATTGCTTCTACAAATCAAGAACTTATATATGAAGGACGACGCTTAGTTTTAGAACCTGGAAGATTAGTACAGCATTTCCCTAAAACTACAGAGGAAAATCCTATTTTTATTGTAAGCCGGGAACCTCTGAGTACCATAGGACTGATATATGAGAAAAGTAAGTTGGGATTTTCCTTGTCCTTACTAGCCATTAAAAAACAAACCTTTAAAAATGATTGTCATTTTCATAAAGTTGGTCGATGATAACATTAATGTATACCCTCTCATAAACATTAAAATTTTGTGAATTAGTTGAACAAAACTAGTAAAATTTAAAGGCCTTGTAGACAAAATAATTTGATATTATTTTGTTTCATAAAGTGGTAAAATAGTTTTCCATGTATGTTTCACTGTAACTGTATTTTACTCTCATTCAAAATAACTTTTTATATCAAATTTTAGTAAATATTTATTGTGCCCAGTTTGAATAGGACACTTAGCCAGGCTTTGGAGTCAAAGGAAAATTAGATCTGCATTTTAGAGTCTTTTAAATTATTAATCTTACTGTTGAAAAAAAATAAACTATCCAGATTTTTAAATTTCTGTTTGGATTTTGGAATTCGGTTTCCATTTAAATAGAACTGTTGAAAGCTTATTGTCTTGGAATATATTTAAGAAAAAAATTAAATTCTTTAGAAATATTGCAGGTAATTTGTTACAGTATGAGCATTATTATTTCAAGTGGGTTTTTTTAAACCAGGAAAAGAACATTACAGAGTTTGGCCACTAATATTTAATTTAGAGGTAATTTACAGGTTAATGTTGAAGTTAGAGGTTACTATATAAAGGATACAATAATTTATTAAGAATTCTTTATTTTTGCTTTTAATTATTTTACTTCATGTTTCAGTTTCCCTCCCCAAAGTACATCCACGTTATGATTTAGATGGAGATGCTAGCATGGCTAAGGTTGGTATTTAATTAAGTTACCATGTAAACATATATATTAAATTATCTCATCAATAGTAGAAGCAATAAAATGTATTGTGTCTTTATATATGCCTATATTATTTAGGAAATTATTCATGTAAATTATTATCCATTGCAGATTCTTTTCTGTATTTTCTTTTTGACTTTATATCCTTTTTAAAATTCATAAGAAAACTTTCTCCATTGAGGCAGTGCATGTTTAATATCATGTTAAGGATGAAGTGTCTATTGCAGTTTTATCTATCCTTATCTTTTAGAAATTGGTAAATTGTTTTTAATTAACATCATAAAAATAATATAAGCTTGAAAGTTTTTATGTAAACGTTTTCCTTAATCTGTACTTATAGTTAGCACCAAAAGTGACATTTTGCATTTTTTCATTAGGCAGTAACAGGAGTTGTGTGCTATGCCTGTAGAATTGCCAGTACCCTGCTGCTTTATCAGGAATTAATGCGAAAGGGGATACGGTGGTTGATGTAAGTAATAGATTGAAATTTGAAAATTTATCTTCACATAGACCTCACTAAATAACTGGTAATCACCCCATCATCTCTTCAGATTAGGTAGGGTCAGGTGCTTGATTTTTATTATTATACTACTTTGTTTCACATTTAGTTTATAAAACGTTTAGCAGCTTTTCCTTTTTTTGTTACTACCATAACCTTGTGAGATAGGAAAATATTATCTGAATTTTAAAACTTATACCACACTGGGCTCTGGCCAGGTAGGTCAGTGGCTAGAGTATCATACTGGCAGTACGAGTTCATGGGTTCCATCCCCGGTCAGAGCACAAACGAGAAGCTACCAATTACTACACAATTAAATGGAGCAACTAAGTAGAACAGTGAGTTGACACTTCTCTCTCTCTGTCCTTCTCTCTTTCTCTCCCCCTCCTTTTCCTCCGCCCCAAATGAATGGAATAAAATTTTTTAATTAAAAAAAAAACCTCACACTACACTGTACAATGTGATGTCAAATAAATTCCTTTTCCAAGGAAGTATACACTCAGCTTTAAAAAAAACCCCAAAAAACAGCATTACTGCTATGAAATTCACACACTATAAAGTTCACCTGTTTTTAAAAATATGCAGATCAAAGATTTTTAGTACATTCACAAAATTATGCAGTCATCACCACTAATTTTAGAATTTTTATCACCCCAAAAAGAAACCCTGTTCCCATTAGCAGTCACTTTCCATTTTTGCTAAAAATCTTAGCCCTAGGCAACCACTAATATACTTTCTGTTGCTTTAGATCTGCCTATTCTAGACATTTGATGTAAATGAAAGCATCTAGTAGGAGCACACACTCACTTTGACAGGCAATTGAAAAGCTAAATTATTTTTTTTTACTAAATCACTTAATATAGTTATTCCAGGTCAGAGTATTTTTTATATAAATTTTTTATTAATTTTAATAGGGTGACATCAATAAATCAGGGTACATATATTCAAAGAAAGCATGTTCAGGTATCTTGTCATTCAATTCTGTTGCATACCCATCACCCAAAGTCAGATTGTCCTCCGTAACCTTCTATCTAGTTTTCTTTGTGCCCCTCCCCCTCTCTCTCTCCTTCCCTCCCCCCAACCCCCATAACCACCACTCTCTTGTCCATGTCTCTTAGTCTCATCTTTATGTCCCACCAATGTATGGAATCCTGCAGTTCTTGTTTTTTTCTAATTTACTTATTTCCCTCCGTATAATGTTATCAAGATCCCACCATTTTGTTGTAAGTGATCCAATGTCATCATTTCTTATGCTGAGTAGTATACCATGGTGTAAATGTGCCACGTCTTCTTTATCCAGTCTTCTATTTTTTTTTACAGTGATTAAAGCCTTTAAGCAAACTCTTGGCCAATACAGCAAGAACCCATAAAAGAATAGGGTCCTTAACGTGTTCACCAAGCCCAAGTTGGCCCCAACACCATGCCAAATCCCTGATAAATGGCAACCCAACCCCAGTTCAGTCTGTTAGGAGCTGTCACAAGGAGCAGGAGTCCAGGACAAGTCCACCTCCAGGAAAAGTCCGCATGGCACTGGAATTGTTGTCACAATTCTGTACTTTGCAGCTCACATCCAAGTCCCAATGACCGCTGCTTCTAGCTGGTAATGATTCAGGTAGACTGGAAAGGCCAACTGCAGCATGTGTGGATATGGAGCTTCTGTTCTCCTCTGCCTGGAGAGATGAGACCAGGTTGCTTTTCCCTGGAGCTCTGCGACTGTGGCGTGGTAAAGAGAACCTTGGGATACACTAAGCTGGGTGGCAAAGGTAGATTCATAATAGAAGTTGGCAAAAGGGGGAAAGAGAGCTCTAAATTAGGAGTAGGTCCCAGCCTGAAATATGAGTGGGGCATTGAGGTAAGAGGAATAAAGGAAACACTATATATTAAACAAAGCGGCAGAACATAGGACTATCAACACCCACAACAGAGATCTTCGAGGGAAGAATAAAAAACCTGACTATTCAGGCAAGACATAGTTAAGTGGCCCTTGTGCAAATGAGATCAGTTTACCTGCTTCTTGGAATAAATACCCTAGGCTCGTCCACAGTGTTGTAGATGGGGCCGACGGCCCTGGGCCCCTTCACAGGTCAGAGTATTAATCATCTAGTTCAGTATACTATTCCTGATCTAGTTCAGTGATCATAGGAAATGTTTTAAAAATGACTACAGTTTGACTCTTTTTAACCTTTGGTGATTTATAGATAACATCCTTCCATTTGATAGAAATGATAGAAATGGAGAATAAACGGTTTCTTTTAAGAATCATGCCTCTAGTTCTGTACAACATCATGTAAAGCTTTTGAATTTTATACAGCCACAGAATGGCTTCATGTTCTCTGGGTTCATAGTGCTCTTTACCTTTACTGCCGGTGACAATTTCTGTGTACCTGCCTCATACCTATCCTTTTCTTCTTGTAAAATCATGTATAAAACATGTCATCATTCTTGTTCTGCTGCTGCTTCTAAAGAGAAAAAAGAATAAGTCTCTTTTAACCCCCTCTCAGCTTTATGTTAAACCCATAAATTTATGCTTATAATATTTTTATGTGTTCATATACCTAGTGTTCAAACTTGTGCTTTTCTTGTCTCATTAAGAAACCCCTTTGTTTTTACAAAATAGTTTGCAGAAAAATCGAAGTGTTAACTCTGCTTATTTTCACAGTATTGCTACTAACAGCTGTCACTTGCTCTTGCTGTTGTTTGTTACTTACCCTAGTCACTACTCCATGAAGCTTTTATTCCTTTTACTTATTAGTTTTTAGTTTATTAAGTCAGGAGAAAATAGTTTCTAATGTAGACTATGGTTGAAAAACTTCTTTTTCAGTTCGTAAATGTTTTAGACTTTGTGGGACACATAAGGTATCTGTTTTTATTTTGTTTTTACAATCTTTAAAAATGTAAATACTGGCCCTGGCCAGTGGCTCAGTGGTAGAGTGTCGGCCTGGTGTATGGATATTCTGGGTTCGATTTCTGATCAGGGCACACAGGGGAAGTGACCATCCGTTTCTCCATCCCTCCCTCTCCCCCTTCTCTCTCTCTTTCTTTCTCAAGCTAGTGGCTCCAGTGGTTCGAGGGTCAGTCCCAGACAGGTTGACAAGTTAGTGGATATCAGTTGGGGTGCATGCAGGAGTCTGTCTCACTTTTAAAAAACTGTAAATAACCATTCTTAGCAAAAACAAGCCTCGGGTCTTAGTTTGTTGACACTTGATGTAACCTTAAAGCCCTTCAATTTTATTTACAGTGTCATCTTGCTTCTTCAGAGATCGTGTTGATTTAAACTAGAAAATAGTAGTATAGCACAGGTAGTAAAAATTCTGGTGGTATACAATGTAGTGCTATTCAGCTTATTTGTATGATTGTAGATTAGTTTTTATTTTTAATATGTTAATGCTTCTAACTTCTAAATTGTTAACCTCATATGTAGTAATGATTTATGTCCTAGATATGTATAAGGCTCACAAAGATGCTTTTAATAATGAAAAGTGAACTGGCTTTTATAATATGTCAAGACTGTTAAGAGATTTGAGTCTGACCAGGTAGTGGTACAGTAGATAGAGCATTGTCCTGGGACTCTGAGGATCCGGGTTCAAAACCCCCAGGTTGCCAGTTTGAACGCAGGCTCATCCACCTTGAAGATGGGGTCACTGACTTGAGCATGGAATCACAGACATGACCTCATGGTCGCTGACTTGAAGCCCAAGGTCACTGGCTCAGATGAAGCCCCCCAGTCAAAGCACATATGAGAAAGCAATCAATGAACAGCTAAGGTGTCACAACTATGAGTTGATGCTTCTCATCTCTCTCTCTTCTTGTCTGTCTGTCCCTCTCATTCTCTGTCTCACTAAAAAAAAAAGAAAAAAGAAATTTGAACAGGACAGCAGCATAATTAGTGTTAGACAAAACAATTCTTTAGATAAAACTAATGAGAATATTATTATTTTTTAGAGAATCAGTTAAAGATGATTATAATGAAACCGTTCACAAAAAGACAGAAATTGTGATCACATTGGATTTCTGCCTCAGAAACATTGAAAAAACTGTGAAAGTGTGAGTAGATTACTTCCTTAATTTACAGTTGTTAAAATGTTAAGCATTGTTACATTTCTGTTTAATTTGTTTAGTAATCCTTGACACCTATAGATGCTATGCAAGTGTTTGTATTAAGGCACAACCTTATTTTAAATTACTTTCTCACAAAGGCAGAAAATACCCAGTTGTCTCAATAAGAAATGAACACCATCTCTTTGGTAGCATTTCTTCTTTCCTTTGCAAAGGAAAAGGTAACCTGAAATAGAAACATCTCATCTTTACCTTGGAAAGCAACACTCTGAATAGGATAGTAAAACTGTAATGAACAAAGGAAATAGGAAGAGTTATTCTAGATCTGTATTTTGGTGGTATTTTTAGAATTTTGGGATTACTTCTAGTTTACTTTGCTTATTAAGCTTATCCCTGAGAATGTCTTTTGAAACAGAATAAAGTGCCCTCTTCCGAGGCTGTATTATTTGTACTGCATAGGAAATATAATTAATGAAATCAGAATTTACTATTGACTGTTATTAATTCTGAAATCTAGTACTTTGACTGTTATCCTGGCATAAGAGTGTTTGAAATTAAGTTGTCTTTTTTATTTTATTTCTTAATCTGAAAATTTATAAATAGAAGTTTATAAAAGTTCTTCTTTACAAAGACAGTTCCAAGTTTTCTTGGAATCTGTTGCTTTGTAGATTTTGCATTTAGTATTTTATTCTAAATGGTTATGATAATAAAAATTCAAATATAATTTATAAAACATTTTTAAGTCTATGTAATCATTATACTCATTTAATTTTTCCATATCTGTTTTTCATACAGATATGAAAAGTTGATGAAAACCAACCTAGAAGCAGCAGATGAAATTTCAGACATACACACCAAATTGTTGAGAGTAAGTATTTACAAAATTATGAAAATCATAGGCTCATAATCTTTTTCTTTGTTGGCAAGATTTTTAACTAACCTTTTCTGAAGAAATGATGTGCCTAAAGATCTTCAGAGAAAAAGTAGCTTTTCCAGTTTTTAGGAGCTCTTTATAATATTTAACTACCTTACTGCCATGCAATTCACTTTTTAAAAAAAATGTTTATTGATTTGAGAGAGAGGGAAAGACAGGAACATCAGTCTTCTGTATGTGCCCTGACCTGGGATTGAACCTGCAACCTCTGCACTTCAGAACGATGGGTTACTAACTGAACTATCAGGCCAGGGCTGCCGTGCAATTCTTTATGACATTTCCAAATGCCTGCTTTGCTTTAACCCCATTTCTCTCTTCCTTTCTCTCTGTCTCTCTTTAAAATTCATAATGCTCTTGTGTTGCTGCTGCTATGGCAATTAAAAGCAAGTTCATAAGTGTAAGTTAGCATGCAGAATATTTCAACTTGTTCAGAATTAGATGCAAGTTAGGAACATATCAGATCTTCCCTAAAACAAAAAATAAGGAAAGAAAAATTGGGGTTTGCCAAGGCAATAATACATCATTCCTATAACTAAAAAAAGAAATTAGGACAAAAGTTTCTTCTCTGCTGAAAAATGCAATAGCATTACAGGCAGTTTCTGGATCTCTTAGTAAAACGTATTGTATAAGAGTAGAGAATTATGTGTCAGGAGAGCTCATTACTAATCCTCACCTGCCCATTTACCTAGCTGTTCCTGCCAGGTGACTTAAGCGTTTAACTCTTCAACCTTGTTTTTCTTTAAAATGGATGGTTTTTTACCCTGCTTATCTCACAGATTGTTGTATCAAATAAAATGAGATGAATAAAAATGCTATATTCCTGTAAGCTTTTAGCATTTGAAGTATTCTTTCATGAAATGAGTACTGTATTAGGTTAAAAGAAAAAGAACTTGATATGGTATCATTTTTCTCTTTTCCAGTTTAGGCTGATTTTTAGTTGTTGTTTTTTTTTCCTTCAGTTTTAGATCCAGAGCAGTGGTTTTCGAAATACGAGTCATAAACAACTAGTAGGTTGTAAAGTTTAGTGCATTGCAGTCAGCATTGTTTTTAATGAAATGGAATAGAGAATGTCAGAATGCATCACATATAATAAGAAAAATACTGTTCCATGAAACTTTTGGCTCAGTTATATATACACATTTAAATGAGACTGGGTTAAAACAAAGTAAATTTCTTACTCTATATAAGTCCTGACCAAAAAAGTTTAAAATTGTTGATATAGAATAAAGCAAATAAAAATCAAGAAAACAAAGTCTTTTCCAGTACTTGTATATATTTTAAATACAGTCAATTGTATTTTCTTGTCTGTTTCTGCTTTTGTCTTAGAAATTTATTTACTAGCTCATAGTTCTAATGGATACTTGTTTCCACTGCTAGCATTGTCGTTAGACCACTTTGAATTGAAATTTTATGTTTTTCTTTTGGGGAACCCATAGTGTTTCTCATTTTTATGTCATTTTTGTGAAGATTTAGATTTCCCGTGAGAATTGAAGCACGATGATTAATGAGTTTAAGGTCATATTTTATTATCATTCCATACTCATGGTGGAAATCAACCTAAGACAATGTCCTTGCACTTAAAGATAAAAATAATTATTCTGACTTAGATTTGAAGTCATCTATAAAAGAAATATCATCAAGACTTTAGACTCCATTGGCACTGTGATTATCAGTTTTGATTTTTGGTAATCTGGATCTGAACCCATTGGTTTTATTTAGCTTTCCAGTTCTCAGGGCACCATAGAAACCAGTCTTCAGGATGTCAAAATCAAATTATCTCCAGGTGGATTGCTGTCGGATACATGGGCCCAGCAGGATGGCACTCATCCAAAAGATAGACAGTAGGTTATCATTTTATTGGTAGTTTCTGCTCTTATTATTAAATGTCCTTTTTCACATTGACTCAGTTAATTTATTTGGGTTTTTCTTCCATAAATAGTGTAGAAAAGTTACAAGTCCTGTTAAATTGCATCACAGAGATTTACTATCAGTTCAAGAAAGACAAAGCAGAACGTAGTAAGTAAAATTTGTCATTTGTTAATATAATGAATGAGCCCTACTAGTTGTGATTCAGTTGAATTAATTTAGTAAATTTGTGAGGATGGCTGCTTAAGTTATTTTTTCAGAGATTTGATTCTGTCAGAAAATAGATTAAATATCCTAAAAAGTCTTTTTAAGATCAACCTTTTGAATATTTTATATCAGGGGTCATTAACTCGACAGGCCAGGCACAAAACAAGAGTTGAAACTGGACAGTGGAGACGGAGGAGAACTGAAGAGGAGTGACCCTCCTCTTGAGGGGAGCCACTGCTCAGATTCACCTGATCTGTTGCCCATTCTCTCTACCTCAAGAAAAGCTAGAAAGACAGGTTTTATTGGAAATATCCTGTATTTAAATGTTGGCAGTTAATTTTTCTTTCTAATGTTAACACTGTACAGTACAAATGAAGCATTTGTGGGCTATATCTAACCTATGAGTCATAAGTTGGTGACATCTGCTTTAAACTGTTTAGACTTTCTGAAGTAATTTTAGAAGAAAAAAATACTGTATGATTTTATGATTGTACATTTACAAAAGTAATATATTTTTACTTTTAGGACTAGCTTATAATGAAGAACAAATCCACAAATTTGATAAGTAAGTGTCCAGATTATGTTTAATAATTATTTTTGGCTGTGTTATTAATGTGATTGTTCTTAAAGTTCAAATTAATTACAATTAAAAATACATTTTAATCTTGGCTTAAACACAGTTATTACTCTTTGCACACATTTTTTAGGCCCATTTACCTAGCTCCCAGGTGAGAGGTTGCTGAGACAGGAGAATGAGATGAGGGGGGAGGCTTTTCCTGCCTCATGTGCTTCTATTGCAAAATGACAGATAACAAAGTATATAGGCAAGGATAAACTTACCCACCTTAACCTAAATATTATTCAGTAAATATTTTTTAACTATTCTCCCTTCTCATTCTCCTCTTGCTGCTATAATGTATCCTAGAAACCTTTGGCATTTCATAAATATTCTAAAGTCATACATCATTACAGGAAACAGATTTTATATACTTGAAAATATAAATTTTTTCCCAGGTGAGAGGAGGAGAGATAGAGAGACAAACTCCCACATGCTCCCCAACCAGGGTCCACCCAGCAACCCCTGTTTGGGGCTGAATGCTCTGCCCATCTGGGGCCATGCTCACAACTGAGCTATTTTTAGCACTTGAGGCAAAGGCTTCATGGAGCCATCCTCAGCTGCCTGGGCCGATAGGCTCAAACCAATTGAGTCATGGCTTGGGAAGAGAAGAGAAAGAGGGGGAGGTGAAGGGGTAGAGAAGCAGATGGTTGCTTCTCCTGTGTGCCCTGACCAGGAATCGAACCCGGGGTATTCACACACCAGGCCAATGCTCTACCACTGAGCCAACCAGCCAGGGCCTATACTTGAAATTTTTTAAATATTGGAAATAGAAACAATGACATTGGTTTAAGCCTCTGATTATTTCTAAATTATAGGCAAAAACTGTATTACCATGCAACAAAAGCTATGACCCACTTTACAGATGAATGTGTTAAAAAGTATGAAACATTTTTGGATAAGTCAGAAGAATGGATGAGGTAGGTAAACCATTTGGCAGGTAATTAGTGTGGCTGATAGCACAATACACATTTTAATATATATATTGTATATTTTAAGAATAATATTTGATTAGCTTGCTTACTAATAGATTCTTTTTGGTTTTCAGAAAGATGCTTCATCTTAGGAAACAGTTATTATCCCTAACTAATCAGTGTTTTGATATTGAAGAAGAAGTATCAAAGTATCAAGACTATACTAATGAGGTACAGCTATCAAAGTAGGAAAAAAACTTTTTTCCTATTAGGAAAAATTGAAATAAAATTATTTTCAATTTATATTTGATTACGATTGAGAAGGGAAAATAGGACATAATATGCATGTACAGCTCTGCTTGCCCATGTGGTGTGTGTGTGTGTGTGTGCATATATATAGGTGTGTGTATATATATATATATATTTTTTTGAGCCAAGTTTTAAGAACATAGATGTTTTACAATATAAAACATGATAGACTTTTTCTATCACCCATAAGATAAGACTTTTAAAAAGATTTAAATATTATATTATTGATGGCTTTGAAATTAAAACAAAGTTATAAAGGGCTTATTAAACCTATAACATTTGGTCTAAGATCTGTAGTATAAGTATTTTGTTCTATGATTGATGTGGGATCTTTTGATGTTTTAGTTACAAGAAACTTTGCCTCAGAAAATGTTTGCAGCCTCCAGTGGAATCAAACATACCATGGCCCCAATTTATTCATGTTCTAACACATTAGTAGAAATGACTCTTGGGTAAGAAATGTATTATTTAGTAACTATATGTTTCTGTTTTGTTTCAGTTGATTTTTTTGTATTGATTTTTGTTGTGAATATGTTTGCAAATGTTCTTTAGTGACTTAGTTCAAACTATAGAACTAAAACAAAAATGTAATTCTAAAAAATTTGCATACTTTTTTGAGCAAAGATGCTTTTTTATCTTTATTTTATATGTGTAGTATGAAGAAATTAAAAGAAGAAATGGAAGGGGTGGTTAAAGAACTTGCTGAAAATAATCATATTTTAGAAAGGTGAGTTAATGCAGATATCATTCTGCCCTGTGATTTTATAGGCAATCAAGTATATACATGTCTATACTTGTACCTCTCTGTCTTCATCTATCAATAGATTAGGCATTGGGAAAGGGATATAAAATCAGAACCCTTATGTTTTATGGTTCCATGATACCTTTTAATTTATTTGGGATTTTTTGGGTAAAGACAAATCATCTATGATTAATGCCATTTTATAGAAGCACTGGTTAATAGAATTATTTATTTGCTTATTTGAGTCAGTTTGTGAAAATGAAAATCTGCACATTATTTTTCATGACATTTTCTCATTAGAATTATAATTGTCAATTTTGGAAATCAGAGTTGTGTATAAGATGCTAGCACCCTGATTGTTGCTAGGTAACTTACAGAGCTCTCTGCAAACCTCTTTGCAGGTGAGTGCCATCTGTAAGTGCAGTTTTCTTTTGAGGAGTTGGTATCTGCTTATCTACAGAATTTTAATAGACCCGGAAGTAAGTTGGAAAGTCTCCAGAGCCAATAAAGCCACTCTGGGATGGCTGTTTCCTTGTCCTGGTTCCTCAGAGAAGTTCAGTCCAGAACTCTTCTCTTTCAGGCTGTTTCTCTGTGGGTTCTCAAACCCCTAAAATGCTAATAAAAATATTTCACATTTATATGATGTTTTCTACACTTGCAGGGCACTTTCATACTACATTATGTCGCTTAACCTGCATTCCCACCTTATACGGTAGCAGCGCAGATAGTCTTTATGTTCTACAAATACTGACATTCATACCCTAAGGAGAAGAGCCAGAGCTAGAGCCCCAGGGCCCCCTATTTCTTCCTAAAACCTTTTTCCCCTATACCTATCTCTAAAGCTTGGATAGATTCACTGTCAAGAAATTACATGATTTTTGAGCTGTGCACAAAAGTTATGAAACCCTTCTGTAGTATTATTGATTTTGTAATTTATTATAATTAAAGTTATTTTAAAATTTAAAGGATTTCACCTGTCCTTTCGCATGCCACCCCTTCCTCACAGAAGTAATTTCTGTTAATAGTTTGTGGTACATGTATGTTTTATAAGAATGGAATCATTCTGTTCATAATTACAGCCACGCTTTAGTGAACATACTAGCATGTATGTCTTCATGTACTTGTGTAAGAATTTTTGAGGTACCAATTTCTAGATGTGGAACTGTTGGGTCAAAAGGTATGCACATTTAAATTTTGATAGGTATTGTTAATTTGTTCTTTAAAAAGTATGTTTATTAGCCTGACCAGATGGTAGCACAGTGGATAGAGCGTCAATTTGGGACTCTGAGGACCCAGGTTCAAAACCTAGGGGTTGGTAGCTTGAGTGAGGACTCATCTGGCTTGAGCACAGGCTCACCAGCTTGAGTGCAGTGTCACTGGCTTGAGCTCAAACTTTGCTGGCTTGAGCCCAAGGTCTTTGGCTTGAGCAAGGGGTCACTGGCTCAGCTGTAGCCCCCGGTCAAGGCACATGTGAAAAAGAAATCAATGAACTACTTAAAGTGCCACAGCTACAAGTTGATGCTTCTCATCTCCTCTCTTCCTATCAGTCTGTCCCTGTCTGTCATCTCCACCACCCCCTGTCTCTCTCTCTTTAAAAAAAAAGTATGTATATTATCATTCCAAACAAAGACTATGCTTTTGTTAATACTAATGTTAGTTTTTTAAATGTTTGCCAATTTGTTTAATAAAAACTGACATCTTTGTTTCTTTTTTCATTTTATTTAAAAAATTAAATTTAATGGGGTGACATTGATCAATAAGAGTACATAGGTTTCTTGTTTTAATTTGCATTTTTTTGGTTAATAATCATGTCAGGCATTTTTTTATACATTCATTTTCTGTATCTTGCCTATTAGGTTTTAAAATCTTTTTTCTTTCTGATTTATAGCAGCTACATAGTAATTATCTTTTTTTTAATAGTATCTAATTTATAGTTTCTTCACAACGTTAGCTAAATCCTAAATTTATCTTGTAAGGCTAAAAATCAGCAAGTAGTGCCTGGCCAGTGGTGGTGCAGTGTTTTAAGCGTCAACCTAAAATGCTGAGGTCACTCGGAAACCCTGGGCTTGCCTGGTCAAGGCACACATATGGGAAACAGCTGCTAAAGGTTGATGCTTCCCACTTCTCTTGTCTCTCTCTCTCTCTCTCTCTCTCTCTCTCTCTCTTTCTCCCCACCCCCCTTTCTAAAATTCAGTAAATTCAGTAAATAAAATTTTTTTAAATGTTTGAATAAACTTTTATATTGAATCACTTAATGCCTTATGGAATAAAATCCCCACTTGCAAAACATGTTCAATAAGTAAGTTCCTCCTATGTTTTATTTGTAGGTCTGTTTGACAGTCTGTGGGTGATGTAACATGGCATAATTATAACATAAATGTTAAGTGGCTACTTAAGATTTGTGCCATGTGACAGCAGAAGCCTGTGCACTGTCTCCATGTGACTGTCACTTCTGATTCTTTTCTCTCAATAATCACGTAGTATCATCCTTCCCAACTTAGTTTCCCCTCTGATTTTCTTAACCTCTTCAGTGGGACAGCCTTTCTCCTATTCCATTGCACATACATTATTTTAGATACTTAACTCTTCTTTATTCCCTTTCATCAAGTAGGTAATTTCCCTTCAAAATGTTTTTATATTTCACCTCATCAGCCTCATTGAGCTCCTCTTCCCCTCATGTGTGAGCTGTGTTATAACACGGCCTATTTCCTTAACCCCAGGCTCTTCTGTCTGTCATGGGTGTTACAGATAGAATAGTCCCAAGTATGGTCTTCTCATGCCACTCTTGACTCAGAAGTGTCTAAACTCCTGTTATCTAAAAAGTCAAGTCTAAATTTATGCTTGCATTCAAAAAATATAATAGTCTTCCCCCAGCCTGTTCATCCACCTTATTTCCACTACTTCCCAAAATAACAATCTGTGCTTGCTTTAGCAGCACATATACCGAAATACAATCTGTTCTAGCAAAGTTCCATTGCTTACTGTCCCTTTAGTATGTCACACCTAGTCTTAGCTCCACATCTTTACTTATAAATCCCTACCCCACCAACAAGGAAGTATCCAATTCTTCCTAACACTTTCTGGATTTATCACTCTCCATTTTCTCTCAAGAAGTCTTCCCAAGCCACTGAGTTGTATTTTTCCCATATTTATAATAATAGCACTGTGTTTCAGTAAGAAATAGAGCAACTTGTAGTTTCTTGAACTCTTTTTTGTGTTTTTTTTTAAGCAAGAGGGACAAAGAGAGAGACAGGGACAAACAGACAGGAAGGGAGAAAGATGAGAAGCATCAACTCATAGTTGTGGCAGCTTAGTTGTTCATTGATTGCTTTCTCATATGTGCCTTGTCCTGGGGGGCTCCACCTAAGCCAGTAACCTTGGGCTTTAAACCAGCAACCTTGGGGCTCAAACCAGCAACCATCGAGTTATGTCTATGATCCCACACTCAAGCCAGTGACCCTGCGTGCAATCTGGCGACCTTGGGGTTTCCAACCTGAGTCCTCTACATCCCAGCCCAACGCACTCCAGGCATTTCCAAACTACAGCCCGCGGCCCCCTGAGGCCATTTATCCGGCCCCCCGCCGCACTTCCGGAAAGGGCACCTCTTTCATTGGTGGTCAGTGAGAGGAGCACTGTGTGTGGCGGCTCTCCAGCAGTCTGAGGGACAGTGAACTGGCCCCCTGTGTAAAAAGTTTGGGGACCCCTGCATCCACTGTGCCACTACCTGGTCAGGCTCTTCTTTTTTTTTTTCTTTTTTCTTTTTTTTTTACGTGAGAGAAGGGGAGGTAGACCCCTGCATGCACCCCAACTGGGATCTACCCAGCAACTCCCATCTGGGGCCGATGCTTGAATCAGCTGAGCCATCCTCCGTGCCCAGGGCCAAAACTCAAACCAATCAAGCCACTGGCTGCAGGAGGGGAAGGCAGAAAGAAGCAAATGATGACTTCTCATGTATATCCTGACCAGGAATCAAACCCAGGGCATCCACACGCCAGGCCAATGCTTCATCCACTGACCCAACTGGCCAGGGCTACTTAAGCTCTTTAAAAAGAAGTTTATTCCTCTGAAAAGTATTCTGTAGTCTTATTTAAAATGTTAGGGGCCAAATAAATGAATCTTTTGAGATTGCCTCTTTTTTCTGTTTTTAGGTTTGGCTCTTTAACCATGGATGGTGGCCTTCGCAATGTTGACTGTCTTTAGCTTTATAAGAAGTTTGAGAAACTTTTCAGTTTGCACAAGAAAGTAATGCTGAGGCATTAAACAAATGCTTTTATAGGTGATCTCTTGTTTCTACAAATCAGTATTTGATGTGGTGTAAATATGTACAATATTGTAAATATATAAAAAAATATATATAAATTTTTGGCTGCTAAGATGTAATTTTACCTTTTAACATTTATAATTCTCTAAGGACATTGGAACTCAGTGAGCACTAGAAGAAAGCCATGACTGCTCTGTTGAGATATTGATCTCTTCTGTGTAAGGCTAAGCCATGTATCTCTAACTGCCTATTGGGAACATTTTTAAATGGAACCAAAATTTGCATACTTAGGAATCAGAAGACTTGATAATTGACACTTTCTAAGTGGTAGAATGTAGAGGGGGCTTCTGTAGGTGGGGAGCAGAACCAAATCACTGTTTTCACTAGGACCATAATTTTTTTTGAGAAGGATAAGTGGCATTATTTCATTTTACAAGGTGCCCAGATCCCAGTTATCCTCATATCCTTTACTTTCAGATAAATTATTGAGTAGAATTTTTAAGTGATTTCATTATTAAAAACTATTCATTTTTATTTTTATTTGAATTTTAAATTGTCATAAAAGTTTTAGGATTATTTCAACTGTTTTAAGCTGTATACTTTTTAAATTCTGCTTACTACTTCATGAAGAAAAATCAATAAATTTCTCAATTTTAATATAAAGAATTTGTATTTTTCTGTGTACAATAGTTAAATAAACAAAGGGTTATCTTTTGAAAGAAAAAATATGGGTGATGATGGTAAGTTAGTCTCAGACTATTGGATGTAGGGACAATTTTGTGTCTTTTCTAAACCTACTGATTCCAAGTGTAATAGAAGTTCTTTCATAAGTTATTCTGCATTAGTGTTGGTTAAGACTTACTGTTTTATTCCCCAGGTTAAAAATCAAAATTTAAGATCTAATTAATTGGCTTTTTAAATTCATGAATTGGGCAGCATCTTATCTAGCAAGCAGAGGGATGCTCTGAGGAGTTACACAAAACAGAAGGTTTTTATAGAAAGGTGGGTGAGGCAAGGGAATCATTAGCAAAAGAAAAATGAAAGTTTATGGGAGGATAGTAAAGTGATCAGGGTGATGACACCTTCTCATTCACTGAGCTGGGGCATTTTCCCGTTGGCTAGCCTTGTTGTTGGGCAAGAAGAAAATCTTCCTGCTGGGTTGCTCAAGTAGATACACTTTCTGTTGGAGATGTGAGATTCAAGTTAAGTCTCTTCCTGTCTGAAGTAATTGGTGAGTAGTAGGGCATGACAGCATCCTGTCAGACCTTCCCCATCCAATTTTAGTTGAAGTTTTATTTTAATTTTCACATCTAGACAATTACATGGAAATCAAACAATTTTTATTTCAATATTTTACCCTCAAAAATGCATCTTCATTTAAAACATATTAAGTCAATAAAAACATGTTGATACCATGTGCTAACTTCATGTTCTGAATGACTAAGTGAAGTTAGTTTTCAAATAAGTTGCATCTTTAGTTTTTGTAGCTTTTCCCCCCAAATATTGTGATATACTTCCAAAAGATAAAGTTTAATGGTATACACATAGAAGAGTTAGTGGATTTAACTCAATATAAAAGATTATAATTCTAAGAACAAAAAATAATAAATTAAGTATGTGAAAAAAAGGGATGAGGGGACTGTTTTCAAGGAAATAAAGGAATTAGAGGGTAGGGAAGACATGTAAAAAATAATCTGATAACATCTTACAGAGTTCTGGCTTCAGGTTTTTGTGGGGGTGGAATTACCAAATACTGTACATGGTTCATAGACCTCATTACACTATGTTAAGCAGAGTGTCTCATTCCCCCCCCCCCGAAGTGAGAAGTGGGGGGAGGCAGACAGACTCCTGTGTGCACCTGACTAGGATCCACCGGGCATGCCTACCAGAGGGCAATGCTTGGCCCATCTGGGTCCTTGCTCTACTGCAGCCTGAGCCATTCTAGCACCTGAGTCGGAGGCCATGGAGTCATCCTCAGTGCCCAGGCCAACTTTTTGCTCCAGTGGAACCTTGGCTGCTGGACGGGAAGAGAGAGACAGAGAGAAAGGAGAGGGGGAGGGATGGAGAAGAAGATGGGCACTTCTCCTGTGGCCCTGGCCGGAATTGAACCCAGGACTTCCACACGCCGGGCTGTTGCTCTACTGCTGAGCCAACCGGCCAGGGCCAGAGTGTCTCTCCTTGGATATGATAATCTTTTCCTCAAAATAATTCCTTAAAAATTAGTAAGTTATCACAATAACCCCAAATTCTTTGTTTTTCTGGGTTTTTTTTTAAAGCAATGAACACCGTTGTTTTAAGGTTAAGTATGTTGTGTGGCATTAAGAAAGAGACTATCAGTAGGAATAACCAATCTCAACTGAAATGTCAAAATTTTATTCTTCCTTTAAAAGTGCAGCCATGACCAGAGCCAGTCTTCTTATTTCACCCCACTCAGAAGTGCATTGTGCCTTGTCTTTGAGGAAGTGCTACAGAAAGTTTACAGTTATTCAGATTGTTCAAACTGAGAAGTTCTGGGGCAAACATTAAAAAGAAAACATCAAGAAGTCTTAACACTATTTTAGCTGGGTCAACTACCCCACATCCCACTTTTAAGAAGACTAGTGTCTGAAAAAGTCTTACACTGTTGTTTTAGATGGCCTTCTCCCCCAGTTGTCACTGATAAGACTCCAAGTCCAAATTTCTGAGAAATACTGAAAATGGAATAAAATAGAAAATAAAAATATCTGTCCTGGAAATTAAAACATAATAAAATAATGTCCTTTGGGGTTTTTTAGAGTGTAAATCAACTCCAAAAATTTACATCAGGCAGCTTTAAGGACTAAGCAAGTTGTGAATAAGTTTCTTTTACATAAACAAGAATGCTCAGGGACCAATTATTAGACATAGTTCCAGGGGCGATGATGAGAAGAACCTCAGTCCCATTTGCATAGTAGGCAACTAAAAAACATTAGTGTTTGTTGAAATAATAACAAATATTCAACAAAGGGTTAAAAAGACCAAAACGAGCCTGGGAAAAAAAGCTTGTTCTTTTACACACCTCTTGACTTGTAAGAATCAGTTGAATTTTTTTTCTTTGATAAATCCATGCCAAGTGTAAATAAATACATATCCTTTTTTCAGTGAAAAATGTACCAAACAAATGAGATCAAGGCTAGTAGCTTGTTAATCACCACTACCTCCTTTGAATTGGCATTGACAGTTCTGTTGGATGATGGTGAATGAGTACTGGTGACTTTGCTCCTCTATGAAAGTAATTGTGTTTTTATAAAAAAATAAGGGTGGAGGTTTCTATGCTTAAAAATTATAAAGAACTGCATTAGATTAGAGTTTCTGAGGCTTAAAACTCTTTCTTTAGAAAGAACGCCTGTTCAAGAGAAGTGAAGGCAAAAATTAATGAATGGGACTACATCAGACTAAGAAGTTTTTGCTCAGCAAGAGAAACATAACAAAATAAACAGACAGCCAACTAAATGGGAAATGATATTTGCAAACAACAGCTCAGATAAGGGCCTAATATCCAAAATATACAAAGAACTCATAAAACTCAACAACAAACAAACAATCCAATAAAAAAAATGGGAAGAGGACATGAACAGACGCTTCTCCCAGGAAGAAATACAAATGGCCAACAGATATATGAAAAGATGCTCAACTTCATTAGTTCTTAGAGAAATGCAAATCAAAACTGCAATGAGTTACCACCTCACACCTGTTAGATTAGCTATTATCAACAAGACAGGTAATAGCAAATGTTGGAGAGGCTGTGGAGAAAAAACCCTCATACACTGTTGGTGGGAATGTAAAGTAGTACAACCATTATGGAAGAAAGTATGGTGGTTCCTCAAAAAACTGAAAATAGAATTACCTTATGACCCAGCAATCCCTCTACTGGGTATATACCCCCAAAACTCAGAAACATTGATACGTAAAGACACATGCAGCCCCATGTTCATTGCAGCATTGTTCACAGTGGCCAGGACATGGAAACAACCAAAAAGCCCGTCAATAGATGACTGGATAAAGAAGATGTGGCACATATACACTATGGAATACTACTCAGCCATAAGAAATGATGACATCGGATCATTTACAGCATAATGGTGGGATTTTGATAACATACGAAGTGAAATAAGTAAATCAGAAAAAAACAGGAACTGCATTATTCCATACGTAGGTGGGACATAAAAGTGAAACTAAGAGACATTGATAAGAGTGTGGTGGTTACGGGGGGAGAGGGAAAGGGGGAGGGGGAGGGGCACAAAGAAAACTAGATAGAAGGTGACAGAGGACAATCTGACTTTGGGTGATGGGTATGCAACATAATTGAATGACAAGATAACCTGGACTTGTTATCTTTGACTATATGTATCCTGATTTATTGATGTCACCCCATTAAAAATAAAATTATTAAAAAAAAATAAAATAGAACGCCTGTTAACACAGTTTCTAGTTATTAGGGCTGAGGTCTAATGGACAAACCAAAGGAGTAACAGGATTTAGGGCTAACAGGTGGTCCCCAAACATACTGGCTAAAAGAGTTCACAGCTAAAGTGTTGTGCGGGTTACTGTGTTTTTTCTCATGCACGCTCTTTGTAGAGAGTCATTCTGGAACACTCGTAGTTCTAGCTCTGGCCATAAGAAGTGACTGACAAGACCTTCAGAAGAATAGTTGACTCTTCTACTGGTTCCCCAAATCACTGACCTTGTACTCCAGGAATCATAAATCCAAGCTGTTCTGGAGGCAAGTGGGAGGTACGTTATCTCAGGCTAATACTTCATTTCAAATACATTTTTTTCTGTTACTATAATAGAGTCTCCCTCAAGTAGGAAGAAACAAGTTCTTAAAGCCTTTAAGAAATATTACTTAATGTATGTGTCTCGGAAAATTGAGAGAAAATAAAACAATTTGAAGGTGAGGTTATATTAAAAACCCATGAGTATTTTTGTAATCCAATTTTATGTATTCTAGGCATTTAGGTTCAGAGAAGTTTTCTAGAAAGACATGGAAATGTTTAGCTTTAAAAAACAAGTTTAAAAAAGGCTCTTATTTTTAATGAACCTTAATTTGCTAGTGGAGTTAAATTACCTCTGAATAAACAAAAAAGAATAAGTTCATCACAGTGAGTTCCCCTTCCTTTTCCAAGAAAACTGCAAAGGTCAGTGGACTACATATATATGTAATTTTTTATTTAAAGAGGGAGAGAGATGAGAAGCATCAAGTCGTTGTTATGACACTTGAGTTCAGTGATTACTTCATAATGTGAGATACTAAAAAATTAAATCTATTAAGCTGGCCTATAGCTTGAGACATGACATGACATTTACTGGTCCACAATAGGGAAGAAGGAATTACACAATACATCTGTCCTCATTACTCAATCTCTACTCAACCTAAACCTTGCTTCATTAGAGATTAGTCACAGCCCCAGAGAGCAATACACATACTGAATTGCAAACCCAAATTGAAAGACATTTCCATGTCTTTCTAGAAAACTTCTCTGAACCTAAATGCCTAGAATGCATAAAATTGGATTTAAGAATTATCTTAGAATTAAAATAATTTGGAATATTAGAACCCCAATAGAAATTAGAAAAATGATTTTCAATCTCTTCATTTTAAAGATGACTGAACTAAAACTGTCTCTTAAAGGTTTAATATCTTAACCTTCCAAAATTATTATATGGGAAGAACCAGAAATTTATCTTAGGTCATTTAATTATTGATCCAGTACTTTTTTTTCTTTAACCACACCACAGTTCTCTGGTGTGTAGGTATCAGAGATTGTGAACATATAAACTCTATAAACCAGGAGTCCCCAAACTTTTTACACAGTTCACTGTCCCTCAGATCGTTGGAGGGCCGGACTATAAAAAACACTATGAACAAATCCCTATGCACACTGCACATATCTTATTTTAAAGTAAAAAAACAAAACGAGAACAAATACAATATTTAAAATAAAGAACAAGTAAATTTAAATCAACAAACTGACCAGTATTTCAATGGGAACTATGCTCCTCTCACTGAGCACCAATGAAAGAGGTGCCCCTTCCAGAAGTGCGGCAGGGGCCGGATAAATAGCCTCAGGGGGCCTCATGCGGCCTGCAGGCCGTAGTTTGGGGACCCCTGCTATAAACCCTCTCTCAATATTTTACAGATAGCTCTCAGCAGTGGATAAGCTATACCTAGAAAGTTTGGTCATTTTTCCAAAGCAAAGTATTCTCATTACTTTGGAGATTCATAGCCTGTTTCCAACAATCTTTTTACAGTCTGATGAAATACAGTCTTTCATTGAGATATAACTCATTCTAATGAGATTGAAACATATACCTGATAGAATTATATCATTAAGAGCAATAACTCTTTTATTCTATCTTCAGTGTTTAGTAGTGTTTTGTATACTGGGCAGTTAACTGTGTCTTATGAATTGATTTATGAAGACTGTCATATGAGATTTAAATTGGATTAGATAGAAAAATGAATTGACTCATGAACTCTGCTAATTTTGGGGGATTGTTGGTCCAGTCTTCTGTGTTAATTGGTAGACTCTAACCAACTACAAAAGTCAGCTCAACATCAGGATTAAACTGTTACTCATCAATAACCTATAGTTGTCTAAAGGTTGCTACAGAATTATACCAAAGTTTCCCAAAGTGCCTCTATCCCAATCAACCCCACTTGAAAACTTAAATGATCTCAAGGCAAGACCAATGATTGATATTTTAATAAGACTCCCAAATTGCTTATTATATAACTTAACACAACTTAGCTCACTCTCCATCTCTATTTCTTCTTTGATTTCTGATCGAGTTGAGGGCTTAAACCTTGGTTATCCATGGAAAATCCAGAGCTTGAGAGCATTGTAATCCAGTGGAAAGAATAGGACATCCACATGAAACCTTGCTTTTGCTGCTGAGTCGCATGACTGAGCAAGTCACCTAACTTTCTGACTTTGAGCTTTCTCATCTGTAAGACTTAGAGATTGGACTTCATCTTAAAGATTCCTTCCATCTTTAACAATGCCATGACACGAAGGTACAATAACATAGAGGAGCTGTATAGTTGCTGAAGAGAGTGAAAAGGAGAAAGTTTTCTTGAAGTCAAATAGCATGCCACCATGTTATTCATCTACAGAAATAGGACTGGCGTTGTTCATTGTCATTATATCTGGTAATTTACATCAAATCCTGTTTAAGGAGCTTACATACCAAATGCATACATGCTCTTAAAGACAAAAGAAAAAACAGCCCTGGCCAGTTAGTTCAGTTGATTAGAGCATTATCTTAAAACACCAAGGTCGTATTCAATCCCCAGTCAGGGCACTTATAGGAAATGACCAGTGAATGCACAACTAAGTGGAACAACTAATGAACGCTTCCCTCTCTCTTGCCCCTTTCTCTGTATCTCTAAAATAAAATAATTAATTCTTTTTTATTTAAAAACAAGTAAGATATCTGGACTCTCCATTTATAGGTACAAGCCTGAATTTTAGGCTTCTACGTGTCAATTAGGATTGTTTTGTGAATGACTGGCTCCAGTGCACTTTGGAGTTCCCATTAATCATCCTGGTCATTTAATTTTGATAGCAAGACCATCACTTTCACAGCCCAGCTTTTCATTACGTTTTCCAAATTATTACTAATCCCCAACTGAACAGTGCTTTCAGGAAACCTCCTTGGGGACAAAGCCTATCACTTTTTAAAAAATGTTTTCTCTTTAACTCCTTTTCATCATGGCTTATAAGACAACCAAACTCTCAGAATGGTCAGAAAATAAGAGCTAGAATATCAGTGGTCATCCGGCAAGAGATGAGGAAGACTGACGATGAAGGTCCTCAAGGGTTAATGACAATGTGCTCAATTTTCACGAGGGTGGTGGTAACATAGGTGTGCACATCAAAACTTATCTAACTGAAAATATGTGCATTTTATTGTATGTAAACTATACTGCAAGGAAGTTAATCTAAGTATGTATAGGTATATACTCTGAAGGGGTTTTAAGATCAGAGCAGCATTGTGGTGAAAAGCACAGGCACTAGAACCAACTGCCTACTTCCTAATCCCACCCTCACTGCCTTCTATGTGGGATTTTGGTCAGGTTCCTCAGTCTCTCTCTGAAATGGGGATAATAATATGTAGTATCTCCCTGTAGGATTATTTATGAGGATTGAGTTTACAGAAATAATGTGTGTAGATCAGGACCTGACACATAATAAATAATAGATTTTAGCTTCTATTTCTAGTCATAGTGGTGCATTCAAGAAAGCTGCTTTTTAAAAGGGGGGGGGGGGGAAGCCATGGTCTGGTAGTTCAGTTGCTTTGAGCATCAGTCTTCGTTCAGGGCACATATAAGAATCAACCAATGAATGCATAAGTATGTGGAACAGCACATAGTTGTTTCACTTTCTCTCTTTATCTTTCACTACTTCTCTCCCTTTCTCTCCACTAAAAATCAATAAATTAAAATTTTTTAATTGCTAAAAATATTTTAATTAAAAAAAGGTAAAAATAAGATAATTTTTTATTCTATTAAGCAAAAAAAGTTATAGGTTCCCAGCCTGGGAGCCTAGATGTGTGTTAAACATGATTGTGTTGTTTCAGTTCTCTGGGTTTCTGTCACTATTCCTGTGAGACAAAAGTGTTGAGGTCATTACTGAAAAGAGGACATGGAAAAAAAAGAAAAAGAAAAGCAACTAATTGAAATTGGAGGTGTTGGTATATAGCCTCAGGAGAGTCCACATTAAAGTCTCAGAAAGATAGACTTTAAAAGTCAATGAGCCCAGGAACAAAAACAAAAATAGACAAGTGGGACAACATCAAACTAAAAAGCTTCTGCACAGCAAAAAAAAAAAACAAACAAACAAAAAAAAACAAAAAACCATCAGTAGAGTGGCAACCCTCTGAGTGGGAGAAAAAAATTGCAAACCATATACTCCAGTTCCAAAAAATATTAGGAACTCATATAACTCAATAGCAAAAAAACCTATCTAATAGCTTGTTTTTAAAGTGAGCAAAGGACTTGAACAGACATTTCTCCAGAGAAGATGTACAAATGAACAACAGGTACATGAAAAGATACTCAACATCACTAATTAGCAGATCAAAACCAAAATGAGATATCACCTCACACCTGTCAGGATGGCTATTATCAATAAGACAAAGGACAAGTACTGGTGAGGAAACAGAGAAACTGGAGCCCATGTACTCTCGGTGAGAATTCTAAATGGCGCAGCCACTATGAAAAACATGGAGGTTACTCAAAAAATTAAATGATCCAGCAATCCCACTTCTGAGTGTTGTCCAAAAGTATTGAAATCAGGATCTCAAGGACGTATTAGCACTTCCATATTTATTGTGGCATTATTCACAATAATTAAGATGTGGAAGCAACCTGTCAACAGATGAGTGGATTTTTTTAATGTAATATATACATACAATGGAATATTATTTGGCCTTTAAAAAGAAGAAAATCTTGCCATAAGTGACAATATGGATGAACCTTGAGGATATTATGCTAAGTGAAGTAAATCAGTCACAGGGGGACAAATACTGGATGATTCCACTTAACAAGAGGGGTATCTGAAATAGCCAAACTCATAGAAACAGAGAACAGAGTGGTGGTTGCCAAGGGCTGCAGGAGAGGGAAAGGGGGAGTTGCTGATCAACAAGGATGAAACTTCAGTTATGCAAGATGAATAAAGTCTAGAGATCTGCTGTACAACAGTGTCCCTACATGTAAATACTGTATCGTACACTTAACGTTAAGGCCCTGGCCGGATGGTTCAGTTGGTTAGAGCATCCTCCTAATATGTCAAGGTTGTGGGTTCAATTTCTGGTCAGGGCACATATAAAAATCAACCAATGAAGGCATAAATAAGTGGAACAATAAATCAATGTTTGTTTCTCTCTCTCTAAAAATCAATGGGTAAATTTTTTTTTAGTTTGTTAAAAAGATCTCAATGTTAAGTGTTCTTACCACAATAGAATAAATAATAGTTTTTAATGTTTATGAGATCAAAGGAGCTAGAGATGGTCATGGCCATTCTTTAGAATAAGCGAAGGTGGAATCAACAGGGAAAGTAACCCCAAAGGCTCTAGGATTAGCCTGCTGCTCAAAGAGGTCTGCACATGGAGGAGGGGAGGAGTTAGTCTCATTCACTCCACTCAGTTGGAAATGGCTGGCAGGATCATCTATAGGAGGGTGTGGAGACTGCGGTGACCTCCATCAGTGCAGGGGCTCCCTGGTTATGGCTGGAAAAGGGGGTACAGACAGGTCCCCACCTCACCTAGAAGCAGGGCCCACAGTGTCATCCCCTACTGCCTCCTCCATCCTTCTCTGCAGATGCTCAGCTGAGCTCCTTCCCAGCTGAGCTACTAAGACAGGGAGTAGGTGGGGAGTGAAACAATAGGGAGCTGAGGAATGTTCTTCCGAGAGGAAATCTGTCCCTGACTCCTGACTCCCAGAGCAGTGGCAGGAGGAAGAGGCTCAACATTTCTCCTGGAAGGCTGCACCTGGGATCCCAATCAGATGACGGCATTGCTGCTCTTTCCCCGCCTCCCATCTGGCCCTCATCCGTCCTTGGGAATGCCCTCTGTGCAGGAGAGGTACTCTGATAAGACAAAAACTCTGAAAATAGGTAAATAAATCTGCTTAGGCAAAAGTTAAAGTCAAGAACATCTTAATTTTGGAAGCCCTAACCTGATCATCTGATGCAGAAAAGTTACATGTGGATCATAGAACATGTACAAAGGAGGAAAGCGTAGTGTCCACAGATGTCAGCATTGTAGGTAATGGTTTTCTCCCTTCCATGTGTTTATGCTTTTATTTTCCAAAGTTTCATCATGGTCATGACCATTTATTGAGTGACACCTATGTCTAAAATGCTACAGACACTACTGCAACACTGCAAGTGTTATTATTCCCCATCCCACTTAATTTCATCGAAGAAGGAATCAGAGGGGTAAAGTCTCAGAGGCTCAAAGAGGCTTAATAACAGCTGGGCCATGCAACTGAAGGTGGCTTAGTCAGAGCAAGTGACGTTCCAGCTCTGCCTGAGTTTGAGCTCCCTGCCCACCTTCAGAACCCGCTTGGGTCTCTTCCCCAAAATAATGGGAACACAGCCCTTCTACGGGCTGGTTGCTTCATCCCCAGAAGAGAGGGGGAGCCTGTGAATTTCCACAAAACTCGACTTGTGGAGATTCAAATGTTTAATTCCACACTTATAAATTCTTTTTCAATTTTATTTTTTATTTTTCAAAATGTACAGCTGGCACGACCTGTTCACACATCTTCACCAGCAACCGGGACATCACCACCCTGGGTGTTTCTGTTGTCTTTTACTTGAGCCCTGTGCTTTGAAATGAGTTGAATAAGTCCTTTACTCAGGAGCTCCTGAAGAGCTGTGCTGGCCAAGGAGCCATGGATCTTCAGTCTTTCAGAGGCTACAGCTGGGGTTTCGGTTTATAGTCGGGAACTTCCTCACAGGGTGTGTGGTGTTGCTTTGTCAGACAAGACCTGGTTATTGAGCTTGTCCCAAACTTTGCCTAGACCACTTCTTTTTGGCCTTACCTTGGATTTGTTTACTGGGTCTGTCTTGGCTGACTTTCCAGCATCTCCCTTCTCATTGTCTTTGGGCAAAACTGCAAGAGTAGCTGCTACCCCTGCTGCCTCAATGAGATGTTAGACAAAGCCCTGGCCAGTTAGCTCAGCTGGTTAGAGTGTTGTCCTGATACACCAAGGTTGCGGGTTTGATCCCCAGTCAGGACATTCAGTAATCAACCAATGAATGCATTAATAAGTGAACCAACAAATTGATGTTTCTCTCCCCCTCACTCCCATCTTTCTCTCTTTAAAATCAGTAATTTTAACAACAAAAAAGATATCTAAAAGCCCCTTCTAAATTCTTTAGAAAGAGCAAACCTTTTTGGACCAGGAGTCATGAAAACAAATGCCTTTGGAAATGCATTTTGTGTCCTAGGACATGGTTTTCCAGTCAGATCTAGAAAGTTCAGTCAAAGTAGCACACCTTTGAAAGTACCAAAATGCTGACCTGTACTGGCTCAGTGGATAAAGTGTCAACCTGGAAACGCTGAGGTTGCCAGTTCAAAACCCTGGGCTTGCCTGGTCAAGGCACATATGGGAATTGATGCTTCCTGCTCCTCCCCCCCCCCTCCCCTTTCTATAATGAATAAATAAAATCTTAAAAATATATATTTTAAAAAAAAAAGAAAGTACCAAAATGCGTGTGTTACAGGATGGATCTTCTCCAGGCTCAAAATTATTCTTTGATTTTTTTCAGAGCATATAAAATAACAAAAGACATTGCAACAGAACTTCTGTTCTCCAGATGTCAGTTCTGTTATTTTCATGTCAGCTCCTCCTGCTGGGGGACATAGGAAGAAATTGGCAGGGACTTGTCTTCAGCTTCTTTTAGTCACCGAGATACCGGTACTGGCACAGTGGTGGGCTTGTTATCACAGGAGGTGCCTGGTGCTGTTGTTGAAATATGCAGTTAGAACTCTCTAATCCCCACCCTACCCTTCCTTCTCCTCCCACCGGCCCAGCATGCACAAAAAGAACGAAAACATTTATGCGCACAGACGGAAAGCACCTAATCATGTCTCTTGTCACTGGTCACCATGAGATGTTTGGACGATCTACCTTCTTAGATATTTTTTGCCAAGAGAAAGTGACTGAAAGTTGCATACCAAAAGTGCCAACCCAAGAAATTAAGAGACTAAATCTCCCCCACTCCTTCCACAATTATTCTCTTGGCTGTGACTTCCACGGCCATCTACCTATTTGGTTTTAGCTAAAGGGGTTGGGGATACAGAAGTTTCTCTGTTCTGAGAGGGTTTAAGATAATCCTGGTACTCTGGTTCCCTAGGGAAGGGAGGTGAGAAAGGATAGCCTCACTTCCATTCCCTTCCCACTACTTTGGGCTGCAGAGCCCCTCTGGGCTTCTAGACCAACCTCATACTCCAAACCCAGGCTAGCAGGTGCAAGGGTGAGCGTGGAGGGTGCAGTGGGGGAGCAGTACTGATGCATTCGGGGCAAAGGAAGATGCCCACAGTTTTCAAACTTCTGCCCGGTTCTTTCTCTGAAATTCCTTCTCTGTTCATTTGCTTGAAAGAATGGTCTTCCTTGCACAGGCATTGCCTTGTGGATAAGGCTGTCCCTTGACTTTCCGGAAAGCTCCCTCCTTGCCTCACAAGTCCACCAGCCTTCAGCAGGAGCTCTCTGTGAAGGCCAGCCCCCAAATTTGCATATGACCCAGAGCCACCTACAGGCTAAGACCAAACACTGTGAACTCAGGTGGCTGAAGAGGGGAAAACAAGCTGTAACAAGGACAAATGTTTTTCACAAAGTAGTCTTCACCACCTTGGGCAGAGCTGTCCCATGCCGTGGTCTCTGAGCTGACCAGGTGACCAGTTCAGGGAGAACTGGGAAAACTGGTGGTGGAAGGTGGGTCCCAAGTCCCATCCTACTGTTGTCACTTGCTAGCTGTTTTTACATTCAATCGCCCTTCCTTCCATTGTGCTCTCAGCACCCCCCAGAGTGACATTTCTAAAATACAAATATGTCCATGCCCTCCCCAAGGCGCCACTGTGCCTTGGGTCACAGGTTGGGTCTCAGCTGTTTTACCTCCACACCATTTTCATCTACAACATACTCCCAGGAGAACAGGCCCCATCACTTCAATGATGCCCCAGTGCAGGCTGTCAAGAGGGCACTGACACTCCAGTGAGAACCACTGATTTTTAAGGTGCAAACACCTTTATATGGCATTTAAGGCCCACACCAACCCAGCCCGCATGGCCAGTCTCATCTCCTCTTACATCTCATCCCCTGTAATGACTACATCAGCACCCACGTGGTGCTGATAGGCACCATCAGACGTTGGCAAGAATCCACGCCTGACTTAAATGAACAGAGGGGTCAAGTGCCAGGAAATGGTGATAACTGGTGAGCAGAAGAGGTTTCATTCCAGCTTCATCCCAGTTGTCGGGCATCAGGGCTTACAGATGTGACATATTTTCATTCATTTGCTTGTCAAATTTGCTTCATACCTATTTGGAAAGATTTGTACTTTTCCTATGGTGCTTGTTATCATCTGGTACTTGAAACTGAGGTTTCAATTTCTTATCTACTTTCTAGAGACTGGGTCTGAGGAAACATAACCAGGAGGTCATGTCCTTCTTTTCAGAAGCTCTGAAAGCATCCACACTTCTTTTTTTCTTTTTTCCTCCTCCTGACTTTTTAGCAGGCCTGACTAGCAAAACCGTGCGCGGGGCACAAGCCTCTCTTGTCCTCTTTACCTCTTTGGAAGAGTCAAACGCATTCTTCCATTTTTTTTTTTTTTTTTTTTGTCTTTTGAAGCCCCACATACTCTGCCTGCTTGTGATCAGTGAGCCTGGGCTGCGAGAGGCAGAAGGAGCTGGCAGGTGGTGGAGCCGAGCATGGCTGCGACTGTGCAGGCCCAGAGTTTCTTTGGCTCTGCCCTGAATGTTTTCTACTCTCCCATCGTTCTCTGCTTTGGAGTTTCTATTACTGCTGGTAGGGAGACCAGGAACATAGAGACCTGCTGTCAGAACAGACTTGAGAATAAAGACCATTCAATTCCTCACTGCCACTGTGACACCTATACAAGGAACAGCTAAAAGACACGTGACATCAGCTTGTTACTTCTGGCTCACGGGCTGCTGAAAGTGACAAGGGAGAAAAGTCTGCCAGGAGTTCATCTCCAAATAGCTACTCGTTATTCTAATCACTCCTGGGATGACAGCTACATCTCACAGAAGACCATAGGTCCACCTGCTTCAGGACTCCCTGGGGTGATGGTGACCGCTCTGCATTCCTGCACCCTCCACTCTAAGAACCAGGATTTCTGAAGGAGGGGCTATAAAGGCTTCCCAGGGGGTGCTCATGCTGTGCTCTCAGATTCCTGAATTAGAGTCCTGCCTTTGGGTCTTAGTGATGAGTCTTTTGCACTCCACCAAGGTTCTCAGCAGAGGCCAAGGCCTTAGAATATGGCGTGAAGTCAGATTCTGGCATGGCCACATGTTGGCAGGTGACCATAAGAAAGGAATGTGCCTGCCTGACCAGGCAGTGGCGCAGTGGATAAAGCGTCAGACTGGGATGTGGAGGACCCAGGTTCGAGATCCCAAGGTCGCCAGCTTGAGAACAGGCTCATCTGATTTGAGCAAAGCTCACCAGCTTGAACCCAAGGTCGCTGGCTCGAGCAAAGGGTCACTCGGTCTGCTGTAGCCCCATGGTCAAGGCACATATGAGAAAGCAATCAATGAACAACTAAGGTGTTGCAATGAAAAACTGATGATGGATGCTTCTCAATTCTCTCCATTCCTGTCTGTCTGTCCCTATCTATCCTTCTCTCTGATTCTCTCTGTCTCTGTAAAAAAGAAAAGAAAGGAATGTGCCTGACCTGTGGTGGCACAGTGGGTAAAATGTCCACCTGGAATGCTGAAGTTGCCGGTTCAAAACCCTGCACTTGTCTGGTCAAGGAACAAATGGGAATTGATGCTTCCTGCTCCTCACCCTTCTCTCTCTCTCTCTCTCTCTCTCTCTCTCTGTCTCTCTCTCTCTCTTTTTTTCTCTCTCTCTCTCTCCTCTCTGAAATGAATAAATAAATAAATATTTAAAAAATGTTTTGTTATAAAAATAGAAAGAAAGGAACATAACCTCTTTGTGCCCCAGTGTCCCCTTCTAAAAGGTAAAGATGATGCCTGACCTGTGGTGGCGCAGTGGATAAAGTGTTGACTTGGAATGCTGAGGTCACCGGTTTGAAACCCTGGGCTTGCCTGGTCAAGGCACATATGAGAAACAACTACTACGAGTTGATGCTTCCTGCTCCTCCCCCGCCTTTCTCTCTCTATCTCTCTTTAATCAATCAAAATCTTTAAAAAATATAATAAAAAATTAAAAATAAAGATGATAATGACAGAACCTGTTGCTCAGGATTGGTTAAGGTATTAAATAAGTTAACACATATGACATGCAAGGTTCTGGCACAGAGTAAGCGCTGGATAAATGGGAGTTCCCATTTCCCAGACGCCACCATTCACAGGCCAGCCACCATTATCGCTGTACTGGCATAACTCTTTAGTAATATTTACTTAATATTTTTTACTAAATAATTTGCCCTTTTACCTTCGTGTCATCCTAAGATATGATACCTGGGAAGTAATTGATTTGATGTACTATTTTATTTTTTCCACCTTAAAATTAGTACAGACATACTGAAAATGTAAAACATTCATTTTAACAGTCACCCTACTATGTTTGCCACTATTGGTAAACACTGAACTAATGATGACTCAGACAGGGAAAGTGGATTTTCTAAGGCAGTGGTCCCCAACCCCTGGGCCACGGACCAGTACCGGTCCATGAGCCATTTGGTACCACTCCGCAGAGAAAAAATAAATAACTTACATTATTTCCGTTTTATTTAGATTTAAGTCTGAACGATGTTTTATTTTTAAAAAATAACCAGATTCCCTCTGTTACCTCCATCTAAGACTCTTGATGCTTGTCTCGATCACGTGATACATTTATCCGTCCCACCCTAAAGGCCGGTCCGTGAAAATATTTTCTGACATTAAACTGGTCCGTGGCCCAAAAAAGGTTGGGGACCACAGTTCTAAGGTCACACAGGGTGTGATGGGAAAAGCCAGAAACAGAAATGCAGGTCTCCTTCTAACTAGGCCAGTGCTCTTCACTCCACATCAATCCGATTTTCAGAGTTCTTAAAAGGCATGTTGAAATGTACCAAAAAGGAAAAACTACTTTGTTAGGTCGGAAACTGAAATAACCCTTATATATTAAATTGGCTAAAAAGGAAACCTCCCTTTGAAGCATTGACAGGAGAACAAACTGAAAGTGTAGGTTCACTTCATTTCATTGCTGAGAGCCTTGAGAGGGCACTAGACAGCTGAGGCGGGGGGCCTGAACCCTGGGGCTCCCTCTGCCTGACCCTCTCAGCGGCGCCTCCTGCTGGCTGCCTAATGCTGCACACAAAAGTCCACCTGCAGCGACAGCCACTAAGAGCACAAGCTTTAGCGTCAGATGGGCCAAGTTCTGATCCCCTTCACTACTCACAGGCTTGGCCTTGGGTCAAGTTACTGAACTTTTCTGAACTTCAGCCCATCATCAGTAAGATTCCTACAGGGTTGCTGAAAAAATGAAATACTATCTAGAGAAAAGCTTTGTACAGCAGGAATAGCTTTTATTTTTACTTCATTGGGGATATTTCTAGACCGAATGATTAAGATCATATGCAGTGAAATACAATTAGCCACAGCTTGAAATAGGGGGATAGAAACTCTGCTACACTGAGTGATAAGTACTTAACTGTCCCTAATTATGCGAATCCATAATCTTATGTATTTTTAATACAAAATGCAATTACTTTCCAAAGTCAAATTTTCAGGAAATAATGTTAAGCAACACAGTAAGTTAACTGTTACTTCTTTGCAGGGGTTAAAGTCAAAGATGTAGTGGCTATCTGATTTGCTTTGAGGAATCATTCATTTCCTACTTATATTTGATCCATGGATGGGCACGTGACCTAAGCCTGACTCATCAGTACTTTCTTTTTTTAGCGAGAAACAGAAAGACAGACAGACAGACAAGAAGGAAGGAAGGGAGAGAGATGAGAATGAGAAGCATCAACTCATATTTGCGGCACCTTAGTTGTTCATTGATTGCTATCTCATATGTGTCTTGACTGGGGAAAGGGAGCTTCAGCCAAGCCAGTGACCCCTTGCTCAAGACAGCAACCATGGGGTCATGTCTATGATCCCATGTTCAAGCTGGCGACCTTGGGGTTTTGAACCTAGGTCCTCAGCATCCCAGGTCAATGCTATATCCACTACGCCACCACCTGTCAGGCCAATTAGCATTTTCTAACACCTAGATAGACATATAAGCCCATCCAACCAGAGTCAATCCTGGATCCTTCAATGGAATTCTTAGGGAAAAGAAGCACTCTGTCTTCTAGATGTAGGCCTGTAACTGCTGGCAGTCATTTTGCCACCATGAGAGAAGGCCTTCCTGAAGGTGGAGCCATCACAGTGAGAAGAGCAGAGAAATAGAGATAGATTAAGAACCAATGGCCTTGTTTGGGTTCCTGGCATAAATCAGTTTGAGATAGGTTTCTTATTACTTGTAATAAACAATATTTTCATCAGTAAAATACACAATATGATTCATCTGGAAAAAGAGAAGCCTAAACAACAGACTGTTCATCCAAATCATCACTCTGGCAAAAAAAGAAAGGAGACAAATCTCAAGAGACTCAGTCTTCATATCTTGTCGCAATCCACTTTGGTAAACGGTTTCCAGTCTAGCACTATGCATTTACCTTGCTACTTGAACCGCTGCAAACTTTCTATATATCAACCTACTTCCTTCTTAGAATACCTTGGCCCCATATGCTTGGGATTCACCACTATGGAGATAATGAGCATATCCATCACCCACGCAAACTTCCTCATGCACCTTTGTAACCCTTCTCTTTCACCCTCTTTGTCCCCAACACCCACCCACCCTTATCTGCTTTCCATGGCTATAGATTCATTTACATTTTCTGGTATATTATGTAAATGGAATCATAAAATATGGACTCTTTTGGGGGGGGGGTCTGGCTTCTTTTACTCAGTATAATTATACTTCTCCCAAATATTAGAGTATATTTCAAAGTGAATATGAAGCTATAAAATATTCCCTAATGTTTGTGAGCAGTATATTTTGAAATTCATCCATAATATATATATATATTCATCCATAATATATGATATATATATATCAAATTAGTTCATTTTTTATAAATTGCTGAATAGTACATATTTTATTCTTATGAAATTTTTTTATTCATTCACTTGTTCATAGACATTTGAATTGTTTCCAGTTTGGGGCTATTAAAAATAAAAATGCTATGTTTTAAAAAAGAATAGAGAAAAAGTAACTACAAAATCATGAGGGGGAGAAAAAGATGGCAGCGGAGTAGGCGGACGCACAGAAGCCCAGCTCTCACCACCAAACTGGAATACAAATCAATTTAGGAAAAATCAGCATGAAAAACCAACTCTGAACTGCAAGAACAGCTCTCAAAAACCAAGGAGCAAAGAAGAAGCCACAACAAACCTGGTAGTGAGCACCTGAATCTCCTCTGCTTACAGGAACAGAGGGGGGGGGGGTGAGGCTGAGAGCCCAGAAGGGATCTCACACAAGGGAAAAGAGCAGAAACTACTGCTCACAGCCACTTGCCTGGTGACCAGAGAGCGAGGTGTGTTGAAAAGACCAGCTTATCTCCCAAGTGGAAAGGACAGGGAGAGGGACAGACTGTGAGGAGCTAAGGAATGCAGGAAACAAACTAAAAGAGCTGACTCATCTGTGCTGGAGGCGGCCATAGCTGGGGGAGGGACTGAACCTTTCACAAAACAGAGCTGAAGTGCTTCCGGATCAGAGATTTCCGGACATCTATCCAGCTCCAATCAGCGCAACAAGACACAACTGAAAACAAGAAGTGGGGAGGAGGGGCAGTAACTCAGGTCTCCATGGAGATCTGAGATACACCTCCCCCTACTGAAGCTGAGAAAACACCCTGCCCCCAGTGAGATTAGCTGGCTAAAGAGGACTTCAGAGTCTCAGGTTACACCCATCGCATTCCTGGATACAGTTTCAAGGAAGCCCCCTGCTGAGATCAGTAAACAAGACTATCACCTGTTAAGAAAACAAACAAATCAAGACTTCAAAGCTGCCCAAATATGAAAGTGGATTACAGATAACAGCTGATACCAACCCAAGAAGACCTAGAAATAACACAACTGAAAACTGGAGGCAGACAACACCAAGCCTAGACTCAAACAACTCTACAAATAAAACACCCAAAAACAGATAATGAGAAGACAAAGAAGTGCAATCCAAATGAAACCACAAGAGACACCTTCAGGAGATGAACTGAGTGATATGGAAATAATCAAACTTCCAGATGCGGAGTTCAAAATAATGATTGTAAGGATGCTTAGGGATCTTAGAACAACAATGGATGGTCATTATGAACACCTAAATAAAGAAATAGCAAGTATAAAAAAGAATCAGTCAGAGATGACAAATACAATATCAGAAATAAAGACCACAATGGAAGGAATTAAAAACGGGATAGATAGAGCAGAGGATCGAATCAGCGAGTTAGAGGACAACTGGAATGAAAGCATGAAAGCAGAGAAGAAAAGAGAAAAGAGACTCAAAAAGTCAGAGGAAACTCTTAGAGAGCTCTGTGACAACATGAAGAGAAATAACATCCACATCATAGGAGTTCCTGAAGAAGAAGAAAAAGAATAAGGGATAGAGATTTTGTTCAATCATATCATAGCTGAAAACTTCCCTAAATTAATGCAAGAGAAACTCTCACAAGTCCAAGAAGCACAGAGGACTCCATTAAAGAGAAACCCAAAGAAACCTACACCAAGACACATCATAATTAAAATACCAAAGCTAAGCGATAAAGAGAAAATATTAAAAGCTGCAAGAGAAAAAAAAGTTATCACCTACAAAGGATCCCCCATAAGGATGACATCTGACTTCTCAACAGAAACACTTGAGTACAGAAGGGAATGGCAAGAAATATTCAAAGTAATGCAGAACAAGAACCTACAACCAAGACTACTTTATCCAGCAAGGCTATTATTTAAAATCAAAGGAGAAATAAAAAGCTTCCCAGACAAAAAACAACTCAAGGAATTCATTACAACCAAACCATTGCTGCAGGAAATATTAAAGGGCCTGTTGTGAACAGATCAAAGTGGGAAAAGAATATAGCAAAAAAGGAATACACCTTTAAAGAAGAAAATGGCAATAAACAACTACATATCAATAATAACCTTGAATGTAAATGGATTAAATGATCCAATCAAAAGACATAGGGTAGCTGCATATATAAGAAAACAGGGCCCATACACATGCTGTCTACAAGAGACACATCTTAGAACAAAAGACACACATAGATTGAAGGTAAAAGGATGGAAAAAAACATTTCATGCAAACGGAAATGAAAAAAAGCTGGGGTAGCAATACTTCTATCAGACAAATTGGACTTTAAAACAAAGGATATAGTTAGAGATAAAGAAGGTCACTACATAATGATAAAGGGAATAATCCAACAGGAAGATATAACTATTATAAATATCTATGCACCTAATATAGGAGCACCCAAATATATAAAACAGACTTTGATGGATTTAAAGGGTGAGATCAACAGCAATACTATAATAGTAGGGGATTTCAATACCCCACTAACATCACTAGATAGATCCTCAAGAAAGAAAATTAACAAAGAAACAGCAGACTTATTGGAAACACTAGATCAACTCGATATAATAGATATCTTCAGAACCTTTCACCCTAAAGCAGCAGAATATACATTCTTTTCAAGTGCTCATGGTACATTCTCTAGGATAGACCACATGTTAGGGCACAAAAGTGCTCTCAACAAATTTAAGAAGACTGAAATCATATCAAGCACTTTCTCCGATCACAACGACATGAAACTAGAAATGAACCACAACAGAAAAGCTCAAAAATTCTCAAACACATGGAAACAAAATAGCAGGTTGTTAAATAATGAATGGATTAAGAATGAGATCAAAGAAGAAATAAAAAAATTCCTAGAAACGAATGACAATGAGCATACAACAACTCAAAATTTATGGGACACAGCGAAAGCAGTACTGAGAGGGAAGTTCATAGCACTACAGGCACACTTTCAGAAGCTAGAAAAAGCTCAAATAAACAACTTAACCCTGCATCTAAAAGAATTAGAAAAAGAACAGCAAGTACAGCCCAAATGTAGTAGAAGGAAGGAAATAATAAAGATCAGAGCAGAAATCAATGACATACAGGCTAAAGAAACAATACAGAGGATCAATGAAACTAGGAGCTGGTTCTTTGAAAAGGTAAACAAAATTGATGAACCCTTAACTAGACTCACCAAGAAAAAGAGAGAGAGGACTCAAATAAATAAATTAGAAATGAGAGAGGAGAAATAACAACTGACACAACAGAAATACAAAATATTGTAAGAAAATACTATGAAGAACTGTATGCCAAAAAACTAGACAACCTAGATGAAATGGACAAATTCCTTGAAACATACAATCTTCCAAAAATCAATCTGGAAGAATCTGAAAACCTAAACAGACCGATTACAACAGATGAGATCAAAACAGTTATCAAAAAACTCCCAACAAAGAAAAGTCCGGGGCCCGATGGCTTCACAATGGAATTCTACCAAATATTCAAAGAAGAACTAACTCCTATCCTTCTCAAACTATTTCAAAAAATTCAAGAGGAAGAAGACTTCCAGGCTCCTTTTATGAGGCGAGCATAATTCTGATTCCAAAACCAGGCAAAGACAACACAAAGAAAGAAAATTGTAGGCCAATATCTCTGATGAATATAGATGCTAAAATCCTCAACAAAATATTAGCAAACCAGATCCAACAATATATGAAAAAAATCATACACCATGATCAAGTGGGATTTATTCTGGGGAGGCAAGGCTGGTACAATATTCATAAATCAATCAATGTGATTCATCACATAAACAAAAAGAAGGAGAAAAACCATATGATAATTTCAATAGATGCAGAAAAAGCATTTGATAAAATCCAGCACCCATTCATGATCAAAACTCTCAGCAAAGTGGGAATACAGGGAACATACCTCAACATGATAAAAGCCATCTATGAGAAACCCACAGCCAACATCATACTCAATGGGAAAAAATTAAAAGCAATACCCTTAAGATCAGGAACAAGGCAGTCGTGCCCCCTTTCACCACTCTTATTTAACATGGTCCTGGAAGTCCTAGCCACAGCAATCAGACAAGAAGAAGAAATAAAAGGCATTCAAGTTGGAAAAGAAGAAGTAAAACTATCATTATTTGCAGATGATATGATATTGTATATAGAAAACCCTAAAGTCTCAGTCAAAAAGCTACTCGACCTGATAAATGAATTCAGCAAAGTGGCAGGATATAAAATCAATACTCAGAAATCAGAGGCATTTTTATACACCAACAATGAACAGTCAGAAAGAGAAATTAAGGAAACAATCCCCTTCATAATTACAACCAAAAAAATAAAGTACCTAGGAGTAAACTTAACCAAGGAGACTAAAGACTTGTACTCGGAAAATTACAAAGCATTGATAAAAGAAATCAAGGAAGATACAAACAAGTGGAAGCATATACTGTGCTCATGGTTAGGAAGAATAAACATCATTAAAATGTCTATATTACCCAAAGCAATCTATAAATTCAATGCAATACCAATTAAAATACCAATGACATACTTCAAAGATATAGACCACATATTCCAAAAATTTATACGGAACCAAAAGAGAACATGAATAGCCTCAGCAATCTTAAAAAAGAAGAAGAAAGTGGGAGGTATCACACTTCCTGATATCAAGTTATACTCCAAGGCCATTGTACTCAAAACAGCCTGGTACTGGCATAAGAACAGGCATATAGATCAATGGAACAGAACAGAGAACCCAGAAATAAACCCACAGCTCTATGGACAACTGATATTTGACAAAGGAGGTAAGGAAATACAATGGAGTAAAGACAGCCTCTTTAACAAATGGTGTTGGGAAAATTGGACAGCTACCTGCAAAAAAAAATGAAACTAGATCACCAGCTTACACCACTCACAAAAATAAACTCAAAATGGATAAAAGACTTAAATGTAGGCCGTGAAACCATAAGCATCTTAGAAGAAAACATAGGCAGTAAGCTCTCGGACATCTCTCATAGCAATATATTTGCTGATTTATCTCCACGGGGAAGTGGAATAAAAGACAGGATAAACAAATGGGACTATATCAAACTAAAAAGCTTTTGCACAGCTAAAGACAACAAGAACAGAATAAAAAGACAAACTACACTATGGGAGAACATATTTGACAATACATCTGATAAGGGGTTAATAACCAAAATTTATAAAGAACTTGTAAATCTCAATACCAGAAAGACAAACAATCCAATCTAAAAATGGGCAAAAGAGATGAATAGACACTTCTCCAAAGAGGACATACAGATGGTCGATAGGCATATGAAAAAATGCTCAACATCACTAATCATTAGAGAAATGCAAATTAAAACCACAATGAGATATCACCTCACACCAGTCAGAATGGCGCTAATCAACAAAACAACACAGAATAAGTGCTGGCGAGGATGTGGAGAAAAGGGAACCCTCCTGCACTGCTGGTGGGAATGCAGACTGGTGCAGCCACTCTGGAAAACAGTATGGAGATTCCTCAAAAAACTGAAAATCGAACTGCCTTTTAACCCAGCTATCCCACTTTTAGGAATATACCCCAAGGACACCATAGAACGGCTCCAAAAGGAGAAATGCACCCCCATGTTTGTGGCAGCACTGTTCACAATAGCGAAGATCTGGAAACAGCCCAAGTGTCCGTCAGAGGACGAGTGGATTAAAAAGCTTTGGTACATATATACTATTCAATACTACTCAGCCATAAGAAATGATGATATAGGATCATTTACAATAACATGGATGGACCTTGATAACATTATACGGAGTGAAATAAGTAAATCAGAAAAAAAACTAAGAACTATATGAATCCATACATAGAAGGGACATAAAAATGAGACTCAGAGACATGAACAAGAATGTGATGGCAACAGGGGTGGGGGGTGGGGGGAGGGGGGATGGGGCGAAGAAGGAGAGAGGGGTTGGGGGAGGGGAGGGGCACAAAGAAAACCAGATAGAAGGTGACAGAAGACAATTTAACTTTGGAGGAGGGGTATACAGCACAATCAAATGTCAAAATAATCTAGAGATGTTTTCTCTCAATTTATGTACCCTGATTTATCAATGTCACTGCATTAAATTTAATAAATAAGTTAAAAAAAAAACAGCATGGTATTGGCCAAAAAATAGACACTCAGATCAATGGAACAGAATAGAAAGTCCAGAAATAAAACCACACATATATATGGTCAAATAATTTTTGATAAAGGGGCCACAATGGAGAAAAGAAAGCCTCTTCAACAAATGGTGCTGGGAAAACTGGAAAGCTACATGCAAAAGAATGAAACTTGACTACACTTTGTCCCCTTGTACTAAAATTAATTCAAAATGGATCAAAGACCTAAATATAAGACCTGAAACAATAAAGTACATAGAAGAAGACATAGGTTCTAAACTCATGGACCTTGGTTTTAAAAAGCATTTTATGAATTTGACTCCAAAAGCAAGGGAAGTGAAGGCAAAAATAAATGAATGGGACTACATCTGACTAAGAAGTTTTTGCTCAGCAAGAGAAACTGACAACAAAATAAACAGACAGCCAACTAAATGGGAAATGATATTTGCAAACAACAGCTCAGATAAGGGCCTAATATCCAAAATATACAAAGAACTCATAAAACTCAACAACAAATAAACAAACAATCTAATAAAAAAATGGGAAGAGGACATGAACAGATACTTCTCCCAGAAAAAAATACAAATGGCCAACAGATATATGAAAAGATGCTCAACTTCATTAGTTCTTAGAGAAATGCAAATCAAAACTGCAATGAGATACCACCTAACACCTGTTAGATGAGCTATTATTAACAAGACAGGTAAAAGCAAATGTTGGAGAGGCTGTGGAGAAAAAGAAACCCTCATTTACTGTTGGTGGGAATGTAAAGTAGTACAACCATTATAGAAGAAAGTATGGTGGTTCCTCAAAAAAATGAAAATAGAACTATTTTATGATCCAGCAATCCCTCTACTGAATATATACCCCAAAAACTCAGAAACATTGTTACGTAAAGACACATGCAGCCCCATGTTCATTGCAGCATTGTTTACAGTGGCGAAGACATGGAAAAAACCAAAAAGCACTTAATAGAAGACTGGATAAAAAAGATGTGGCACATATACACTATGCAATACTACTCAGCCATAAGAAATGATGACATTGGATCATTTATAACAAAATGGTGGGATCTTGGTAACATTATACGGAGTGAAATAAGTGAAACAGAAAAAAACAAGAACTGCATTATTCCATACGTAGGTGGGACATAAAAACGAGACTAAGAGACATTGACAAGAGTGTGGTGGTTGTGGGGGGGGGGGAAGGAGAAGGGGGACGGGCAAAAAGAAAACTAGATAGAAGGTAACAGAAGACAATCTGACTTTGGGTGATGGGTATGCAACATAATTGATCGACAAGATAACCGGAACATGTTTTCTTTGAACATATGTACCCTGAGTTATTGATGTCACCCTAGTAAAACAAATTAAAAAAAAAGATTAAGCTTAGGCTATCATGTTTACACAGTTTCTATATCCTGCTCAGGAAGATCTTCGAAGCTTAGGGTATAGAGTCTTCTTTTACCCTAAGAGTGCTTCATTTATGAACTGGAATTTTACAGTACACTGGTTCTATATAAAATCTGATTTCTCAACATAAACAGTGACCTCATTGTGTAAATAGAATTACAAAATTTTGAAGTTAACATTGGTTATCCCTGAATTTACAGGTAACTTCAATCATCTAGCTCACATTAGTAGCAAATCCAATTTAACAGCACAAGTACAAGAAACTTTACAAGGCCACGAAACTTCATATTTGGAATATTTCTACATTTCTCAAAATACTTTTCTCAAGATACATGCAGAATTAAAGAACCATTAAAAGACCAGTATGTGCTCTGTCATAAGAATCTCAGTGTATACGGAATTCCAGATAACTAGAACATATAAATGCACCAAGATGTATCCTAGCACTGAAATGAAACATTCCTCTATTCTTTCTGTTAAACTGCTCTTAATTTCAAAGTGTATATCATTTTAAGCTCTAGGATTATATCATTCTAACATTAATGTGAACTCACTAGTCTCTCTCTGTGTTTCCATCACAGAAATCTCAGGATACCATTTCGGCACATACAAAGCATCACGTTATCACTATGTGCTGAATTAAACATACTTTGCCAGAAGTACAGCAATTTCTTGAAAAATATTACAATGGAAACAAGTATAATTTCAGTGACATGTATAGTGAATTGCTGAAATGCATTGTCAGTATGCATCCCATTGTTTCCTTCATATTTAAGAGACAGAATTCAAAACGTTCAGCTCATTTTCTATCAGAAACAGTTCTGTGATCCAATTCGGATGCCATTTTATACATACAAACCATACTAGATTTTGCTCCTCAGTAAAAGAAGAGCAATTGGAAAAAAAACATGGCAGGTAAGACATGTGCCTGTATTAGTACTATAAAAAACAGATCATCAGTGTACCTCCACCCATTAAAGCAGAAAGCAAACCTATAATATGTTCACCATCTTCTGCAGGTTTTAGCACTGGCGATAACAAAACACAGTACAAAACCGCTCAAGAGTGACCATAGATATCAACACTTTCATTCTACTCTTTAGAAACACAACCAAAATGTCCACTTAAACTTACTGTATTGATTACAGAAGACACAGTTTTCATTTCTTCAGGTGATGCATTGTTTGGCAATGTTTTGAATTTCATTCGGAATTGAGATAGTTCTCAGTTTAAACATGTATTGTGCATACACTGACTATGGTCAGGCATTACAACTGAGTAAAATGGTGTGCTCTGTTTGTGTAGTATTCATATAAACTTGTACAAAGGTCAGTTCATTCTACTAAAGATATTATATTCTTCCAGGACAATGGTTAATGCTTTATTATTACACGTCTGCGTTAGTTATTCACTGTATCCGGGTTTTTGCTAAATCCATTTTCAGGGTTCTGAGTTAGCTGTGCCCATGTGCATGTTTGTTTCTACATGAAAATTAACATCAGGTTTTCATGTTTACAGTGTCCCCATTACCTGCTCAGAATATCTTGAAAGCTAAGGTTATAGAAAGTCTTTTTTTAACCTCAGAGTGCCTCATTTATGAACTGGTTTTAAACAGGCACATGGAGTTCTATACAAAATCAGATTCCCCAAGGTAAACAGTATCCTCATTGTGTAAACAGAGTTAAAAATCCTGAAGAAAACAGCAGTTTACCCCAAATTTAAAGCTAACTTTCATCATCTATCGCACATGAGCAGGAAATCCAACTAAACAGCACATGTAAAGGAAATGTTAAAAAGGCACAAAGTTAATACTGGATTTAATTCTACAGTTCACAGAACACTTGGCTCAAGATATATGAACAGTCAAATAACCATTGTCAAACAATCAGCACATATCCTGTTATCTCTTCTTCAGCGCGTACAAAATTCCTGATAACTTAACCCTATAGAAGCACCCAAATGTATCCTAGCCATGAGATGAATTGTTTCTCTATACTTTCTTTTACACTGCTTTTAATATCAAAGTGTATTAACATACTAAGCTCCAGAAGAGATTCTGACATTACTGTAAACTCATTAGTCGTTCTCTGTCTTTCCCTTTCAGTGGGGATAGAATAACTTTTCAGTCACAAAGAAATTAGTACTTTTTCACTCTCTGCATAACAAAATTTATCTTGACAAACGAGTGATTTCTTAAAAAATATTACACTCTAAAATGATAAGGTCTTAGTGAATGAACTGTATAATGAGTAGTTGAAATGCATTGTCAATATTGATCACATTGTTTCTTTTACGTTTTACAGACGGAAATCAAAATGTTAAACTCCTGTCAAAAACAGTGCGTGTTTGCATTTGAAATCCACTTAAAACGTACAAACCTTCATATTTGGGATATTTCTACATTTCACATAAAAGATTTTGTTCCTTAGTAAATGAATATCGTTTGGAAGGGAACATTGCAGGTAATACATGCGTTTGATTTAATAATATTATAAGGTACAGACTATCAGTGTACCTTCTTCAATTAAAGCAAAAAGCAAACTTAAAATATCTTTAAACCTTCTGTAGGCTTTAGAAATTTCTGTAAGCACAACAGTACAGAGATGTTTAAAACGACCATAGATATCAACCTTTTCACTCCATTTCTGATAAACACAACCAGATTCACCACTCAATCTTACTTTAGTTTTTACTACAGTTACACAGTTTTCTACTCCTCAGAAGAAGCAGTGCTTGCAATACTTTGATATTCATTAGGAATTCAGATGGTACTCAGTTTTTTTAAACAGTAATGTGCATAAACCAACGGTGCTTAAACTCTCGAACTGAATGAAATAGCGTGGTTTCTAATAACTGTTATAGAGTTTTTGTAAGAACTTGTACAAAGATCAGTTTATACTTCTAAACATATTGTATTTTTCCAGGACATTAGTTAATGCTTTATGATAAATCAGATTGAGGTTTTCGTTGTATCCGGGTTACTGCTTAATCAAGGTTTCAGTGTTCTATGTTAGCTTTGAACATGTGCACTTTTTTTTCTCCTTAAAGATTAACCTTAGGCAGTCATGTTTACACAGTTTCTGTATCCTGATCAGAAAGATTTTCATAGCTTAGAGTATAGAGTCTTCTTTTACCCTAAGAGTGCTTCATTTATGAACTGGAATTTTACAACACACTGGTTCTATATACAATCTGATTCCTCAAGTTAAACAGTGACCTCATTGTGTAAAGAGAGTTACAAAATCCTGAAGTTAACACTGGTTATTCCTGAATTTAAAGGTAACTTTAATCATCTAGCTCACATGAGCAGCAAACCCAATTTAACTGCCCAAGTACGAGAAACGTTACAAGGGCACAAAACTTCATATTTGGGATATTTCTACATTTCACAAATTACTTGTTTCAAGATACAGGCAGAGTCAAAGAACCATTGTCAAAAGACCAGTATGTGCTCTTTCATGGGAGTCTCAGTCTATACAGAATTCCAGATAACTAGAACGTATAGATGCACCCAGATGTATCCTACCACTGAAATGAAACGTTCCTCTATTCTTTCTGTCACACTGCTCTTAATTTCAAAGTGTATATCATTCTAAACTCTAGCATTATATCATTATAGCATCAATGTGAACTCACTAGTCTTTCTCTGTGTTTTCATCACAGAAGTCTCAGGATACCATTTCAGCACATGCAAAGCATCACGTTATCACTGCGTGCTTAATTAAACATACTTTGTGAGATGTACAGCAATTTCTTGAAAAATATTACAATGGAAACAAGTATGCCTTCAGTGACATGTATAGTGATTTGCTGAAATGCATTGTCAGTATGCATCCCATTGTTTCCTTCATATATAAGAGACAGAGTTCAAAATGTTCAGTTCATTTCCTATCAGAAACAGTTCTGTGATCCAATTCAAATGCCATTTTATACATACAACCCATACTAGATTTTGCTCCTCAGTAAAAGAAGAGCAATTGGAAAAGAACATGCAGGTAAGTCATGCATCTGTATTAGTACTATAAGAAACAGATCATCTGTGTACCTTCATTCATTAAAGCAAACAGCAAAGCTATAACATCTTGACCACCTTCTGCAGGCTTTAACACTGTCAATAACTAACACAGTACACAAACGAGTGACCATAGATATCAACCTTTTCTTTCTACTCTTTAGAAACAACCAGAATCACCACTTAAACTTACTATACTGATTACAAGAGACACAGTTGTCAGGTGATGCATTGTTTAGCAATGTTTTGAATTTCATTCAGAATTAAGACAGTTCTCAGTTTTGTTACACAGTATTGTGCTTACACCGACTGTGCTCAGGCTTTCCAACTGAGTGAAATGGTGTGCTCTGTTTGTATAGTTTTTGTATGAACTTGTACAAAGGTCAGTTCATACTACTAAAAACATTATTTTTTCCAGGAAATGGTTAATGCTATATTGTTACATGTCTGAGTTAGTTATTCGTTGTATCTGGGTTTTTGCTAAATCCATTTTCAGGGTTCTGAGTTAGCTGTGCTCATGTGCATGTTTGTTTCTACTTGAAAGTTAACATCAGGTTTTCATGTTTACAGTGTCCCATTACCTGCTCAGAAGATCTTGAAAGCTAAGGTTATTGAAAGTCTTCTTTTAACTTCACAGTGCTTCATTGATGAACTAAAATTTAACCAGCTCACAAAGTTCTATATGAAATCAGATTCCCCAAGGTAAACAGTATTCTCATTGCATAAACAGAGTTTAAAAATCCTAAAGAAAACAGCAGTTTACCCCAAATTTAAAGCTAAATTTAATCATCTAGCTCACATGAGCAGCAAATTTAACTAAACAGCACATGTAAAGGAAACATTACAAGGCACAAAGTTAATACTGGATTTAATTTTATAGTTCACACAATGCTTGGCTCAAGATACATGCACAGTCGAAAAATATTGTCAAACAACCAGAACATATCCTATCATCTCTTCTTCAGCGTGTACAAAATTCCTGATAGCTTAACCATATAGAAGCACCCAGATAAATCCTAGCGTTCAGATGAATTGTTTCTCTATACTTTCTTTTACACTGCTCTTAATATCAAAGTGTATTAACATACTAAGCTCCAGAAGAGATTCTGACATTACTGTGAACTCATTAGTCTTTCTCTGTCTTTATCTATCAGTGGGGATAGAATAACTTTTCGGTTACAAAGAAATTACTACTTTTTCACTCTGTGCATAAGCAAACTTCTTTCGACAAACAACAAGTGATTTCTTTTTTTTTTTTTTTAATTTTTTTTTTTTATTCATTTTAGAGAGGAGAGGGAGAGACAGAGAGAGAGAAGGGGGGGAGGAGCTGGAAGCATCAACTCCCATATGTGCCTTGACCAGGCAAACCCAGGGTTTTGAACCGGCGACCTCAGCATTTCCAGGTCGACGCTTTATCCACTGTGCCACCACAGGTCAGGCAACAAGTGATTTCTTAAAAAATATTACACTCTAAAATGGTATGCTCTTAGTGAATGAACTGTATAATGAGTAGTTGAAATACATTGTCAATATTGATCACATTGTTTCTTTTATGTTTTACAGACGGAAATCAAAACGTTCAACTCCTGTCAGAAACAGTGAGTGTTTGCATTTGGAATCCACTTAAAACCTACAACCCATAAAATATTTTCTTTTTATTAATGAACATCGTTTGGAAGGGAACAAGGCAGGTAATACATGCATTTGTATTAATAATATTATAAGGTACAGACTATCAGTGTACCTTCTTCAATTAAAGCAGATTGCAAACTTAAAATATATTTTAAGCCTTCAGTAAGCTTTAGAACTTCCTATAAGCACAGCAGTACAGAGACGTTCAAAATGACCACAGATATCAATCTTTTCACTCCATTCCTGTCAAAACAACCAGATTCACCACTCCATCTTACTTTAGTTTTTACTACAGTCACACAGTTTTCTACTCCTCAGAAGAAGCAGTGCTTGCAATACTTTGATATTCATTAGGAATTCAGATGGTACTGAGTTTCTGTTACAGAGTAATGTGCATAAACCAATTGTGCTTAGACTCTCAAACTGAATAAACTGGTGTGGTTTCTAATAACTGTTATAGAGTTTTTGTAAGAACTTGTACAAAGATCAGTTCATACTTCTAAACATATTGTATTTTTCTAGGACATTGGTTAATGCTTTATGATAAATCAGATTGAGGTTTGCGTTGTGTCTGGGTTACTGTGTAATCTAGGTTTCAGTGTTCTAAGTTAGCTTTGAACATGCACATGTTTGTTTCTACTTAAAGATTAACCTTAGGCTGTCATGATTACACAGTTTCTATATCTTGCTCAGGAAGATCTTCATAGCTTAGGGTATATCTTCTTTTAACCTAAAAGTGCTTCATTTATGAACTAGAATTTTACAGCACACTGGTTCTATATACAATCTGATTCCTCAAGTTAAACAGTGACCTCATTGTGTAAAGAGAGTTACAAAATCCTGAAGTTAACACTGGTTATTCCTGAATTTAAAGGTAACTTTAATCATCTAGCTCACATGAGCAGCAAACCCAATTTAACTGCCCAAGTACAAGAAACGTTACAAGGGCACAAAACTTCATATTTGGGATATTTCTACATTTCACAAATTACTTGTTTCAAGATACAGGCAGAGTCAAAGAACCACTGTCAAAAGACCAGTATGTGCTCTGTCATGGGAGTCTCAGTCTATACAGAATTCCAGATAACTAGAACGTATAGATGCACCCAGATGTATCCTACCACTGAAATGAAACGTTCCTCTATTCTTTCTGTTACACTGCTCTTAATTTCAAAGTGTATATCATTCTAAACTCTAGCATTATATCATTATAGCATCAATGTGAACTCACTAGTCTTTCTCTGTGTTTTCATCACAGAAGTCTCAGGATACCATTTCAGCACATGCAAAGCATCACGTTATCACTGCGTGCTTAATTAAACATACTTTGTGAGATGTATAGCAATTTCTTGAAAAATATTACAATGGAAACAAGTATGCCTTCAGTGACATGTATAGTGATTTGCTGAAATGCATTGTCAGTATGCATCCCATTGTTTCCTTCATATATAAGAGACAGAGTTCAAAATGTTCAGCTCATTTCTTATCAGAAAGAGTTTTGTGATCCAATTCAAATGCCATTTTATACATACAACCCATACTAGATTTTGCTCCTCAGTAAAAGAAGAGCAATTGGAAAAGAACATGCAGGTAAGTCATGCATCTGTATTAGTACTATAAGAAACAGATCATCCGTGTACCTTCATTCATTAAAGCAGACAGCAAAGCTATAATATCTCGACCACCTTCTGCAGGCTTTAACACTGTCAATAACAAACACAGTACACAAATGCTCTAGAGCAGCGGTTCTCAACCTGTGGGTCGCGACCCCCGCTGGGGTCGAACGACCAAAACACAGGGGTCGCCTAAAACCATCGGAAAATACATATTTATTATACAGTACATTTTTAAATAAAATATGTATTTCCGATGGCTTTAGGCGACCCCTGTGTTTTGGTCGTTCGACCCCCCCCTCCGGGGTTGCGACCCACAGGTTGAGAACCGCTGCTCTAGAGTGACCATAGATATCAATCCTTTCTTTCTACTCTTTAGAAACACAACCAGAATCACCATTTAAACTTACTGTACTGATTATAAGAGACACAGCTGTCATTTCTTCAGGTGATGCATTGTTTGGCAATGCTTTGAATTTCATTCAGAATTGAGATAGTTCTCAGTTTGTTACACAGTATTGTGAATATACCAATTGTGCTCATGCATTACAACTGAGTAAAATGGTGTGCTCTGTTTGAGTAGTATTCATGTAAACTGGTACAAAGATTCGTTCATACTTCTAAAGATATATTCTTCCAGAACAATGGTTCATGCTTTATTATTACACGTCTGAGTTAGTTATTCATTGTATCTGGGTTTTTGTTAAATCCAGTTTCAGTGTTCTGAGTTAGCTGTGCACATGTGCATGCTTGTTTCTACTTGAAAATTAACATCAGGTTTTCATGTTAACAGTGTCCCCATTACCTGCTCAGAAGATCTTCAAAGCTGAGATTATAGAAAGTGTTCTTAAACCTCACAGTGCTTCATTTATGAACTGGACTTTCACCAGCTCACGGAGTTCTATATGAAATGAGATTCCAGAAGGTAAACAGTATCCTAAATGTGTAAACAGAGTTAAAAAAATCCTGAAGAAAACAGCAGTTTACCCTGAATGTAAAGGTAACTTTAATCATCTAGCCTACATGAGCAGCAAATCCAACTTAACAGCACATGTACTGGAAACATTATAAGGGTACAAAGTTAATACTGGATTTAATTCTATGGTTCACAAAATATTTGGCTCAAGATATATACACAGTCAAAGAACCATTGTCAAACAACCAGTACATATCTGGTCATCTCTTCAGCATGTACAAAATACCTGATAGCTTAATCGTATAGTAGAACCCAGATGTATCCTAGCTCTGAGTTGAATTGTTTCTCTATACTTTCTTTTACACTGCTCTTAATATCAAAGTGTATTAACATACTAAGCTCCAGAAGAGATTCTAACATTACTGTGAACTCATTAGTCTTTCTCTGTCTTTTTCTATCAGTGGGGATAGAATAACATTTCTGTCAGATAGAAATTAGTACTTTTTCACTGTGTGCATAACAAAACTTACCTTGACAAACATTGAGCTATTTCTTAAAATCACTTTTATATTTCTTAAGGTTTCTGAAGTTGTTTATTCATCTTTTTTTATATGTATCCTCTTTCTTTTCAAGCATTTGAAATGCTTTAGTTCTTATTATGAGTATTTTAGCCTTTATTATGTTATATTTCTTGCTTGCAGTGCAGTTGAAACAAGAGAAATTTTGTTTTAGGTATCAATCATCAATGCCAAATCAGTTACAAAATATATTTTGAAGTCCGGTAGCTTTAACTTAGTACTTTTTATTTGAATAAAAATAGTGACGTTGTGCTAGATAAGCTTGCCACATAGCTAGTGCTGACCTTAAACTACACGCAGCCCATCTTGGTCCCAAAACTCTACCATCATTATAATTTCAATTCCAAATTGTTCGGACATTTTTGTAAGTTCAATTTGGATTCTTAGTGGATTGATGAAAAATAATATATATATCTTAATAATAAATATTTAAAATGATTTACATGCTTTATTTTCTTTATTGAATCATGTAAAGCAAGATAGAGGTAATGGTTTAAGCCAGGGGTAGTCAACTTTTTTATACGTACCGCCCACTTTTGAATTTCTGTTAGTAGTAAAATTTTTTAACTACCCACCGGTTCCAGAGTAATGGTAATTTATAAAGTAGGGAAGTAACTTTACTTTATATAATTTATTAAGCAAAATTACAGCAAGTTAAAGCATATAATAATAATTACTTACCAAGTACTTTATGTCGGACTTTTGCTAAATTTGGCAGAATAAATCTTTATGAAACGACTTACTATAGTTAAATCTATCTTTTTATTTATACTTTGGTTGCTCCGCTACTGCCCACCATGAAAGCTGGAACGCCCACTAGTGGGCAGTAGGGACCAGGTTGACTACCACTGGTTTAAGCAGTGCCATATAATGATGCTTGGAAACTCTTTTGCTATCCTAGTGCTAACTCCACATTTTCTCCCTAGCAAAACTCTGGCATCATCAGAGCAAAATTCTAATAAATTTTTTTCTAGGTAGTTCTTAGTAAGCCCAACATTATTTGAACTTTCCATAATTGAAGAACACATGGTCTCTGCATCTTGTTTTTCCAATTCAACGAGCTAAATGAAAATTGTTGGTGATGCAGCAAGATGTCAATGGAGTAGGTGGTCGTACCAACTTCCACCTCCCAGAAACAAAGTGGATTACAACTTAATTTTAAGAACCATCATCTGGAAAAATCAACTTTGGACTAAACTAAGAGGACTTTAATCAAGGAACACTGAAGAAGCCACACTGAGACTGGTAGGAAAAACGGAAATGCGGAGAGGGCTGCTCAGCTCCTGGGAGCAAACAGCAGCCCAGAGAGACTCACATGGTGGAAAGTGAGTTTAGCAGAGAGGGGAGGGTCCTGAGCCCCAGGAACAAAGCCCCAGCCTGCAGCCCTAGAGCCTAGAAGAGGCATACGGACAGTATTTAGCTGTGAAACAAGTCAGGATACTGTTAGTGAAAAAGAGACAGATTTCTCACATTCAGGATTCTTCTTAAAGGGAATATGTAAGGCCAGGAACTGCTATTGTGGCCATTTAAATGGAGGATCCCATTGGATTCTGGCAGATGTTAAAGAAAAGGTGGAGTCAGAGGATGGTGGGACATTCTGTTTATTGGTGTCTCACCAAAACAGGCAAGCCAAAAGAGAAAACATGAGAAAAGCAGGTTTTCTAGGGGAAGGAATCAGGGAGCCCCTGCAATGGTGATAGCAGGAACTGAGAGAGCACAAGCTCCCAGTATGTTCCACTTTATAGTATAGAAATCAAAACCTTTAATCCAATATATGTACAAACAAGGGAGTCTCTGATACAAAGTCACTTATCTGAGGCATAATGGGATTCCTCATGAGAGTGCACCACCCCACATCATGCAATCAGTCAAGGGTGTGGGGAAAAGTTTAGTCTTAAATCTAAGCCTTAAGTTATAAAGGGGTCTGGAACCTATGGCTCGTGAGCCTGATGTGGCTCTTTTGATAGCTGCATCTGGTTCGCAGACAAATCTTTAATAAAAAAAATAATGATGTTAAAAATATAAAACATTTTCATGTATTACAATACATTCATTTCCTACCGCCCATGTTCATGTTTGCAGGTGGTTGGAGCCAATCATAGCTCTCCTCCGGGACAACACCAAATTTTTATTGGATAATGCATAATGTAAATGTGTTGTTGTGAGGTCAGAAAGTTAACTTCTCTCCTTTTAATCAAGTAGTCAGCTAGCTAATTGCAGAAACCCTTTTAACAAAGAAGATGGCTAAAAGAAAAAAAGATGAGCAGTATTGTACTTTTCAGCAGGAATAGACAGAGGAATTCGCCTTTGTGGAGAGAGCAGGTTCTGCAGTTTGTCTCATATGCAATGATAAAATTGCATCGATGAAATGGTCAAATATAAAGTGGCACTTCGACACACATTATACTACATTTGCATCAAAATATCCAGTGGGGGATAGCAGGAAAAAAGTATGTCGAGAGCTACTGTGCAGAGTGCAAGATAGTCAGCAGCAACTCCAGTCAACAAGGTGACTGGAATTCGGCTAGCTTTGCTGGTGCTTTAGCAATTGTGAGAAATGGAAAGTCATTCACAGATGGGGAGTATGCCAAAATATTCATGCTTGATGTTGCCAATGAATTTTTGATGACTTTTCAAATAAAGACAAGATAATCAAATGAATAAAAGACATGCTTCTGTCGTCAAGAACTGTTTACGATTATACTATCATGATGGCAAATCAAATTGAGGCAACAGAAGTGAAGGACATAAATGCAGCACCATTCTTTTCTCTCGCTTTGAATGAGTCAACAGATGTAAGCCATTTATCCCAGTTCAGCGTGATTGTAAGGTATGCTGTCGGTGACACACTATATGAGGAAAGTCTTGCTGTATGTCTATGAAAGAGACAACAAGAGGGGAGGATTTATTCAAGTCTTTCACTGAGTTTGCTAAGAAAAAAAATCTACTGATGGATAAACTTATTTCAGAGTGTGCAGATGGTGCTCCGTGCATGGTGGGGAAAAAAAGAGGATTCGTAGCGTTCCTTTGTGAATATGAAAAGAGACCCATCCTAAGTTTTCACTGCATCCTACATCAGGAGGCGCTTTGTGCTCAGATGTGTGGTGAGCACCTTAGTGAGGTGATGTCGCTGGTCATTTGGGTGGTAACCTTTATTGTTGCCCGAGCTTTAAATGATCACCAGTTTAAAACACTGCTGGATGAAGTTGAAAATAATTATCCTTTTCTGCTTCTGCACAGCAATGTGCATTCGTTGTCAAGAGGGAAGGTGCTCAGCCATTTCGCAGCTTGTCTGAGCAAAATTCAGACTCTTCTTGAAATGAAAAAACGTTGAACATCCTGAGTTAGCTAACACTGATTGGCTCCTGAAGTTCTACTATCTCGTGGACATGACTGAACATCTGAACCAGCTCAACGGGAAAATGCAAGGCATTGGAAATACAGTCTTATCCCTTCAACAAGCAGTGTTTGCATTTGAAAACAGGCTGGAACTCATCACTGACATTGAAACAGGTCGTTTACTACACTTTGAAAAACTGGGAGAGTTTAAAGATTCATGCACAGCAAGTGACACTGCTCAACATCTTGATCTTCAGCAGCTAGCAGGCTTCACATCTAATCTTCTGCAGTCATTCAAAGTGTGCTTTGGAGAATTTCATGAGTGGACTTGTCTTTAAGTTCATCACCCATCCACACAAATGTGCAGTGAACAGCGCCAACCTGAGTTATATCCCTGGTATCTCCGTCAGAGATTTTGAGCTACAAGCTGCTTACCTGAAGGCCTCAGACATGTGGGTGAGTAAGTTCAAGTCACTGAATGAAGATTTGGAAAGACTTGCATGACAGCAAGCAGAGTTTGCAAGCAAACACAAGTGGGGAGAAATGAAAAAACTTCAACCCGCGTACCAGCTGATTGTCAAAACTTGGAACGCGCTTCCCGTCACATACCACACACTGCAGCGTGTGAGTATTGCTGTACTGACAATGTTTGGCTCTATGTATGCATGTGAGCAATCTTTCTCACATCTAAAGAATGTTAATATCAACCTACAATCACATTTAACGGATGGAAGTCTCAACGCCTGCATGAAGCTTAACCTCACCACGTATCAACCAGACTACAAAGCCATCAGCAAAACCATGCAGCACCAGAAGTTGCATTAATGGTGAGAAGTACTTTATTAATAATTGGTTAGCAACAGCATAACAACATTATTAAAAAGAATTCAGAGACTTACTGTACCTTCAAAGTGTTGGTCTTACATAAAATGCACATATTTACTTGTATTTAGTGTTAAACATATTGTATAGCTCTCACGGAATTACATTTTAAAATATGTGGTTTTCATGGCTCTCTCAGCCAAAAAGAATCCAGACCCCTGGGTTATAATGACTCGACCTGCTTACAGCCTGTCCCCCACACCCAATACAAACTATAAGCGAGCAAACATGTATATCATATTTACAAATTTTATTTGACCAACATTCCACCCCTTTTGCTCACTTTACAATCTAAACCACAGATATCTTCCATGATGGTCACTGTGCAAGGAGTGGGGTACATTGCATAAACAGAAACAGTACCAACTACAGCAATAGGATTAACAAATCAAAAGCTATGGGCGAAATGAGAGCTTTCAGTGGCACCAAGAGAGGCAAATCTTTTCCCTCTGGCAGAATACAGGCCAGAGTTTTGTTTGCAGACAGCACTGTAGCTGGTACCAGAGGCCGCCCTGAGCGGGCATACCAAACCTTATTGGCCAATACACCAGCATCTGCTGGTTCTATGTGTAGTAACATAGGAGAACTCATTATTGGCCATAAAGAAATTACAAAGGTGCCCTTCAAAATGCTGTCCCCTTGAGCACTCAAGGGATAATACTCTTCTACCTTAGGTGGCCAGGTGCTGGTTGCCCAAGGAGTTAACTGGAGGTCCACCTCCAGCCCATTTCCCCATGGTGCCAACAAAGTCACCCATCTCAGATGGGGGGCCTGTACAGTCCAGGGCCAAGTCCATCGAAGCTGTTGGCCTTTAATAAGGGCTGTTGAGGCAGGCAAGAGCACGTTGCCCTGCTGTCCAAAACCTGGCTTGAGTAAAATGTCCTTGGTGCATATCTGCAACTGAATGGGGGCAGCTGCCCAGTGCAGGAGGGTCTCTACTGGAGCTGGGCTCCCCCGTCGAGGTCTCTCATTCAAAATCCGGAGTACTGTCCATAAGTGGCGTGTCCATCCAGTAAGGGAGCTGGTGCCCCCATCCTGTCGCAGTCCCTGCTTTAAGAGTCCATTATACCACTCAGTGATACCAGCAGCCTGGGGGTGGTAGGGAACATGGTACTTTTAGTCCACCCCCAGCTCTTGAACCCATTGCCTCACCATTGAACCAGTGAAGTGGGTACCATTGCCACTTTCAAGGACCAGCAGTCGCCCATATGCAGTACTCAGGCGGTCCAGAGCCTGTATGACTGGACTGCCCTCTGGTCAGGGTTACGAGCGGGGTAAGCAGCAAGCAGCCCGGTGGCAGTATCTACACAAGTGACTGCATACTGGTACCCTTCTGACTTTGGTAAGGGTCCAATGATGTCTATCTGCCATCGTGTCAGTGGAACATGACCCCTCTGGATCAGTCCAGGTGAAACCAGTGGTTTCTGAGGGTGCTCCTTGGAACATACTGCACATTGCTCACAGGCTGCAAGTACCTCTGCATAGGACACAGGCAAGTTCCACACCTTCACCGTAGCCCACATAGTTTTCTGTCCTGCGTGGAGCAGATGCTGGTGGAGCCACTGCACCACATCACCTGAGGGCACAGTCTCCAACCATCGCACCCTTGCCAAGGTGTCTGCCTCATCATTCCCAGGATGGGCTAGAGGGTCATGCCCTGTGACATGATATACTGTCACCTGCTTCTTCTAGTGTCCTACTTCCCATAAATCCTGCCACATGGCCTGACCCCATAGTGGATGGAGCATTACCATCCACTGGTTAATGTGCCAAGTAGCAATCCAAAGGGTCAGTCCACGATAGACAGCCCAGCTGTCAGTACAGATCACCAGAGGTAAAGATTCATTATGGGCAACTAGCCAAACAACTCTTAATTCTGCCCATTGGCTGCTTTGGCTTATACCCAAATAGTCTCAGTGGCCGGATGGAAGGCTATAGCCGTCCATTTGGCAAGTTGGCCCCTGCTGGAACCATCAGTATACCAGGCATCCTCAGGGATGGGCACTTGCCCTTCCTGGTAGGGACTGAATTCAGGTTCTGCCTCCTGAGCCTCAGCTGCACCTGACTCTAAGGTCGCATAGGTGACTGGACCCAAGACTTCCTGCAGTTCTGCCTTCAATGGGCTGGTGCTAAGAGCACAGTGTTGTTGCAGGTTGGCACCCCACTTGGCCAGGGTGGATGTTTGGTCCATACCACTACACGGTTTGGTTACCCAATCTCTCACCCATCCTGCAATAGGGTATGTTGTCTTGACTGTAACTGGTGCTGTGGTTGTAATACTCTCAGTTGCCAGGAGGGCAGCATACACAGCTGCCAGCTGCTTCTCCACTAATTAGTAACGAACTTCAGCACCTTTCCACAATTGGGACCAAAACCCAATAGGTTACTGTAAGCGCTCTGTTCGTTTCCACAAGCCCCATCCAAACCCCTCTGAGGTTACATGAACATCCAGTTCACAGGGCCTGGTAGGATCAAACACCTTCAGTCCAATCCCAGCAAACTCCCTTCTGAATACAGTTGTACAAGGGGCATAGTAACTGAACCAAATGGGGTATAACTGCTCGCTAATACCCCAACAAACCTAAGAATTCCTGTAACTGTTTTACTGTAGTGGGCACAAGGTATGCTTGGATCTTATCTATAACTTTTGTCTTACCCGACCAGAAAACTCCCAAGAATTTAACAGATAATGCAGGTCCTTGTAATTTGTTTTCATTGACTGCCCAGCCACATGCTTTCAAATGGGATAGCAGGGTAGGGACTGCTTGCTCCAATTCTGGAAGAGAATCACTAGTTAGCATAATATCATCAATATAATGGTACATGCGAACTGCTTCTGGCTGTTTCCATTTAGCCAGGTCAGCAGCCACCAGCCCATGTTATAAGGTGGGGCTATGCAAATAGCCCTGGGGTAACACTGTAAAGGTCCATTATCTCCCTTCCCAACTGAAGGCAAATTGGTCTTCACTCTCTGCAGCTATATCAATAGAAAAAAAAAAGCATTGGCCAAGTCTGCCACAAAGTGGTATGTTCCCAACTCATGGCTTACCAGTGGTAGTCAACCTGGTCCCCATTGCCCACTAGTGGCTGTTCCCGCTTTCATGGTGGGCAGTAGCAGAGCAACCAAAGTATAAATAAAAAGATAGATTTAACTATAGTAAGTTGTTTTATAAAGATTTATTCTGCCAAACTTAGCAAAAATCCGACATAAAGTACTTGGTAAGTAATTATTATTATATGCTTTAACTTGCTGTAACTCTGCTTTATAAACTTTATAAAATAAAATTACTTCCCTACTTTATAAATCACCATTACTGTGGAACCAGTGGGCGGTTAGAAAATTTTACTACTAACAGAAATTCAAAAGTGGGCGGTAGGTATAAAAGGGTTGACTACCCCTGCCTGACCAGGCGGTGGCACAGTGGATAGAGCATTGGACTGGGATGCTGAGGACCCAGGTTTGAGACCCCAAGGTCACCAGCTTGAGCGCAGGCTCATCTGGTTTGAGCAAAAAGCTCACCAGCTTGGACCCAAGGTCTCTGGCTCAAGCAAGGGGTTACTCGGTCTGCTGAAGGCCTGCAGTCAAGGCACATATGAGAGAGCAATCAATGAACAACTAAGATGTCGCAATGCACAATGAAAAACTAATGATTGATGCTTCTCATCTCTCCATTCCTGTCTATCTGTCCCTGTCTATCCCTCACTCTGACTCTCTCTCTGTCTCTGTAAAAAAATAAAAAAAAAGGCCCTGGCCGGTTGGCTCAGCGGTAGAGCGTCGGCCTGGCGTGCGGGGGACCCGGGTTCGATTCCCGGCCAGGGCACATAGGAGAAGCACCCATTTGCTTCTCCACCCCCCCCTTCCTCTCTGTCTCTCTCTTCCCCTCCCGCAGCCAAGGCTCCATTGGAGCAAAGATGGCCCGGGCTCTGGGGATGGCTCCTTGGCCTCTGCCCCAGGTGCTAGAGTGGCTCTGGTCGTGGCAGAGCGACGCCCCGGAGGGGCAGAGCATCGCCCCCTGGTGGGCAGAGCGTCGCCCCTGGTGGGCATGCCGGGTGGATCCTGGTCGGGTGCATGCGGGAGTCTGTCTGACTGTCTCTCCCCGTTTCCAACTTCAGAAAAGTAAAAAAAAAAAAAAAAAGAGGTTGACTACCCCGATCCATTGTGTTACCTATAGAGGGAACAGCAGTGTGCAAAGGGGGAACAACTTTATTAAGTTTTCTGTAATCTACTGTCATTCTCCAGGTTCCATCTGGTTTTCACACAGGCCATACTGGGGAGTTGTAAGGACTGTGTGCTGGCCAGATGATCCCCACATTTTCTAGTTCATAGATTGTCCCTGTGACTTCTTCATAACCACCTGCAGGCGGTACTGCTTGGTGTTAGTCACATGCTGAGGGATGGGTAATTGTAAAGAGGAATGTGATACATGTCCCTCAACACTGCCTTCACATCCCTGATCCACAGCCAGAACTCCCTGGCTGTAGTTTCTAACCACAGTCCTTGCAAGGCATCTACCCCAAAATATATTCAGAAATAGGAGATACATACACCTTATATGGCTTAGGAGGCAGTCTTCCTATCCCCAATGGAATAGTTATTGGCTTCACTTGAACAGTTTGGACCCCATAACTGTCAGTGGCCACTGGGGTCCCAGCAAACCACTCTGGGTTCCCATGGAGGAGGGAACATTCTTCACCTGTATCCACCAAGGCCAACACCCGTTGTACATTGGAAGGGGACCAGTGGATAGCCAGTTCCACGTGTGGCATCCGGTCCCTGCCCATCCCCATTAGAGGGTCCCTTTGCCCTATTCCTATTCAAACTTGTACAATGGGTCTTGGGAGTTCCCCTCTCCCTCAGCCGTCTCTATCATATAATCTTGTAACTGAGCTTTCCGCACACCAAACGTTTTATTGGTAGCTGCTGGGGCCATTCATCTCAGTGGCTGGAACTTCTGTTCTAGTTTAAGCTGCCGCCAAAGCTCCAAAAGAATTTTATTAGACTGGCCATCCAATTTCCCCTTATCTTCTCCAGCCACAATCAAATCTACCCACATCTGTGTTCGGGTAACCTTTATAGGCCCGTTTCCCTTGTTAGTGGGTGGGGGGGGGGGGCAAACTAGGCAGCAGCCCTCAATGCTTCAAGTGATTTTCAATCTTTTTTGAGCCGTGGCACATTTTTTACATTTACAAAATCCTGGGGCACTCCACCTACCAAAATGACACTCTAACACAGTACATATTATACATATAGTTAATAATATAGTTTCTAAATGTATTTATACTCACACCTGACCATGCCGCGGCACACTGGTTGAAAACACTGTGCCTCCAGCTCTCCCAACTCTGCTACCATCTGTATAACTGTATTGATGGGCTGCCCCACATAGGGGCCCAAGATAGCCACAAGTGACCCAAAAAGGGATGATGGGGTTCTAGCAAGGATAAATTCCCTGATTTTTGCCATAAACGCTTCCTTGTCTGGCCCATAGGACCCAGGGTTGAAAACCTCATTCTTCATACCTAGTTCCTGAAGGACCTTTACTAACTCACTGTAGCACTGCTACTGACTCATTGCCCCTGGCAATTCTCCAGCATTCTGCCATACCATACGAATGGCGGCCATCACCCATTCTAATAGGGTATGGTCTCCTGAGTTGCCACGGCAGTTCTAAAGATGCTGCCTCAAGGAGGAGTGTGTGGTAATGGCAGCCAATTTCTCCATCTCTGTTCCAGAGAGCACGATGCCATCCACCCCCATGTCCCATAATTATAATAACCAGGCTACCAGGGATTCAGTAGGTTTCTGCCTAAATTGTGCCCCCAGCTCCATCAGCTCTGCCTGGGTTTAGGGCCAGACCACAGAGTGTTCCATTACCTGGGCAGCAGGCTGTAGCTGCCCCTGAGGGACTCTTTGTTGCTGGGTTTTTACCTTCTTGGCGACCACTGGTCAGGCTCTCAGTGTGCGTATGGTAGCTTCAGCCTGAGCCTTCTCATCCTCAGAAGAGAAGTTACAAGCACCTGCTCCCGCTGACTCAAAGCCAATCCACCGGCACGGATGCTGCTGCTCCTTTGGAGACCGTTTATGCTCCTGTGGCTGTTGGTATTTGGCCAGAAGCTGAGGCTCAAGCTCTTGAATTTGCAGTTGTTCCTCCAACAACTGCCAGTGCAAATATTCAGCTTCCAGGGCAAACTGCAACTCGTGAAACCGTAATTCCTTCAGCAGTGCTCACTCCAATTCCAGCCTTTTCTGCTGTTCAATTTGCAATTCATAGTGAAGATTTTTTTACCTCAGGCAGCTTCTCACACAGAACTCCTGGTTTTCTCTTGAGTAAAAAACATATAGCCCATGGCCCCTAAAAGAACAGCCATGGGGAGCCAGAGCAGCAACCAGTCCTCTACCTTACCCCTAAAGGATGGCAGCCCCATACTAATCTCCAAATCCTGCCACAAAATACACCAGTTGTAAGGCCAAGAGCCACCATCATGCCCATTCATAGGCAGGTTACCATTGGATTCGGGCAGTTGGAAAAGAAATGGTGGAGTCAGAGGATGGTGGGCCATTCTGTTTATTGGTGTCTCACCAAAACAGGCAAGCCACAAGAGAAGACAAGGGAAAAGCAGAAAACCTGCTTTTCTCATGTAGGAGAAGGGATCATGGAGGCCCCTGCAATGGTGATAGCAAGAACCAAGAGAGTGCAAGCTCCCTGTCTGCCCCACTTTATAGTGTAGAAATCAAAACCTTTAATCCAATATACAAACAATAAAGTCTCTGATACAAAGTCACTTTTCTGAGGCATAATGGGATTTCTCATGAGAGTGCACCACCCCACATCATGCAATCAGTCAAGGGTGTGGGGAAAAGCTTAGTCTTAAAACTAAGCCATAGGCTATAAAGACCCGGCCAGCTTACAGCATGTCCCCCACACCCAATACAAACTATAAGCAAGCAAACATATATATCATCTTTACAAACTTATTTGACAACAACCCATGCAGAAAACCTCTCTCAAAACTACCCACCCATGGCTCTGGAGGACAGGAGAGAGGAGAGGACCAGAGCAGCAGGAAGAGAGTGTAACCTAGGAGGCACAGGGAGAAACACTATGAGGGACAGCCATCCTAACCCCTGGGTGAATCTGAAGAGAATAGTTCCCCTGGAAACAGCAATACCAGCAAAGGAAAGCAGGACACCAGCCAAACAAGCTCTCCTGCAGCACTCAGGGCAGAGCCGCTTAGAAAGAGGGAGCTTTCGAGACTACAGTATGGAGTGTTAGGGTCTGAGCTGCAGAGCCCCCACCCACATGGCTGAGGTCTCGGTGGAGGGTGGGCGCTGGTGGGACACGGAAGTGTGGTTCCATTGGCAAGAGCAGAAGCTGGCTGGCCAGGACTGAGGCCCGGGTGTGAGCTCAGTCTTGCCCAGCAGGGGCAGAAGAGATGTACATGCAATCTTGCCTGCAGGGGAAGGGTGGGAGCCCTGGAAGGAGGGGAGACCTGCCACTGAGCAAGGTTGCACAGGCATGCAGCCTGGCCTAGTCCTGCAGAACCAAGGCTTGTGGTCCTACACATGAGCTGGCTCTGCCCGCAGGGATGGGGCGAAGGCCCAGAACAGGTGGAGTCCCACGACTGAGCTGGATATGCAGCACCTCCTGGCCAGCAGAACCAAGGCTTGCAGCCTACCAGTGAGCAAGCTCCTCCTGTGGGGGTGGGGTGGAAGTCTGAAAACAAGCAGAGACCTGCAGCTGAGCAAAGGTACTAACCCCTGCATTCAGTGCCTAGGCTTGCAGACCGGGCCCAGAGCATAACCCCACCAACAGGGCTGGGGTGAAGGCTGAGGCCGCTGAGGCTTGTAGACCCAGGCACGTGATCAAAGCCCCTCCCATGGAGGATAGGCAGAAACCACAGCGACAACCACAGCAGGCTGGCACCATCAATGCCCATACCCAAATGCCCTAGGCAGCAGTGGTAGAGGAAGTGGTGGGCCTGCAGATAGAACACACCTAGAGATCACAGAGGCCACACCCATTGGACTCCAGTGGCCAAAACCATTTTACACAAGACAAAATGAGAAGACAGAGAAATGCAACACAAATGAATCAATAGAAATCCCCAGAAAAGTACCTAAATGAGTCAGAAATAATCAAATTACTAGATGCAAAGTTTAAAATAATGATTGTTAGAATGCTCAAAGATATTATAACAACAATAGATGGTCATTACGAACACCTAAATAAAGACATAGCAAATATAACAAAGGACATTGAAATAATAAAAAAGAATCAGTTAGAAATAACAAATACAATATCAGAAATGAAGAGCACAAAGGAAGAAATTAAAAGCAGGATGATGAAGCTAAGGATTGAATCAGTGAGTTAGAGGACAAAATAAATGAAGGCATGGAAGCAGAGCAGAAAAAAGAAAAGAGACTCAAAAAGTCTGAGGAAACTCTAAGAGAGCTCTGTGACAACATGAAGAGAAATAACATCAGCATTATAGGGGTTCCTGGAGAAGAAGAGAATGAACAAGAAATAGGGACTTTGTTCAAAAATATCATAGCTGAAAACTTCCATAAATTAATGCAGGAAAAAGTCTCACAAGTTCAAGAAGCACAGAGAACTCCATTAAAGAGAAACCCAAATGAATCTATACCAAGACACATCATATTTAAAACACCAAAGCTAAGTGATAAAGAAAAAATATTAAAAGCTGCTAGACAAAAAAAAGGCTATCACCAACAAAAGAGCCGCCATAAAGATGACATCTAACTTCTCAACAGAATCACTTGAGGCCAGAAGAGAATGGCAAGAAATAGTCAAAGTAATGCTGAACAAGAGTCTACAACCAAGACTACTTTATCCAGCAAGGCTATCATTTAAAATTGAAGGAGAAATAAAAAGCTTCCCAGACCAAAAAAAAAAACAAAAAAAAAACTCAAGGAATTTACTACAACCAAACCAATGCTGCAAAAATGCTAAGGGGTCTGTTGTAAACAGATCAAATGGGGAAAAGAATATAGCAAAAGAGGAATACAGCTTTAAAGAATAAAATGACATAAACAACTACATATTAATAATAACCTGAAATGTAAATGGATTAAATGATCCGATCAAAAGACATAGGGTAGCTGCATGGATAAGAATACAGGTCCCATACATATGCTGTCTACAAGAGACACACCTTAAAACAAAGGATGCACATAGACTGAAGGTAAAACGATGGAAAAAAAAAATTTCATGCAAATGGAAATGAAAAAAAGGCTGCAGTAGTAAAACTTATATCAGACAAAATGGACTTTAAAACAAACGCTATAGTAAGAGTTAAAGAAGGTCATTACATAATGATAAAGAGAGCAATCCAACAGGAAGATATAAGCATTATAAATATCTACGCATCTAATATAGGAGCACCTAAATATATAAATCAGACTCAGATTTTGATGGATATAAAGGGCAAGATCAACAGCAATACTATAATAGTAGGGGATTTCAATACCCCACTAACATCACTAGATAGATCCTCAAGAAAGAAAATTAATAAAGAAACAGTAGACTTAAAGAACACACTAGATCAACTGGATTTAATAGATATCTTCAGAACCTTTCACCCTAAAGCAGCAGAATATACATTCTTTTCAAGTGTTCATGGTATATTCTCTAGGATAGACCACATGTTAGGGCACAAAAGTGGTCTGAACAAATTTAAGAAGATTGAAATCATATCGAGCATTTTCTCTGATCACAATGGCATGAAACTACAAATCAACTACAACAGAAAACCTGAAAAGGACTCAAACACTTGGAAACTAAATAGCATGTTACTAAATAATGAATGGGTTAACAATGAGATCAAAGAAGAAATTTAAAAATTCCTAGAAACGAATGATAATGAGTGTACATCAACTAAAAAATTATGGGACACAGCAAAAGCACTACTGAGAGGGAAGTTCAAATCATTACAGGCATACCTCAAGAAGCTAGAAAAAGTTCAAATAAACAACTTGACCCTACATCTAAAAGAACTAGAAAAAGAACAGCAAGTAAAGCCCAGGGGTAGTAGAAGGAAGGAAATAATAAAGATCAGAACAGAAATAAATGACATAGAGGCTAAAAAAAAAATACAGAGGATCAATGAAACTAAGAGCTGGTTCTCTGAAAAGGTAAACAAGATCGATGAACCGTTAACCAGACTCACCAAGAAAAAAAGAGAGAATACACAAATAAATAAAATTGGAAATGAGAGTGGAGAAATAACAACTGACACAACAGAAATACAAAATATTGTAAGAAAATACTATGAAGAACTGTATGCCAAAAAATTAGACAACCTAGATAAAATAGACAAATTTCTTAAAACATATATTCCTCCAAAAATTAATCTGGAAGAATCAGAAAACCTGAACAGACCAATTACAACAAATGAGATTGAAACAGTTATCAAACTCCCAACAAAGAAAAGTCCTGGGCCTGATGGCTTCACAAGTGAATTCTACCAAATATTCAAAAAAAACCCTAACTCCTATCCTTCTAAAGCTATTTCAAAAATTTCAAAAGGAAGGAAGACTTCCAAACTCCTTTTATGAGGTGAGCATAATTCTGATTCCAAAACCAGTCAAAGACAACACAAAGAAAGAAAATTATAGGCCAATATCTCTGATAAATTTAGATGCTAAAATCCTCAACAAAATATTAGCAAACTGGATTCAGCAATATATGAAAAAAATTATATAACATGATCAAGTGGATTTTATTCTGGGGAGGCAAGGATGGTACAATATTCTCAAATCAATGTGATTCATCAAATAAACAAAAGGAAGGTGAAAAACTGCATGATAATTTCAACAGATGCAGAAAAAGCATTTGATAAAATCCAGCACCCATTCATGATCAAAACTGTCAGCAAAGTGGGAATACAGGGAACATACCTCAACATGATAAAGGCCATCTATGACAAATCCACAGCCAACATCATACTCAATGGGCAAAAATTAAAAGCAATACCCTTAAGATCAGGAACAAGGCAGGAGTACCCCCTATCACCACTCTTATTCAACTTATTTCTGGAAGTCCTAGCTATATCAATCAGACAAGAAGAAGAAATAAAAGGCATCCAAATTGGAAAAGAAGAAGTAAAACTATCATTATTTGCAGATGATATGATATTGTATATAGAAAACCCTAAAGTCGCAGTCAAAAAACTACTCGACCTGATAAATGAATTTAGCAAGGTGGCAGAATATAAAATTAATACTCAGTAATCAGAGGCATTTTTATACACCAACAATGAACTGTCAGAAAGGGAAATTAAGGAAACAATCCCCTTCACTATTGCAACCAAAAAATTAAAGTACATAGGATTAAATTTAACCAAGGAGATTAAAGACTTGTATTCAGAAAATTATAAAACATTGATAAAAGAAATCAAGGAAGATACAAACAAGTGGAAGCATATAGCATGCTCATGCTTAGGAAGAATAAATATCATTAAAATGTGTATATTACCCAAAGCAATTTATAAATTTAATGCAATACTGATTAAAATACCAATGACATACTTCAAAGATATAGAACAAATATTCCAAAAATTTATATGGAACCAAAAGAGAACACGAATAGCCTCAGCAATCTTGAAAAGGAAGAATAAAGTGGAAAGTATCACACTTTCTGATATCAAGTTATACTACAAGGCCATTGTACTCAAAACAGCCTGGTACTGGCATAAGAACAGGCATATAGATCAATGGAACAGAACAGAGAACCCAGAAATATACCCACACCTTTATGGATAACCGATATTTGACAAAGGAGATAAGATCATACAATGGAGCAAAGACAGCCTCTTTAACAAATGGTGTTGGGAAAACTGGATAGTTACCTGAAAAAAAAATTAAACTAGACCACCAACTTACACCATTCACAAGAATAAACTCAAAATGGATAAAAGACTTAAATGTAAGCCATGAAACCATAAGCATCTTAGAAGAAACCATAGGCAGTAAGCTCTCTGACATCTCTCAAAGCAACATATTTGCCAATTTATCTCCTTGGCAAAGTGAAATAAAAGACAAGATAAACAAATGGGACTATATCAATCTAAAAAGATTTTTTGCACAGCTAAAGACAATAAGAACAGAATAAAAAGACAAACTACACAATGGGAGAACATATTAAAAAATATGTCTGATAAGAGGTTAATAGCCAAAATTTATAAAGAACTTGTAAAACTCAACACCAGAAAGACAAAAAAAACAATCAAAAAATGGGCAAAAGCAGACAGTTATACTAGTGAAATCTATCAAACATTCAAAGAAGACTTGTTTCCTATTCTACTCAAAGTCTTCCAAAATTTTGAAGAAGAAGCAATACTTCCAAACACATTTTATGAGGCCAACATAACCCTCATACCAAAACCGGGCAAGGACAGCACAAAAAAAGAAAACTACAGACCAATATCTCTAATGAATACAGATGCTAAAATACTAAACAAAATACTAGCAAATCAAATACAACAACATATTAAAAAAATAATACATCATGATCAAGTGGGATTCATCCCAGAATCTCAAGGATGGTTCAATATATGTAAAACGGTTAACGTAATACACCATATCAACAAAACAAAGAACAAAAACCACATGATCTTATCAATAAAGCAGAAAAGGCATTTGATAAAATACAACACAATTTTATATTTAAGGCTCTCAACAAAATGGGTATAGAAGGACAATATCTCAACATGATAAAGGCCATATATGATAAACCATCAGCTAACATCATATTAAATGGCATAAAACTGAAGGCTTTCCCCCTTAAATCAGGAACAAGACAGGGTTGTCCACTCTCTCCACTCTCATTTAATGTGGTACTAGAGGTTCTAGCCAGAGCAATCAGACAAGACAAAGAAATAAAAGGCATCCATATCGGAAAAGAAGAAATAAAGGTATCACTTTTTGCAGATGATATCCTATACATCGAAAACCCCAAAGAATCTACAAAAAGACTACTAGAAACAATAAGCCAATACAGTAAGGTCATAGGATACAAAATTAACATACAAAAGTCCATAGCCTTTCTATATGCCAACAATGAAACATTTGAGAACGAACTCAAAAAAATAACCCCCTTCACGATTGCAACAAAAAAAATAAAATAGCGGTAGAGCATCGGCCTAGCGTGCGGAGGACCCAGGTTCGATTCCCGGCCAGGGCACATAGGAGAAGCGCCCATTTGCTTCTCCACCCCTCCGCCGCGCTTTCCTCTCTGTCTCTCTCTTCCCCTCCCGCAGCCAAGGCTCCATTGGAGCAACGATGGCCCGGGCGCTGGGGTTGGCTCTGTGGCCTCTGCCTCAGGCGCTAGAGTGGCTCTGGTCGCAATATGGCGACGCCCAGGATGGGCAGAGCATCGCCCCCTGGGGGGCAGAGCACCGCCCATGGTGGGCGTGCCGGGTGGATCCCGGTCGGGCGCATGCGGGAGTCTGTCTGACTGTCTCTCCCTGTTTCCAGCTTCAGAAAAATGAAAAAAATAAAAAAAAATAAAAAAATAAAAATAAAAAATAAAATACCTAGGAATAAACATAACAAAGAATGTAAAGGACCTATATAATGAAAACTACAAAACATTGTTAAGGGAAATCAAAAACGATATAATGAGATGGAAGAATATTCCTTGTTCTTGGATAGGTAGAATAAATATAATCAAGATGGCCATATTACCCAAAGCAATATACAAATTTAATGTAATTCCCATCAAAATTCCAATGACATTTTTTAAGGAAATGGAACAAAAAATCATCAGATTTATATGGAACTATAAAAAAACCCAAGTAGCCACAGCAATCCTAAAGAAAAAGAATGAAGCTGGGGGCATTACAATACCTGACTTCAAACTATATTATAGAGCCATGACAATAAAAACGCATGGTATTGGCGGAAAAATAGACACTCAGATCAATGGAACAGAATAGAAAGTCCAGAAATAAAACCAAGGGGTTGGGGGGAGAGGAAGGGCACAAAGAAAACCAGATAGAAGGTGATGGAAGACAATTTGACTTTCGGTGAGGGGTATGCAACATAATTAAATGTCAAAATAACCTGGAGATGTTTTCTCTGAACTTATGTACCCTGATCTATCAATGTCACCCCATTAAAATTAATAATAATAAAAAATTGTTGGTGATATAACTGAATCTTCAACTTTAAGAAAAGTATAACTATTTGTAAGATATCGTTGAAGCTTCATTAATAATCAAACATATTTTTAATAATTTTAATAAATATTTTTTTAATTTCCTTTGCCATGAAATCAACCACTTTCACAGCAATTTTACATGAATGTAATTCTGTTCCTATATCTAAACCATTTTTTTGTGACAGAGACAGAGAGAAAGACAGAGAGAGGGACAGATAGAGACAGACAAGCAGAAAGGGAGATGAGAAGCCTCAATTCTTTGTTGCGGCTCCTTAGTTTCTTTAGTTGTTCAGTGATTGCTTTCTCATATGTCCTTGACCGGGGGGGCTACAGCAGAGCGAGTGACCCCTTGCACAAGCCAGTGACCTTGGGCTCAAGACAGTGATCTTGGGCTTCAAGCCAGTGACCTTGGGCTCAAGCCAGTGACCATAGGGTCATGTCCATGATCCCACAGTCTAGCCAGCAACCCTGTGCTCAAGCTGGTGAGCCTGCGCTTAAGTGGATGAGCCCATGCTCAAGCTAGCGAGCTCAGGTTTCAAACCTGGGTCCTCCACATCCCAGTCCCGATGCTCTATCCACTGCGCCACCACCTGGTCAGGCTCTAATTCATTTTTAATTTGCACTTCTATCTCATCTTCTATGTCTAAAAATGATTACATCTTTTTGCCAGGCTCTAAGCTGTATTAAATACTCAACGAGTAGTACTTAAATAACTTTCATTCATCGTATCTATTACTTTTGTTATTGAATCCTGCTCACATTTTTTTAAAGTTTTTTTTACAAATGTTATGAATCTTTGATAAAAAATGTTCTTCCATTTTATTTCCTTAGAGAAGCTTGTTGTACCTCTTTATTTTTCCCTGATGCCTCAATCTGAAAACATTTCCATTTTTTTAACACATGAACACTTCTCTCTTATGAAGTCATATTTTGCACTGTCCAGTATTCAGGAAGACTATATTCAATTTTGGAGTTGTTATTGGTTTTTATTTTAATAATTGGCATGCTGCTCTCTTCAAGTGGGAGTGGTTGTGCTTGTTACAATTTTGTACCACCCAAGGCCAATTCTGATATAACAGATTCTGATTTTGGTTTCTTGTTGAAGAAATCTGTGAATCTCTGTTGCCTTTTCATCCTTTTTTAGGGCTACAGTAAAAATTTTTTAAATATTTTATTTTAATATATTATAATAATATTTGTTTATAGACATTAATACCCTTTATCAAATATTACAAGATACTGTACAAAAACCTATTGAAAAGTATATGTATCAATCACCAAGAAGCATATGTAATAAAGAATGCAAAGTTTTATTACATATTACTACAATCACCAGAGGAAATTATAGAATAAAAAGTAGGCAATAATTAGAATAAAAAGAAACAGGAAAAATGGTGAAAGATAAGCCAATAGCTAGGACAAGACAAAAATATCACAAAAGTAAGTTGATATTGCTGAAGTAGAAAAAATATCATGATTCAAACAACATGTATAAACTACATCAGTATTTAGAAATAAGGTAGTTCAAGAATAAAAGATAAATATATAAGGGAACAAAAGAATATATAATCACAGAGCATGGAAAGAAAAGAAAAATATAAAGTACCAACAATGGATGGTACATGGCAACACATACATAGAATCACAATAGGAATTAAATTTAAATTTAGGCGATAAAAGAGTACAAATTATTAAGACATTACACAGACAATAGCAAAGTAATAACAAATATAAAAGCTGCATAATGATACATTACTTATATCAAGATCAAGAGGCAGTTTGTTATATTCCCTCATCATTCTCTTTATGGCACTGAAATAAGCAGTTTCTTCTATAGAAACTCGCATTATAAAACCTGCTTTCTCTTGTTATGACTTTAGGAACATTGAAACACAGGGTCTCAAGGGGAGCAGGACACTCGACAAGATGATTACAAAGTGTGTATATGAAATTTAAGTCAGTGACCCTCCTCCTGTGCAGTCATGTTGTTAGGGTAAGTACTTCCGTAACATCATCGTAAGGTGCATCATAAGTAACGTGGCCACATTTATAAGATACTGATTTTAAGAACTTGTGTTGTACTCTTCATAAAGCAATAAACAAAACCTAACATTTTGATGCTTTTGTTAAAAATACCTTAAATGTATTGTGCATCTTGAGGGCATTTTATCTCAAACTTTATGGGACGTGTTTTGTTTGCACCTGGTTTACCCAGTCTGTGACCTATAATCTTGGATACATTGATGGAATTGATCTTAGAGAGCAAAGATTTTACTTGTTCAGTTTTCTATTTGGTGTGATGATTCCCCAAAATTAAAAATTATTACATTGTTTGCTCTAAGATGTCTGTCTTCAAATTCTTGGGAGAAAGTTTTGTCCATATGTGGTCATATCATAAACTTTTATAGACAAAGCACTGTGCTTATACTATTGATAAACATCAGTCAGAACATACATTTTCTTCATTTTACCAATACTAAATAAAAATTTCTAGGCTGACTTAATAAATGGCATAGACTATGCGTATTAAATATAATCAAATAATGTGTATGACAAACCTGTTTGTCACAGGAATGCTGCGAGCTTTCTTCCAAGGCTTCCAAAATAGGCAATAAGATAACCTTTGAAATCTATATTTCTATTGGTTTATTGTGTCCTAGCTTCCTATTGGTTTCACTGTTCAGAGAACACCAGCGCACTCCTAATATCTCAGAGGAATTTTGGGCATAACACAAAGTTGAAAGAAATGACAGCTTGTCACCCTCTGGTTATTTGGTACTTTTTACTTTTTGTTATATGTTTGTTTACTGAAGTAACAAACATGAAGGAATTAAAATGTACTATTTCATCAAAAGTATAATCAGTTTTATATAATAAATAAATAAATATTACAAGCATAGTTCCATCAAATATTTTTCACCTATGAATGGAATGAACATTACTACAGGTGCTTGGAATACGCTGTTGTGCAGATGAACATTAAAAAAGAGTAAGGAATGTAAATCTGTGATTTCCACATTGGGCTCAGGAGCCCACCTTAGAGAGAACCCTGATTACAAGTGCCATTCGAACAACCAGTTTGCTGAACTCAACAAAAAATTAGGTATCAGTTCTGCTGAACTGATGCGAACCAGCTAAATCCCACCACTGCTCAGGATATTTTTTTTATTTTTATTTATTCATTTTAGAGAGGAGAGGGAGAGACAGAGAGAGAGAAGGGGGGGAGGAGCTGGAAGCATCAACTCCCATATGTGCCTTGACCAGGCAAGCCCAGGGTTTCGAACCGGCGACCTCAGCATTTCCAGGTCGACGCTTTATCCACTGTGCCACCACAGGTCAGGCCTGCTCAGGATATTTTTGCGAACAAATGTGCTTTTCAAAAACACACTTTTATTACTCCAGGTCAGATGCTGGCTTTTGGTTTGGGGGCTTCGGTTTCCCTTTGCCTGTCAACTGGAGAGAGAACCCACATAACATCTAACCAGGAACCTGTGTCCTTTCTCTTTCAGTAAATATATATGTCATTCTTACTGCCAACACCTGGCACATCTATTATCCACAAAATGGGGAATTACACAACTGCATGCCCACTTGTGAAGTAAGATTTTCAAGTAGAAAGTACATTCATGTAGGCACTTCCTGGTGCTTGCAAAGCTCCAGGTTTCAGCCATCACTCACATGCTGGGACAATGGTCTTTTTATTCATAGTTTACTCGTGTATCTTCACAGGCTCACTTGCTTTCCTTGCCATTACTCCTTTCCTCGGGGCCTATCACATCAGAATCTTCACTATGCTAAGGGTTGTGATTTTAGAACTAGCACAATGGGCCTGACCTGTGGTGGCGCAGTCGATAAAGTGTCAACCTGGAACACTGAGGTTGCCAGTTCAAAACCCTGGGCTTGTCTAGTCAAGGCAGTTACAAGAAGCAACTACTACGAGTTGATTCTTCCCACTTCTCCCCCCTTCTCTCTCCTTCCCTCTACTCTCTAGAACAGGTGTCCCCAAACTTTTTATACAGGGGGCCAGTTCACTGTCCCTCAGACCATTGGAGGGCTGGACTATAAAAAAAACTATGAACAAATCCCTATGCACACTGCACATATCTTATTTTAAAGTAAAAAAACACAAAATGGGAACAAATACAATATTTAAAATAAAGAACAAATAAATTTAAATCAACAAACTGACCAGTATTTCAATGGGAACTATGGGCCTGCTTCTGGCTAATGAGATGGTCAATGTGCTCCTCTCACTGACCACCAATGAAAGAGGTGCCCCTTCCAGAAGTGCGGCGGGGCTGGATAAATGGCCTCGGGGGACCACATGCAGCCCGCGGGCCATAGTTTGGGGACCCTTGCTCTAGAATCAATAAATAAAATCCAAAAAAGGAAAGAAAGAACGTGATAGAATGTGTCAATAGTTAATGCAACAAATTTGGGATAAAATGCATGGCTTTAATCTGCATGTCAGGATGTGGGGATTTTGTTTGTTTGTTTTTGCCTCCTGTTTAATTTTTATTCTGAAATGTAAAGCTCTTGTGTGTGTGTGTGTGCGTGTGTGTGTGTGCGTGTGTGTGTGTATGTGTGTGTGTGTGATAGAGACACACTCCCTTCCTTCTTTCCTTCCTTCCTTCCTTCCTTCCTTCCTTCCTTCCTTCCTTCCTTCCTTCCTTCCTTCCTTCCTTCCTTCCTTCCTTCTCTTTCTTTCTTTCTTTCTTTCTTTCTTTCTTTCTTTCTTTCTTTCTTTCTTTCTTTCTCTCTCTCTCTTTCTTTCATTCAAGATTTTATTTTTTTATTTTACAGAAAGAGGAGACAGAGGGACAGGAGAGCGAGAAGTATCAACTCATAGCTACTTCACTTCAGTTGTTCATTGAATGCTTGTCATATGTACCTTGACCAGGCAAGGCCAGGGCTTCAAACTGGTGACCTCAGCGTTCCAGGTTGATGCTTTATTCACTGCACCACCACAGGCCAGCCTTCAATACTTTCTTTTCATGAGGCATAACCAAAATATGGTGCTATAATACAGTGTTTTTAATATCTACCTAATTGATCTATTCTTGTGAATTGGAATTAGGTACGTGCTTTTCTGTTACTGGCTTTAAAGGTAATAAATGACAAATGCAATGGTTTTAACATCATTAATAGGATTCTGAGTCTTGGCAATATCTCAGGACGCAGGATATTAATCTTTTAGAAGTGTGTATCAGCTGATTATGATACAAGAGCTCTATATAATTCCCAATGTTACTGGCTTCGGCCACTGATAGAAAGATAAACTTCAGAATAGTTTCAATTCAGTGGAGAACCTTGAAAAGAATAGTTCAAACAGAATTTCCTAGAAGCTGTGGGATTTGGCCAAGAGCCAAGAAAACAATTCTTTCGTATTTATTTTGCTGCTCTGTTTTGATATGGTGAGGACTTTGAAGGATTGCTGGGAAGCAGCACTTTTCAACTGTAAGATGTATTTTAAAATGTATATAGTTATTTATCAACCTTAGATTTTGATGAAATCTGGTATTCAGTCTCTAAATTCAGTACCATGAAGATTACAAAACTTGCCTGACCTGTGTGGTGGCAGAGTGGATAAAGCCTCGACCTGGAATGCTGAAGTCACCAGTTTGAAATCCCCAGGCTTCCCCTGTCAAGGCACATACAAGAAGCAACTGCTATGAGGTGATGCTTCCTGCTCTTCCTCCCCTCCCCCATTTCTCTCTCTTCTCCTCTAAAATCAATAAATAAAATCTTTAAAAAATTATAAAACTCAAACTTAACTGGCTTTTCAAACAAATTGTTTTTGTATTGCATATTGTTTTTGTGATTATGAAAGTAAAGCATTATTATAGAAATTTTGGAGAATATAATAAAAGTTTAAGGAAATCATTAAAATCACCTATAATCTACTACTCACAGATAATCACTTTTAATATTTTAGTGTCTTTCATTCCTTTTTATTTCAGTATCTATTACCTAAATGTACTTCTTTGTGATATTGGATCATTAGGAAGATGGATACACATATACATAGATACACAGATAAGATAGAGATCTGTCTTTATTTTTCATTACAATGTGACCATTTCCCCTATCACTCTATATTCTTTTGAAAAAATAACCTCTAAGCTATAATAATTCCTCCGATAAATAATTGATACTTAATATAACAATTCTGTTTCTTTTGGTGCTCCTTCTTACTGTTACAAATAAAGCTGCAATAACATCTTTGTATGAAAATCTTTTCCCACATTCATCCTATTTTCTTAATAAAGATTCCTGAAGGGGAATAACTGAGTCAAAAGCTTTAATGGTCCTTAATACATATTGTAAAATTCTTTGATAGAAAGTTTGTACCCTCTCCAGCAGTCTCTGAACAGGCTTATAGTAAGCAGTATAAATTCTCCTGTAGTCTCTTGCATAATGTATTCCATTAAAAAATATTTTTTTAATGCTTAGTGCCTTAAGATTTGGCAGGTACAGTGGAGAAGTGGTTGAGTCATTTGAGCTATTCCAATTTTTGAAATTTTTAATTAGTGAAGTTAGAACTCAGAAACTTTGGTAATTTTTTGTGACCTTCTCCCCTTCAAAATCTGGTCTTTCTCAGAAGGGCTATGCAGAAGGTGTGGGCTTCACAAATTCACTGTCCTCTTGATTCTGAGAGGGGATCTTTTTACCAAAGTAGAAAAAGAAATGGCAGGGAGTACAAATGTCCTCCACCACTTGTTTCTTTCTTTCTTTCTTTCTTTTATTAAGTGAGAGGCAGTGAGGCAGAGACAGATTCCTGCATGTGCCCCAACCGGGATCCACCCAGCAAGCCCCTACCAGGGGATGTTCTGCCCAGCTGGCCTAACTCCATTGCTTGGCAACTGAGCTGTTTTAGCACCTGAGACCAAGGCCATGGAACCATCCTCAGTGCCCAGGGCTAGCTTTGCTGGAACCATTCGAGCCATGTCTGTGTGAGGGGAAGAGAGAGACAGAGAGACAGAGAGACAGAGATGATGGGGAGGGGGGGAGAAGCAGATGGTCACTTCTCCTTGGTGCCCTGACCAGTACTCAAAACCAGAACTTACACACTCTGGGCCAATGCTCTACTGCTGAGCCAACCAGCCAGGGAACCACCTGTTTCTGATAGAGGTAAAAGAGTAAGGAATGTAAATAAGGGTGAAAGCTGCAAAAGAGATATAGGAAATTAGGAACACAGCCCCAATTATTAAAATCTCTGAGGGATTTAACTAAATGTGAGGATCTCCAGATCCCGCCAGCCACAAAGTCATGCTTAAAGTCATTGGATGTTTTGTTTCCTTTATGTTTGCACTTTTCAACTACACAGCCAGGTTTTTAATTGCTCCCCATACAGCAGCAATGAATTCTACATTTTTGTAGATCAGAAATGGTTAAACACCAGCTAATTTTATAAGGATCAAACTCAAACACATTTAAGGAATTATTCTTAATCATTATAATTTAATGTTAACTTAGACTGAAGAGAGCACCTGTAGCATGGCCTCTTCTTCCTTCCATGGGCCGGCTGGAGGTCAACCAGCCGGGGTAATTGGTTTTGTTTGTGACAGGAAAGCCACCAGAGGGCACTCTAGCGTTGACTACTGTATCTTTGCATGTTAGCCACAGATTCCAGTAAAAAACAGTAAATACATATAGAAAGATTGTTAGAACTTATTGAGCACTTACTGGACATAACCAAGGTTTGGACACATAACCATATTATTATCATTTTATTGTTAATAATAATTAAGCTTCTGTGTGCTCACCACATACTTCATTTTATGCTTACCACAATTCTATCAGCAAGATATTTCTTATTTTTACAGAGAAGATTTGAGGCTTACAGAGCTTAAGTGATTTTACAAATGATAAAAATAAAACAGATTTTATCTACAGGCACAGCCCTCCATTAAAGTTCTCTTTGCCTATCCTTGTTTAAAAAGAAAAAGAGCTGGCCCTGGCTCAGTGGATAGAGCATCAGACGTCCCCAGTCAGGGCACACATGTGAAGTGACCATCTGCTTCTCTTTCCCCTCCCTCTCCCCCATCTCTCCCTCTTCCCCTCATGCAGACAGTGGCCTTGGTTTATTGGAGGATCCAGCATTGCCTCAGGTGAGGGTTGCTGGGTGGTTGGTCTGGGCTCATGTGGGAGTCTATCTCCCCTCCTCTCAGGACAGGACGGAAAGGAGGGAGGGAGGAGAAGGAAGGAAGGGGGAAGGAAGGAAGGAAGGAAGGAAGGAAGGAAGGAAGGAAGGAAGGAAAGAAGGAAGGAAGGAAGGAAGGAAGGAAGGAAGGAAGGAAGGAAGGAAGGAAGGAAGGAAGGAAGGAAGGAAGCTGAATGAAGCTCACATCCACAGTCAGGAAACTTTCTAGTCCTGCCTGCCCGGTCCTTAGGCAGCACCATGTCCTGCCACCCCCAGCCCTGCTGCCACACATTTCTCCACCTATTGTGACTCCTCCCCACCCCAAGTTTGCCCTAGATGACTATCTGATCTTGGTTTCACCTCTTTTCAAATTCAGAGGGGTGGCAGCAGACAAGAGGAGGATGTTAGGAATCTCCACCACCCCTCAAAGATGACAGCTACACTTCTGTAGCTCTTTACAGTGTCTGCACAGACATGACTCACACACGGTGAGTAAGAGCAGGGAGGTGCTGGCTCAGAGCCTCTACCTGCTGGCAGGCCTTCCTTAAGTCATTTAAACCTCATGCATAAAGTGTATGTAAACAACGTAATGGCTTTGTCTTTGGGTTATTGTGAATTAAATTAGACAATACACAGAATCTACTTAGCCCGGTGTTTGGCAGGAAACTATTCACTTACTGTTAGTTATATTACTACATATATTATATATATTCTTTAGGTCTCCCAACAACCATAGAGGGTAGGCATTTAGCATAGACTCTGGCTTGGACCATAATTTCTTGAGTGCTCCTAAAGAGGAAACTTGACTTCCTGAGAGGCCAAGAGACTTGCCAAAGGCCCACATCTAGTATTACAACTACAAAATATTTTCAGAAATGTTTTCAGTTTTTCAGCCGGAGAACTGAGAGATGTTATTTTCAAATAGATTACAAGATACATGCAGCATTGTAAGCCCACCTCACACAAGTGCTAAAGGCCTTCCAATGGGCATCACAAACCACCTGGTGTCGGTGTCACTCAAAGAACCAACAATGCTGCCATACCCCACTTAAATTTAGGGGATCCTTAAAGGTGATTTCCTTTAGATATTGTAATGGGACTCTGAAATCAATAAACATTTTCCTTATGCTTTGATTGTGTTGAAAAGTATATGTGGCCTGACCTGTAGAGGTAAAGTGGATAAAGCATTGACCTGAAATGCTGAGGTGGCTGGTTCAAAACCCCAGGCTTGCCCAGTCAAGGCACATATGAGAAGCCACTACTATGAGTTGATGCTTCCCACTCCTCCCCACCTTTCACTCACTTTCTCTCTCTCTCTCTCTCTCTCTTCTCTCTAAAATCAATAAATACAATATTTCTCTTTTTTTTCTTTTTTTAAGTGAGAAGAGGGAAGATAAAGAGACCGACTCTGACATGTGCCCCGACTGGGATCCACCCAGCAACCCTGTCTGGGGGCTGATGCTCAAATCATCCGAGCTACCCTCAGCACCTGAGGCTGACACACTCAGACCAATAGCGTTATTCTCAGGAACCAGGGCCATGCTCAAACCAATCGAGCCACTGGCTGTGTGAGAGGGGAAAAGGGAGAGAAGGGGGAGAGTGAGGGGGAGAAAAACAGATTGTCGTTTCTCTTAAGTGCCCTGACCAGGCATGGGATGTTCGCATGCTGGGCTGATGCTCTACCCACTGAGCAACCAGCCAGAGCCTAAATAAAAGCTTAAGAAAAAAACTGATTTAGCAGTAAATAAAAAGTAAACAGCTCTTGGTTTATGTGCTTCTTTTTCTGGGCACAAAACTAATGGGCAACACAGATGGACCTGGGTGGTTAAATAGTCCTGACATTGGGCTGCAGAGAGCTGAAGGGCATGTTTCTGAAAATTGTGCTAGAAATCACTGCTAAGAAATTGAGAGTTTTTATTTTTAAAAAATTGCAGGAAAATGGATGCTTCAGGGTAATATGTCCTTCATAAAATAAACGTCATCTGGTGTCAAACAATATGTGATGTGCTATCAAGGCCACAGAATCATCAAGTCTCAGGGGGAGACGGGACCTTGGGTGTCAGTCAGGCTGAACCTCTTTCCCAATCAGGCTTCCAACCTGAGACTGGTGACCATCAGTCAGTCTTTGACTAAGCATCTCTTCTGAAGGGGAACTTCTTAATTTAAAAAGTACAGTAGTCTTGGAAATGGGTAAGGTAAGGTTATTAACTACTTTCTTTTCTTAAGATTTTATTTATTGATTTTAGAGAGAGGATAGAGAGAGAGAGGTAGAGGTGGAAGCTGGAAGCCTCAACTCATAGTAGTTGCTTCTCTTTCTTGTATTTGCCTTGACCAGGCAAGCCCAGGGTTCTGAACCAGTGACCTCAGCGTTCCAGGTCGACACTTCATCCACTGCACCACCACAAGTCAGGTGGGCTACTGACTTCTTGATACTGAATATAGGTGTCTCCCTGCAGTTTTAGTCCTTGGCGCAATCTCTGATCCGAATAATGAAACAGAACACATCCCCCTTCTCTGTTCAGACTCCTGACCGTCTCGCCTTCTCTGGTTTCCTCTGAAAGTAATAAGAGATTCAAGACCCAATGCAAAGCCTTTCTTCCTTCTTTAAAAGATTTTATCTATTGATTTTAGAGAGAGGAGAAAGAGAGAGAAAGGCAGGGGGAGGAGTGGAAAAGCATTAACTGTAGTCATTTTCATATGTGCCTTGACCGGGCAAGCCCAGGGTTTTGAACCAGTGACCTCAGTGTTCCAGGTCAAATGCTTTCTCCACTGTGCCACCACAGGTCAGGCTAGAGCCTTTCTTAAGTACAAAGTTCACACAAATATAAAAACAGAATTGAGCAGGTTTCAAGAGGTGTAGTGACCAAGGGTGTGTTAAAAATAGCAGATAGGCCCTGGCCGGTTGGCTCAGTGGTAGAGCGTCGGCCTGGCGTGCAGGAGTCCCAGGTTCGATTCCTGGCCAGGGCACACAGGAGAAGCACCCATCTGCTTCTCCACCCCTCCCCCTCTCCTTCTTCTCTGTCTCTCTCATCCCCTCCCGCAGCCAAGGGTCCATTGGAGCAAAGTTGTCTCGGGTGCTGAGGATGGCTCTGTGGCCTCTGCCTCAGGTGCTAGAATGGCTCTGGTTGCAACAGAGCGACGCCCCAGATGGGCGGAGCATCACCCCCTGGTGGGCATGCCGGGTGGATCCCAGTTGGGCACATGCGGGAGTCTGTCTGACTGCCTCCCTGTTTCCAACTTCAGAAAAATACAAAAAAAAAAAAAATAGCAGATAAACTGGCAATGCCTTTAAAGCCATCCTAAAGAGATACCTGGAGGCCATGGCCAGCTGGCTCAGTGGATAGAGCACTGGCCTAGTGTGCAGATGTCCTGGGTTCAATTCCCAGTCAGGGCACAACAGAGAAGCAATCATCTGCTTCTCTCCCTCCCACTCCCCCTTCTCTCCTTCTTCCCCTCCCACAGCCAGTGGCTTGACTGGTTTGAACATCACCTGAGCACTGAGGATAGCACGGTTGGTCCAAGCGTGTTAGCTTCACACACTAAAAATAGCTTGATTCGAGCATCAGCTCAAAATGGGGTTGTTAGCTAGATCCCCGTTAGGGTACATGTAAGAGTCATCCTCCTCACACTTAAAAAAAAAAAAAAAAGGAGGAGAGATGCCTGGTTCTGCCTCTGCTCTCCACCAATAAAATTCAAGAAATGTTTATTGCATCTTCACTCTGTGTAGGGCTCTGAGGATCCTACCCATCTTGGCCTTCAAGGATCTCATGGTTCAGGAAGCAATCATATCTAAAGTAACCACCTCATCCCCATGTCAATCTCTATCACATTGCTCTGCTTTAATGTCTCCAAGGTACTTCTTCAGGAAATATTAATTGAATGCCGATCATGTGAACAATATAAACAAAAATGCTTGCTTTTGTGGAGTTTACATTTTGGTGGGAAAAAACAGACCATAAACAATTAAATATATATATATATATATATATATATATATATATATATATATATATATATATATATATAAAATTAAAGTATATAGTACAATAACTGTTGATAAATGCTTTGGGGAAAAAAGGTATTACAACAATAAGGAAATCTGGCCCTGGCTGGATAGCTCAGTTGGTTAGAATATCGTCCTGAAGCACAGAGGTTGTCAGTTCGACTCCCTGACCAGGCACATAAGGGAACAGATCAATGTTCCTGTCTTTCTTTCTCCCTTCCTTGCTTAAATAAAAAAAATTAAAATAAAATGAGTAAGGGAATCTGGATTGTCAAGAGGTAGTGGTTTTAAATTTTTTTAGTGTGGTCAGGGTAGGTCTCATTGAGAGGGTGACGTCTGAGAAAAAATTGAAGATAGTGAGGAGTAAGCCATACAGGTAACTGAGGAAAGAGCATTCAAGACAGATAAATAGCTGGTGCAAAGGCGCTGGCAGGACTGTGCCTGGCATGTGGGAAGCCAGTGTGGCTGAAGCAGAGTGAGTGAGGAGAGAAGGGAAGACATACTGGGTGATAATGGTGTCATCACATAGCCCACTCTACAGACTTTGACTTTTACTCTGAGTGAAATGGAGAGATGTCACTTCATTTTGAATAGAGAGTGACATGTTCTAACTTCTCTTTTAAAAGGCCTGTGGAGGTTACTGGGTTGAGAATAAACTATTGGGAGGCAAGGGTAGAATCAAGGAGACTCACTAATAGGTTGTTTTAGACACCCAAGCAAGAGATGATGGTAGCTCAGACTAGAGTGGTAGCAGTAGAGGACGGTGAGATGTAGTCGGATTCTGCATATGTTTTGAAGATATGCTAACATCGATGAGCAACTGGGAAGATAGAATTTTCATCTGCTGAGATGGGGAAGGCTCGGGGTGAAGCAGATGTAGTGGGAAGAGATGAGGAGTACAGCTCGCACATGTTGACTTTGAGATGTTTATGAGACTCACGAATGAGACGTGAATAGTTGAACATAAGAGTCTGTCTCCCACACTAGACCATATGGTCTGACAGAAGAACTGTGTCTCCTGCATCACTGTGTTCTCGGTTTGTGGCACTTGGGAGAGACTCTGTTGATATTTGTTGGATGAATGAATCATAACTTTAATGTAATACTGTATATTTAAAAACTAGAAGAATCTGGCTCTTCAAGTTTTAAACAAGACATTTAAACCTCTTAAGAAACTCTGATGAAACTGTATCTTTATACCAACAAAGGTCTCCTTCTTAGAGTAGATTAATGACACTTTAGGGTTAATTTCTGTGTTAGTTTGGGGTCTTCAAAGAAGCAGAATCCAAGATAGAATTAGGCATGAGATTACTGTGGGATCATCTGTGAATAGTGAAGGAGAGGGAGCCAGAAAAAGTGGGGAGAGACTCCGGTGGCGACGCAGACCTGACACCTACAGAGGAAGGGAGGCAGGAGGGAAGGGAAGAGATTGGGCAGGAAGAGCGTGGCACTGCAGCACCATTTTGTAGGGAGTCCTCGAGTGCATTAAAAGTGGACTAAAAAGATCCTGCTGTTTGAGACAATGTGGGTGAACCTGGATGACATGTTAAGTGAAATTAGCCAAACACAGAAGGGCAAATAGTATATGAGACCACTTATGTGAGAAATGTAAAATAGTCAAACTCATGGAAGCAGAGAGTGGAATGGTGACTTCCCTGGTCTGGGAGGTTGGGAAATTGGGGAGGGATTAGCTAAAAAGTGTCATGTTCCAAATATATAAGATGACTATGTCCTAGGATGTACTCTACAGCATAGTTCCTGTTGATAATAACACTGTGTATATACTTTAAAATTTGCTAAAAGGATATATTTTATGTTATGGGTTGTTATCACAAAAGAATAATGATGATTACAATAATAAAAGAATGGGAGGAAACTTTTAGAAGTGATGGATATGTTTATGGTGATGGTTTCATGGGTATATACTTATCTCCAATTTCATCAAGTTATGTACATTAAATATGTACAGCTTTGTTTTACTTTAGGTTTGTTTTGTTTTACTTATTGATTTGAGAGAGAGAGAGAGAGAATTGATCAATTTGTTGTTCCACTTATTTAGGCATTCATTGGTTGATTCTCATATGTGCCCTGACTGGAGCTCAAACTCACAACCTTGATATATCAAGATGACATTCTAATCAAGTGAGCTATCTGGCCAGGGAATATATACAGTTTTTTATGGGTCAATAATACCTCAATAAAGAGATTTTTAAAAGAAAAGTATGGAAACTTGAAAAAAATGTTCCTCACAGGAACCTTGTAGGAATGGCCCCCTGTTCGGTCTTTGGCTGGAAGCAGCCTGTATGTAGGAAGGGCGGCTCTGAACGAATGGGGTGGTGGAGCCAGGAGGTCTCAGCCGGGCCCCAGTCAGTTCTGCTCCCACAGCAGGAGATCCTGATGGTGCGTTTTCATGGCTGCCACAGTCTACCCCTGCATCACACAGATTTACTTCTCCGGGCAGGCTTTGGGAACATCAGTTTCATGGTTCCCGCAAACCCCTCTTCCTGAGGGGAAACTGAGAAGGGGAAAGTTAATGAGACACGCTACGCCCCACAGTGGCACTTGGTCTCGGGGCTCCTCCCTTCCTGTGATGCCCTGCGCCCTCAGTGGCTCACTTTGCGGTGTGACTCCAACCATCCTTCCTGAAGGCCTGAGTTCCCCCATGGTTCCTTGGGACTGCTGGTAAGTGAGGCCACTCCTACTTTCACCCCTTGGTACCCAGACCCATATATTCTTTCTTTGGGGACACAGCATGATAGGACATTCCTGCTTTAATGCAAGCTCCTCATCCTGAAAAGTGGCACTCCATGCCTGCATAGTGTTGCTATGGGCTGGCGCTTAGAAGGCCATTCTGTTGCATCTGGCTGCTTCTCGGAGGTGTGACACAGGACATGGACTGTGGATGGCCATGGGCCCACTCTCACATCCCCTTTGTTGTTAACTAGGTCCCCTGGTCAGATGCTGCGTTGTGTGGGATTCCATGCCTGTGGATCAGACGACCTATAAGACCCCAGCTAGTGATGCTGACTGGGGCTCAACAGGTGGGAAGGCAAACTCTAGTCGGAACAGATACCGATCCTTTTCAGGGTGAACCACTGGCCACCAAAATGGAAGGTGCCCAATGTAGTAGACTTACCTAAAGGTGGCCAGTTGTCCTTCTCAAAGAATAGTGCCAGATTAGGGGCTTAGCCTTGGTCTTTTTTGCTGAAAGTTGGACATTCAAAAGCATTGGTAGTTAGGCCAGCCCTGGAAAGCTGGATTTCGTGCTGTTGGCACATACGTGGGCTCCATATCTGCCACCATGGCCACACTGTGCATGTGCCCACTGTATCATTTAGGGGTTGGCTGATTGTGACAGCTGACTAATGTCACCTGGCTAAGTCATTTTGTTTAACTGGTTGTAATGGACATTACAGTAATTATGGCCTCCTGGTCCTTGTCACATAAGTGCAACCACCGAGCAAGACTCTATCACTTTGGCGCCTCACAATTCCATGGATATTAACAAGCTCAACTCTGCTGTTATTATCTGATTTCCACTTCTACCATGGGCCCTGACCCACGGGGGAGAGCTGCCACCCGGTGTTTTAGCGATGCTGGTGCCCCCTAAGGCCTTGGTGAACTGCATGTCCTCTAGGTCCTTGGGTCCATTTTCCTCAGCTTTTTTAACCTTTCCTCTGCCATTTGTCAGGGTAACTCAAGCACTTCCACTTTGCCTCGATTCACTATCATGCTCTAGGTTTCCAAGAGCCACACTAGCAGTTTGGCTCATCTTCTGGGGTCGTTATGAGTGTTAAGTCTTGTGTCCCAAGACAATGCCCCAAGCCAATGAATTCTTGCTTTTCCAGTCTCATATGCTGGCTTTCTTGATCAAATACTCTCAAATTATAATCCCGGTTTCCACCTGACCTGTGATGGTGCAGTGAATCAAGCATTGACCTGGAATGCTGAGGTTGCTGGTTTAAAACCCCGGGCTTGCCTGGTTAAGGCACATATGGGAGTTGACGCTTCCTGCTCCTTTCCCCCTTCTCTCTTTCTCTCTCTCTCTTCTCTAAAATGAATAAATAAATTTAAAAAGTAACTTTTATAATCCCAGTTTCCTGCAGATACATCCTGCCTACTTCCTACAGCTCCTTTGATGTACAATCACTTCCCTTTCCATTGAGCCCAGATCATGTCCCTCTAGGTCACGGTGGGCTTCATCCTAGTTATTAGCTTGGTAGCCAGTGAGGGGGTGGGGGGGCAACTCCTGAGAGTGCCCCTTCTCCCTGGCGGAAGAGGTCTTCACTGTGCTTCCCAGCCTGCTGGAAGAGCTGGCGCTGCTGTGAAATGACGTGCCAGCTCTGCAGCCAGGAGGGCTCGGAGCTCTGCTGCGCCAGCAGCCTGAGGGGCTCCATCCAGATGTCCCCAGTCCAGCTGTCCCAGTCCCAGCTTTCTCCAGACAGGGCCCTGGCCATAGCACAACAGACTTGCATTAGCTGAATACCAACATCTCTGGAGCTACATGACTTTATGAGATCCTCAGTCAGCTGCTCAACTCCGTCAGTTCTTCACTGCAGGAGAGAAGGGCCTCTTTGTGAGTTAATAAAGAACTTCTCTGGCTCTCACACCTGTGTCTATTGTTACCCTTTGCAGGGCATCTGGACAAGTTAGCAGTAACCAGCCAACTCTTGTTCTTGAAGGTATTATTTCCATCATATCTTTCCAATTCCTGGGTCACTACACCTGCCACAGCATTCCTCTCCACAGGGACATTCTCCCAGGTCACCACAGGAGAAGTCTTTAGTAATTGTGCCACCACCTTTTACTAGAGACCATCCCATGCCCCACATACCACTCAGGATAGCATCCTCTTCGTCCACTGGGCAATGAGTAAGCCGGTCTCCAAACCACATCTGGCACCACAGGAGCAAGTTTGGGTTCTCTGAGAATCAGAAGCCAAGATGGGATTAGATGTGTAAGAAATTTATTAAGGGAACACTTGTTAAGGATAAAGGGGAGGGGACCAGGATAGGCAGGGACAGCCATGAGGGAGAGGGGGCAGGAAGGGGACCAGGTAGGAGAGTCCTGGGCTGCAGTTGCAAGAATAGTTCAGCCAAGCTGATGGGGAGTCACTTGTTAAAGGTGTCCTGCCTCTTGCTGGACTGGGCCTGCGTTAGTGCCCCCCCCTCCTCAGCCATTGGGTGGGAGCAGCTTGGGGATGTGTGGGCTCCAAGGAAGTGTGGGGGTGGGTCCTGAGTATCAGCAGCTGGGCCCATCAGTCATTCACAGTCCCCACAGCGGGAGATCTAAGTGGTGTGTTCTCATGGGCCCCACACCCTCCCACCAGGTTCCCTACAGCCTACTTCTGTCACTATTGTTTATCTTGTGAGTCACAGAGTAAGGTGGTTGGATCAAACCTCAGAGATTATTTCATCTGACGTCTTCATTTTAAAGATGAAGAAAGAGAGACTCCTCAGTTTTAAATAAACTTTCCCAAGGCACAGGGATTTGGGACTGGACTACTATTCTTGTGTAAAACCTATTCCACACATTGCAGCACATACTGCATTCCTGGCCCCAGGGGAAAGATGTCAGTGGCCCCTCACACCTACCTGGTGGTAAGAAAATCTGCCCCCTTCCTTTCTAAAAACTCCCTGGAGGCAGTAGTGTCACAAGTACCACTGAATAGAGTCAAAGTTCTTGCACAGTGTGACCCTTGTACAATGCACTTGCATGACATCAAGTGCACATGTAACAGAAATGCCCAGGGAGCCCCACCCATTCCTGATTCAGGGAGTGGTCTGCACCTCCGTAGCATTTATCTTGCATATAGAAGTTCCTTATATGCTCCATCCGAGAGGAGGGCCATCGCAGGCAATTCTGTGGTAGTTCAACTCGCCCTCTTGGTTTTCCCCCAAGTACATGAAAAGCACCTCAGTACCAAGCAGTCACTTCTGCACCCTTTCCCCACACCTGTCCTCTCCACCTCTCCCCCATCCTTGCTTTCTAAATAAACGACACCTCTCTGCAGCTAACTTTTCACGCTAAAAACACAGGAACCTTCCTCGATTCTTCTTTCTCTTTCTCCCTACATATGAGGAGCAAACTCACTTGTCTCTGTCCCCAAAATATAAACAAAATCTGTCTGCTTTCCTCCATGTGCACGGCCGCCACCCTTATCCAAGCCACTATCTTTTCTCCCTGGGCACCATGAGGACAACCTCCCATCACGTTTCCTGCTTCTTTTACATACAACAAGTAGAGAATATTTTTAAATGTAAATCAGATTACATCACACACCTAGGTAAACCCCTACTGACTTTTAAATAAAATCTGCACTCTTTTCCATGCCTCACAAGGGCTTTCTTGACCTGGCCCTTGCCTGCCTGGCTGAGCTTGGCTCATACCACTGCCTGTTCAGTCACTGTACACCAGCTCGGCTGACTTGCTCTGTCCGTATACATGCCAAGCTCAGTCCTGAGCTCCTTTCCTGTTCACTCAGCCTGGAATATTCATTTCCCCCAGATCCTCTCTCAACTGGCTCCTTTATTCAGGTCTCAGTTAGAATGCCACCTTCTCAATGAGATGCTCCCTGACTTCCCAAACAAAAGTAGCCCCCACCCCACCTTTATTCTCTAACATATTACCCTGTTCTGTCTTCCTCACATCATTTACAACCTCTGGTTTGATTTTGCTTATTTCCTGTCTTCTCCATTCAGAGAATGATTTTCATCAGACAAGGGGCTGTGTCTGTTTTGTTCATGGCTGTATCCTAGCCTGTCACAGATTGGGTTCTCAAAAATATGCGTTAAATGAATAATAGTCCCTCTGATGTACATGGTCTCTATATCTAATGTCATGGCATGTTTTGATCGTTGACTTGGATCTGTTGCTCTCAATACACACCATCCCAAATGCTGGGGTTTGTTGTCTCAGTGTCGATTGTTGGTATTGACTTCAGCTTTCTACTGATAGACAATATTTGTTGTTTGACAATGGAATATATGTAATTCTGAAACAGGCTTTTTAAAAAAATAAATGAACAAGTGAGAAGCCCCCTGCCTTCTGATAACTACTATTCCAATTTTATTGGATTGGGGGGGGCTGATAGTTCTTTGTTAGTCCCTCAATTCAGTAAATGCCTTCTCTGCCCCATCATATTCTTCAAGCTGCCACTTCCAACAGAGAAACAATCATGTTCTTTGAGAAAACTATTTATATCTCAAAAATTGTGCATATATTTTTAGCAACTTCAGAACTAAATTCTGAATGCATAAATAGTAGATGGTAAACTATACTGTCCTGTGAGGAAGAAATGAGAGGCTGGCATTTTGAACAGCGCACCCAGGCCAGGCCTGCAGGCAAGATGGAGTTAGTACCTGAAGGTCTTGGAGTGTGGGCTGCAGCAGGCCAGAGGTTATGGCCACCTCCAAGGCTATCCATGAATTCTCTTCAGGGCTAATGATGTGAGTGTTGGTTCATTAGTGGGGGAAGACAAATATGGGAAAAAATACTATGAAGACAACATCATTTTTTTGGCCATTACTGATGGGCTCTATATACTACATGAATGGCAGAAACCATCATGGGGTGTGGATGGAAGCATGGTGCCCCCGACTGGCATCGTTGGCTTCACTGTATGACTGATGATCCTCCAACAACAAAACCACCTACTGCCTGTAAATTCATTTGGACAAACCATAAATTCAACAATATGCATCTTACTCCACCACTGGAAAGAAGATTCAGGAGTGGGTCCCACCTCAACACCTTATCAATACAGACAATAAAAAGCAATTTAAACATGTAAAATATGGATCTTTTCATGTAATTGCACTTTTACTGCTTGCTGTTAAGTTGGTTAAAATTATCTGATTTTTTAAAAAGAGAAGAAGAATGCCTGACCTGCGGTGGCGCAGGGGATAAAGTGTTGACCTGGAACTCGGAGGTCACCAGTTTGAAACCCTGGGCTTGCCTGGTCAAGGCACATATGGGAGTTGATGCTTCCTGCTCCTCCCCCCCTTCTCTCTCTCTCTCCTCTTTAAAATGAATAAATAATAATAATAATAAAAGGAAGAATGAATAGAAGGCTGGTCCAAGAGCAGAGAAAAATTTCTTGCTTCAGTTTGGGGGGGGGTGTTAGGAGTAGCGCTGGGAAGAGACCTCTTTTTGCACCAATCACTGATCCCCAGAGGACTGAAGAGTCCTGCTGATGGAACTTTGCAAATAAGAGAAAAGTGTCGCAGTCCAGCCATGAAGAGTCTATCACGGGGGTCTCGAACGGGAAAAGGTATGGAGTTAAATAAGTGATAGACAGAGAATTAAAAATATATACATAAAAATGGGTTCGGGAGGACCTCACGGTGAAGAGTCACTACTTTTCCTAAGCTGCAATGGCAGCCCCCAGAAGCGCATCCGTCTTTATTCAGGGAAATCACGTGGGCCATTAGCAATTCAATTGTTTCCAAGACAACTCAAAGACAACCCTCACCATACCATTTAGATCTAACTTTACACCAATAAGAAACTAGCTTCCAGCCTCTTCCGGGTGGGAGAGGTGGGACAAGCAATAATCAGGTATAGCTCTTTGTTAACTGGGCAGGTGAGATGGGTGGTTAGGCCCAGCACCTCTGTCCCCTGGATATCCAGATTGTAAAAAACACCCTGTTTATATTTCAGTCCCCAACAGAAGAGGGAAACTTTTCTAAGGATGCTCACCATCCTATCTGTCCCTCTCTCTGTCTCTGTGTCTCTGTGTCTCTGTCACACACACACACAAAAAAAGAATGCTCACCATCCTAGACATTTCTGCTTTTATCCCCTCCGAGGAATGTGAACCATCTTGTTCTACATTTTTACATTTTATCGTTTAATCCATTTGCATGGCACTGTTGCAAAGCTTTTGAAAAGCATTCCAATGCAGAACTCTTTGGAAGTAAGGCCATTGGCCTCAAAATTCAGTGTCCCGCCATGCCTAATATACTCTGCAGTATATTAACCAGACTCAGAGGTCCTGGAAGTGTCCTGAAAGTAGACAGAATCCTGATTCCCAAAGGCTCCATCATGAGGCTCATTGGCAAAACTACCAAGAGCACAGGTGACACATGGAGAGCTGAGGTGGTAGAAAATAAATCCTAAAGTGGCAATGCTGAGGACTCTAAAACAAAGATGACTGGAAAACTCCCCATGCAGCCACTCAAGAATTTTCTAAGGCAGGACCAGCAGACCACGGGCTATTACTATCAGAAGCTCTTACTAGAGAGACTTTTTAAAAGGTGTAGTGCAGGTTTACAGCAGATAAACAACACATTTTACTTTTCTAATCATTCTGTAGGCAGTGCATCTCTGCAATGGAGATTACTGTGCATGCATGCCTCTCCCTATCTCCCCTGAGAGCCAGGGTTTCTAGACTCTTGAAAGTCTGAGGTGGTGTTTTGTTGTCCCCAGGTGGGGACCAAGGGCAAAAAGCAGTTGTTGAAGTGATTAGGTACAGATTAAGTAGAGCCTTATGGGCTGGGCTGAGACCTTGAATGCTATCCTTTGGCATAGCAGCAGATGCTGCAATTCACCAAGGGGGATAATCGATTCTCTTTCTGCTCGCCAAGGAGTGAAGAAGCAGCTGGGGTTTGCAACTGCTGTGGCTGATTGATTTCAAAAGAGGCCTGGTGAGAGGAAGCCTGTTGCAGGAGCTGAGACAAGAGACCAAGGCGTGGGTGCACAGCAACTTCCCCTGGGAGGAACCTGGGTGACACTGTACCCAACCCACAGAGGTGACTGTCACACCCTTGGTGCTCGGTCCTGCCTTTATTAGCCATAGCTGCAGCAGCACCTCTCTTGCCTGAGCAAGTACAGGTACAAAGAAAGGAAGGAACCCCACCCCAGCGGCCACAATAGTACTCCCTCTCTGTGGAGAGACAGCAGCTGGCAGCGCTCACGGGGCTCCATGCTCTCCTCTCCCTGGGCACAGAGCCACATTACATTTCCCAACTCCTTTGTGTTAAGTGTGGCCATGTGACTGAGTTTCCTTGATGAAACATGAGAGCACTTGCTGCAGGCCAGTCTCAGGCCTGGCCCCCAAAACCTCCTATGAACAATCATCGCTCTCCCTCCTCATCCATAAGCTGACAACCTTGGGAAGCTGTTTTTCTTCCTTCTATTACAACACAGGGCCATTGACAGAGGTAGATTAAGGTCAGTTGAGGCCCCAGGTGCAGAAGAAAATATTGGGCCCCTTATGTTAGAAAATAGTGTAAAGTTGGGGTTTTGCAGGGCCCTTCAGAAGTCGGGACCCAGAGCGTGCTCCCGGTGAGGCCGCTGTTAAATCTGCCTCTGGCCACAGGCCTTGGTAAGAGTCACTAACCCACACTCATGTTGGGAAGGGGCCATTTTCCATAGCTACTTTTTCTCACACACACCCCAGCACGAGGTGGTCATACCTTCTTCCTTCTCTGTTTGCAGAACAGCTTCTGGCCTCCACCAGAGCAGGCTGGGCACTTCCTCATCTGTTTGGGAGTCCCACTCTACTGAAAACTCTAAAAGGTATCTCATCATCATTCACCCACTCAGACCAGTCCTCAGGTGTAACAAACCTTTCTTGAGTTGACCTCCGTCCCCTCACTGACGCTGCCTGGCCAATTAAGAGTCTCAACGTGGAACAGCTGGTGAGGAGAACAAAGTTTTGCTTCCAGAAGGAGCTTTGGTCGGACATCTTCGTTTATAACTACTTGAGTGTGCAGTGACCCAGAAATAGAAATATGCATGTGGATGACTGCTTCCCTCTCATCTCTCCCCAATAGCATCCTTTTTTGCCAAAATAATTTCCTGCCTGTAAAGCCAGTAGCCATGGCCACCCACATAGCCGCCTGGCCCATGCAGGTTTGCATTTGATTTGGACAGACAGTAATAAAACAATGGAGTCAAGAACTGGTGGGCCATTAACTTTAATCCTAGTTGCACCCGGTGGACAAGAAATACGCACAGTAGGAAAACACTTCCCTTTCCATTCAGGGCTCCCAAAGCCAATGACTTATCTGAGTTTCCTAAATCAAAGGTTTGTACCTCAGCAGCCTTATTTACCTCTGTTCCCCATCTCCTTCTCTCTGCACAAACTCTGCACTAACTGGCTTCTCCTTCAGCACTCCACCATCTTGGCTGCCTCTCTTCTCCTCCACGTGGTCTTTCTCTGCTCTCCTCTCTAATGCTAATCTCAGGAACCAAGAGAGAGCAAGCTCTCTGTCTGCCCCTTTAATCCAATATACAAACAAGGACTTCTGATACAAAGTCACTTATCTGAGGCATAATGGGATTCCTCATGAGAGTGCACCACCCCACATCATGCAACAGTCAAGGGTGTTGCTCACTTATATATAAGCGAGCAAACATATATATAATATTTACAAACTTATTTAATCAACACTGCTCTTTGACAGGAGTCCCTTTCTAGAAGAGCCATACCCCCTTCTAGAAAAGCCATCATTCACTGTGGCTGTTGCAGCCTTCGGAGTTCCTTTGGAGACATAGCCTTTTAAATAAATTATAAAATGGCCCCTCCTCTGGTGGCCACAGCAGCACCCTGGAGCCCCGGGCATGGCTAGTGGGGGGTAGGCTGGGTGTCAGCCTCTACCTGGCCTCCAGCGCGGGGCTTGTGCAGTGCACACATTGCACATGTGCAGTGCTAGTCCCCTCACCTGGCTGCTGACATCTTCTCCTCGATATTCCCATCAGTTATAACCAGTTCTTTCCTCTTTCAGCTCATCACTGTCACTCTAGGGCAGAAGTCCTCAAACTTTTTACACAGGGGGCCAGTTCACTGTCCCTCGGACCATTAGAGGGTCGCCACATACAGTACTCACTGACCACCAATGAAAGAGGTGCCCCTTCCGGAAGTGCAGCAGGGGCCGGATAAATGTCCTCAGGGGGCCGCATGCGGCCTGCGGGCCGTAGTTTGGGGATGCCTGCTCTAGGGGCTCAAAGGCAAGTCTTGAGGATATTAAGGGGACTGGTGGTGATGTTAGTTACACTATGCCAAACAGAATTCTGTGGCCTGATCTGATAACACAACCATCTTAATATCATTGTTCCTATGGGAAAATGCATTCCAAGGTCTTTTCAAAATAAGTCTTTAAGGAACAATTTTCCCCTTTAAAACACAGGCCTGGGCCTGACCTGTGGTGGCGCAGTGGATAAACCATCGACCTGGAATGCTGAGGTCACCGGTTCGAAACCCTGGGCTTGCCCGGTCAAGGCACATATGGGAGTTGATACTTCCTGCTCCTCACCCCATCTCTTTCTTTCTCCCCCCCCCCTCTAAAATGAATAAATAAAATCTTTAAAAAAAAACCAAAACCACAGGGCCTGGGATTCCAAGATGGTGATGGAGTAGGTGACATTTCAACTGCTATCTCTCAGGACCAAATTGGATTACAATTTAATTTAAGAACAATCATCTTGAAAAACCAATTTTGGACGAAATGAAGAGGAGACTATAACCTAGGTTCACAGCATAAGCCACAGTGAGACTGGTAGAAAGGGTGGAGACGTGGAAAGGGCTGCCCACTCCCAGGAGCAAGGGGTGGCTAAGGGTCTGGAGGGACTCTCATTGCAGGGAAGGTCACCCTGAGAGGTGAGGGTGCTCAGTCCCAGATCCGGAGCCCCAGCCTAGAGCTCCAGAGCCTAGAAGAGGTGCCCAGACAGCATTTGGCAGTGAAAAGAGCAGCATTTCTGTCTGCACGAAAGAGACTGAGCTTTCTGAGATGCAGGCTCTGTCTTAAAGGGCCCGCACAAAAAATCTATTTACAGCCACTTACCCAGGGCTCTGGTGGAAGAAAAGCTGAGAGGACTAGAGTTGCAGGAGGAGACTGTAAAATTTGAGGCCCAGGGGAAGACACTGTGGAGGACCAGAACCCCTGTGCTGAGTCATTCTCCAATACTGCAATCGCCATCTTTCTTAGTCGGAGCATCCCCTTTATGCAGCATCAGCCTGGGGAAAAGGAACTACTTCATTCTCAGGGGTCTCTCCTGCTCCAGTCATGACAACAGGTCATTCTGAGAGGCTAGTAGTCCCCCCACGCTCCTGAATCTAAGACAGGTGCTTCCACCTCACGGGAGACTCAGTAGAAACTGCCTAGGGAGAGCAGGCAGACCACACCTCTGGGTCTCAGAGGCCACACCTACTGGACTCCTGGGGCCACACCCTACTGAGGTCTGTGAAAACAGCCTGGACAGACTGACACTTGGGGCCAAGGGGCAGAGCCACTCCCACCAGCCTCCCTATTCCCTGAATTGCCGCAGGCTCTGGACCAGGTATGGCCAACATATGGCCTGCGGGTTGCATCCAGCCTGCGTAATGAGTTTATGTGGCCCGTGATTAAATTTTTTATATTCTTCGTTACTTTAAAATCTCAGCTACTTTGGCCCTGGCTGGTTCGCTCAGTGGTAAAGCATCGACCTGGCGTGCAGGAGTCCTGGGTTCGATTCCCGGTCAGGGCACACAGGAGAAACGCCCATCTGCTTCTCCACCCCTCCCCCTCTCCTTCCTCTCTGTCTCTCTCTTCCCCTCCCGCAGCCAAGGCTCCATTGGAGCAAAGTTGGCCCTGGTGCTGAGGATGGCTCTGTGGCCTCTGCCTCAGGTGCTAGAATGGCTCTGGTTGCAACCAAGCAATGCCCCAGATGGGCAGAGCATCGCCCCCTGGTGGGCATGCTGGGTGGATCCCAGTTGGGCACATGTGGGAGTCTGTCTGACTGCCTCCCCGTTTCCAACTTCAGAAAAATACAAAAAAATTTAAAAATAAAAAATAATAAAATCTCAGCTACTCAGAAGCAGAAGCGTCTTTGATTATTAGAAATCGAGATATTTAAGAAGATAGTGATATGCAGAAAAGAATTCCACATGTGACTAATCTAGGGTTAACTTCCAATAATTGGTCGAATGGATTTGTGATACTTCTTTATTTTTTTTAAAAAATTCCATTATACAGATTTACAACTTTTGTACTAGTCTGTACTCAATATGAACTGTTTGACATTTAGTAGTGGCAATGTAAAATCCATATTCTTTTAGATGGAGTTTGCCAGTGTGCACCCAAGGTCAAACAATTCATTATTTTTGTGGTCAAGTGTGCTGAATCAAGTGGCATTGTAGCATAGACAATAGCTGTAGTTGATAACTAAAAATGTGTCCAGGGTGTTTGTAAAACAAAATAATTGTTTTATTTGCAATATAACCCCTTCAAGCTAATTCTATTAATCAAATATTATGTAATTATATTTTTATTTAAAAATATTTTTATTAAAATAATACTGTATATTAAAACTTTTTTCACTCACATTTATTCATAAACAAATTACATAATAAAATTTTGTTTACTTAAATGAATTGTTTTTGTATTTAACTTTTTAATTTTAATATTTTGTCTAGCCCGTGAAAAAAGTTTTCTTTCTAATCTGGCCTGGGGGAAAACTGTTGGCCATGCCTGCTCTAGATTCTAGCAGAGGTTTTTTCAGAGGCTGAACCCAACAAGCAGCCAGCAGACAAAGGCTGCAGGAAGCAGGACTTAGGGAATCTAGGTCTTTAAAAGCGGACCTTCCACCAGGCTTAGTGTGGGTAAAAGCCAGCTGAGCTGTACAGCTTGGTATTTCCATGCACACCTGGGCCCAACAGAGGCAGCCACAAACTCTGGATTGCTTCTAGCTTTAAAAAGGTTGCTGAGGGCCATTCACGGGCAGTGTCTCCCACTGGTCTGTACCAGGTTCCTGCCAGGGAGGCTCAGGGCTGACACATCCAGTGGCCAGATGCAGAGAGCATCAGTTCAGGACCTAACAACCCTGCTAGAGTGGAATCCTAAAGAAGGGCTCCTCACACCTGGCCCAGCTGAGGCAAGTGCTGTATTCTGTGATCAGCACGGGCACAGTGGCTCATGTGCATTATATAGGATGGAGCTTCAACAGTCAGCTGGCCTGGGCACTGGATATCCTGCCCTGCTGGGCTAGATTCCAAAGGGGGAAGGGAGAGAGGCTTGGAGCATAGACATTTAAAGTGTGAGTACCTGTGAGTTTATTGTTGGATCTGGTTGAGGGCTTAGCTAATTTTGGGGGCCACAGTCAGCTCCAGGAGAGGATTTTCTCAATCTTCCTCCCTGAGACCAGGGTCTCACCAACTGTAAGAACTTCTGCAGAGGGGACTGTCAGCCTCACTCAATCTTCACCTGCTGCTCACCTTGTTTGGGAGAAATAAAATTTGAGTATCCAGCAGTGGCTGAGGATTAAGCTCTGGAGTAGGAGCCACATTCCCCATACTGAGCTTCTGACCAAGAGACACCTGAAGTAGGGGGTCTCACTAATGTTGTATTGCCAACCTCAGCTGCCCTAACCCACCAAGATTGCAACCTTTAAGGGTTGGTTGGGTGAGGCCATTCTGAGCCCACACTACAGTCTTTCTACAGAAGACCCTGTGGGAACTCTAAGCAAGGGCAAGAGGAGGTAGAGCAGCTGAAAAGTGGAGGCAAATCTTAGGGAGTTTGGGGCTTTTACAGAGCTGCTGTTATCTCTAAGCAGGAGGAAGCTGAGCCTTATACACAGGTTGCCCCTTCCCACACTACACAAAAACAGGAAATGCAGACACAGACAGTGAAAAGTGCAGTAGCTGCAGACAGGTAGCCCACAGTGGGTTACAAACAACAGCTGATGCCAACACAAGATGATCTAGAACCAACACAATTGGTAGTGGGTGGCAGCACCAACACTAGACTCAGCTAGCTACACAAGCAGCATGCCCAAGGAGGAGTCTAGCAGACACCAGACACTATGGAAATAAATACACCCAACAGGACAGACACTGCACAGTGTGTAATACACATGATCAAGTTTGACCCTTAGAGCCAGCCAGCCTGAAGAAATAACTGCACCCATGAAAGAGCCAACTGCATTCAATGCTCACATACAACAAAAGGGAAAATACTACCCTCAAGAAGCATTTCTAGAACAAGGGAAACTGGTGGCCTGAAGGTCATAAAGACCCACAAAAATTTCAGATTCAGACAGCACTATCTAATACACAGACAAAATAGGCAGACAGAGAAATGTGACCCAAATGAATCAACAAGAGAAATCCCCAGAAAATGAACTAAATGAAATGTAATTAACCAAACTACCAGATGCAGAGTTTTAAATAATGATTTTTAGAATGCTCAAGGAAGATCTTAGCACAACAATTGATAGACATAATGAGAACCTAAATAAAGAGATAGCAAGCATCAAAAATAACATTGAAATCATAGAAAAGAACCAGTCATACATGACAAATACAGTATCAGCAATGAAGACTGCTTTAGAAAGCATCAAGAGCAGGCTGGATGAAGCAGAGGACTGAATCAGTAATTTAGAGGACAAGATAAATGAAAGCACAGAAGCAGAGCAGCAAAATAAAGAGGTTCAAAAAGTCTGAGGAAACTCTAAGAGATCTCTGTGACAGCATGGAGAGAAACAATATCAACATCATAGGGGTTCCTGAAGGAGAAGAGAACAAAGAAAGAATAGAGAGCGTGTTTGAAGAAATCACAGCTGAAAATTTTCCTAAACTGATGAAGGAAATGGTCACACACGTTCAAGAAGCACAGAAAATTCCATTAAAGAGGAACCCATGAAGGCCTACACCAAGACACATTATAATTAAAATGCCAGAGTTAAAAGACAAAGAAAAATACTAAAAGCTGCAAGAGAAAAGCAGTTAATTATCTACAGAGAAACCTCCATAAGGATGACATCTGACTTCTCAACAGAAGCACTTGAGACCAGAATGGATTGAAAAGAATTATTCAAAGAGCTGCAAAACACAAACCTATACCCAAAACTACCTCATCTAGCAATATTATCATTTAAAATTGAAAAAGAAGCCTGACCTGTGGTGATGCAGTGGATAAAGCATCAACTTGGAATGCTGAGGTTGCTGATTCAAACCCTGGGTTTGCCTGGTCAAGGCACATATGGGAGTTAATGTTTCCTGCAAAACAGAACCTACAGCGAAGACTACTTTATCCAGCAAGGCTATCACTTAAAATTGAAAAAAAAATAAAAAGCTTCTCAGACAAAAAAGACTCAAGGAATTCATTACAACCAAACCAGTACTGCAAGAAATGTTAAGGGGTCTGCTACTAAAAGAGAAAAGAGGAAAAGAATAGAGAGGAAGAGAATTGTAGATTTAAAGAATAAAATGGCAATAAGTAAGTACATATCAATAATAACCCTAAATGTAAATAGATTAAATGCCCCAATCAAAAGATATAGGGTAGCAACATGGATAAGAAAACAGGACACATGCATAAGCTGTCTAAAAGAAACCCATCTCAGAACAAAAGATACACATAGATTGAAAGTGAAAAGATGAAAAACAAATTTTCATGCAAATGAAAATTTAAAAAGCTGGAGGAGCAGTACTTATATCTGACAAAATAGTCTTTAAAACAAAGGCTATAGTAAGGGATAAAGAAAGTCACTACAGGGCCTGGGCAGTTGGCTCAGTGGTAGAGCATAGGCCTGGTGTGTGTAAGTCCCAGGTTCAATTCCCAGTCAGGGCACACAGGAAAAGCACCCATCAGCTTCTCTAACCTTCCCCCTCTCCTTTCTCTCTATCTCTCTCTTCCCCTCCCACAGCCAAGGCTCCATTGGAGCAAAGTTGGCCTGGGCACTAAGGATGGCTTCATGGCCTCGGCCTCAGGCACTAGAATGGCTCTGGTTGCAATGGAGCAATGCCCAAGATGGGCAAAGCATTGCCCCTAGTGGGCATGCTGGATGGATCCCAGTTGGGCACATGCAGGAGTCTGTCTCTCTGCCTCCCAGCTTCTCACTTCAGAAAAATACCAAAGAAAAAAAAAAGGGTCACTACATAATGATAAAGGGAGCAATCCAACAGGAGGATATAACCATTGTAAATATTTATGCACCTAATATAGGAGCACTTAAGTATATAAAGCAGATTTTAATGGACATAAATGGCAAGATCAACAGCAATACTATAATAGTAGGAGTAGATCCTCCAGACAGAAAATTAACAAAGAAACAGTGTCCTTAAATGACACACTAGATCAACTGGATTTGATTGATATCTGCAGAATATTTCACCCCAAAGCAGCAGAAAATACATTTTTTTCAAGTGCTCCTGGTAAATTCTACAGGATAGACCACATGTTAGGACACAAAATAAGACTCATTAAATTTAAGAGATTAAAATTATATCAAACATTTTCTCTGATCACAATGGCATTAAACTAGAAATCAACTACAATAGAAAAAATGAAAAACATTCAAACACTTGGAGGCTAAATAGTATGTTATTAAATAACAAGTGAGTTAACAATGAAATTAAGAAAGAAATTAAAAATTTCCTGGAAAATGAACATACAACACTTCAAAATTCATGGGACACAGCAAAAGCAGTCATGAGAGGGAAGTTTATAGCATTACAGGCATACTTTACAAAGCAAGAAAAAGCTCAAATAAACAACTTAACCCTTAACCTTGCATCTAAGAGAACTAGAAAAAGAACAACAAATAAATCCCAGAGGAAGTAGAAGGAAGGAAATAAGAAAGATCAGAGCGGAAATAAATGACATAAAGGCTAAAAAAAAAAAATACAAAAGATCAGTGAAACTAAGAGCTAGTTCTTTAAAACGGTAAACAAGATTGACAAACCTTTAACCAGACTCATCAAGAAAAAAAGAAAGAGGACTCAAATAAATAAAATTAGAAATGAAAGCAGAGAGATAACAAATGACACTGCAGAAATACAAAGGATTGTAAGAAAATACTATGAAGATCTATATGCCAAAAAGTTGGACAACCTAGGTGAAATGAATAAATTCCTAGAAACATACAATCTTCCAAAACCCAATCTGGAAGAATCAGAAAACCTAAATTGACCTAGTACAACAAATGAAATTGAAACAGTTATCAAAAAAACTTTCAGAAAACAGAAGTCCTGGACCAGATGGCTGCACAGGCAAATTCTCCCAAACATTCAAAAAAGAACTAACAGCTATCCTTCTCAAGCCATTTCAAAAAATTCATGAGGAGGGAAGACTTCCAAACTCCTTTTATGAGGCAAGCATAATTCTGATTCCAAAACCAGGTAAAGACACTACAAATAAAGAAAACTATAGGTCAATATTCCTGATAAACATAGATGCTAAAATTCTCAACAATATATTAGCAAATCAAATTCAGCAACACATTAAAAAAAATCATACATCATGATCAAGTAGGATTCATTCCAGGGAGGAAAGGCTGGTACAACATTTGCAAATCAATAAATTTAATTCACCACATAAACAAAAGGAAAGATAAAAATTACATGATTATATCAATAGATGCAGAAAAAGCATTTGATAAATCACCCATTTATGATCAAAACTCTCAGCAAAGTGGGAATACAGGGAACATACCCTAACATAATAAAGGCCATCTATGACAAACAGACAGCCAACGTCATACTCAGTGGGCAAAAATTAAGAGCAATCCCCTTAAGATCAAGAACAAGGCAGGGGTGCCCCCTTTCACCACTCTTATTCAACATAGTTCTGGAAGTCCTAACTACAGCAATCAGACAAGAAGAATAAAAGGCATCCAAATTGGAAAAGAAGAAGTAAAACTATCGTTATTTGCTGATGACATGATACTATACACAGAAAACCCTAAAGTCTCAGTCAAAAAACTATTATACTTGATAAATGAATTCAGCAAGGTGTCAGGATATAAAATTAATATTCAGAAATCTATGGCATTTTATACAGCAACAATAAACTGTCTGAAAGAGAAATTAAGATAACAATATCTTTCATTATTGCAACAACAAAAAAATAAAGTAGCTAAGAGTATATTTAACCAAAGAAGTAAACCACTTATATTCAGAAAATTATAATACTGTACATTGAAAAAAGAAATCAAGGAAGGTACAAACAAGTGGAAGCATATAATTCGTTCATGAATAGGAAGAATAAACATCATTAAAATGTCTATATTACATACCTTAAGAAGCTAGAGCCCTGGCCGGTTGGCTCAGCGGTAGAGTGTCGGCCTAGCATGCGGAGGACCTGGGTTCGATTCCCAGCCAGGGCACACAGGAGAAGCGCCCATTTGCTTCTCCACCCCTCCGCAGCGCTTTCCTCTCTGTCTCTCTCTTCCCCTCCCGCAGCCAAGGCTCCATTGGAGCAAAGATGGCCCGGGCGCTGAGGATGGCTCTGTGGCCTCTGCCTCAGGCGCTAGAGTGGCTCTGGTCACAACATGGCGACGCCCAGGATGGGCAGAGCATCGCCCCCTGGTGGGCAGAGCGTCACCCCATGGTGGGCGTGCCGGGTGGATCCCGGTCGGGCACATGCGGGAGTCTGTCTGACTGTATCTCCCTATTTCCAGCTTCAGAAAAAAAAAAAAAAAAAAAAAAAAAGAAGCTAGAGAAAGCTCAAATAAACAACTTAATCCTGCAACTAAAAGAACTAGAAAAATAACAGCAAGTAAAGCCTAGAGGAAGTAGAAGGAAGGAAATAATAAAGATCAGAGTGGAAATAAATGACATACAGACTAAAACAACAATACAGAGGATCAATGAAACCAAAAGCTGGTTCTTTGAAAAAGTAAACAAGATCGATGAACCCTTAGCCAGACTCACCAAGAAAAAAGAGAAAGGATTCAAATAAATAAAATTAGAAATGAGGGTGGAGAAGTAACAATAGACACAGCAGAAATACAAAGGATTGTAAGAAAATACTATGAAGAACTGTATGCCAAAAAATTAGACAACCTAGGTGAAATGGACAAATTTCTTGAAACAAACAATCTTCCAAAATTCAATCTGGAAGAATCAGAAAATCTAAATAGACCAATTACAACAAATGAGATCAAAACAGTTATCAGAAAACTCCAACAAACAAAAGCCCTGGGCCAGATGGCTTTACAGGCAAATTCTACCAAACATTCAAAGAAAAATGAACTCCTATCCTTCTCAGGCTATTTCAAAAAATTCAAGAGGAGGAATAACTTCCAAGCTCCTTATATGAAGCAAGCATACTTCTGATTCCCAAGCCAGGCAAAGACAGTACAAAGAAAGAAAACTAACTATAGGCCAATTTCCCTGATTAATTTAGATGCTAAAATCCTCAACAAAATATTAGCAAACTGGATCCAGCAAATACATGAAAAAAATCATACATCATGATCAAGTGGGATTTATTCTTGGGAGGCAAGGCTGGTACAATATTCGCAAATCAATCAATATGATTCATCAAATAAACAAAAGAAAGGAGAAAATCACATGATAATTTCAATAGATGCAGAAAAAGCATTTGATAAAATCCAGCACACATTTATGATCAAAACTCTCAGCAAAGTGGTAATACAGGGAACATACCTCAACATGATAAAAGCCATCTATGACAGGCCCACAGCCAACATCATAATCAATGGGCAAAAGTTAAAAGCAATCCCCTTAAGATCAGGAACAAGGCAGGGGTGCCCCCTTTCACCACTCTTATTCAACATAGTTCTGGAAGTCCTAGCTACAGCAATCAGACAAGAAGAAGAAATAAAAGGCATCCTAATTGGAAAAGAAGAAGTAAAACTATCATTATTTGCAGATGATATGATATTGTATATAGAAAACCCTAAAGTCTCAGTCAAAAAACTATTTATCGACCTGATAAATGAATTCAGCAAGGTGTCAGGATATAAAATTAATACTCAGAAATCAGGGGCATTTTTATAGACAATGATCTGTCTGAAAGAGAAATTAAGAGAACAATCCCCTTCACTATTGCAACAAAAAAAAATAAAGTACCTAGGAATAAGTTTAACCAAGGAGATTAAAAACTTGTACTCAGGAAATTATAAAACATTGATAAAAAAAATTAAGGAAGATACAAACAAGTGGAAGCATATACCATGTTCATGACTCGGAAAAATAAACATCATTAAAATGTCCATATTACCCAAAGCAATTTATAAATTCAATGCAATTCCTATTAAAATACCAAAAACATACTTCAAAGATTAGAATAAATATTCCAAAAATTTATATGGAACCAAAAAAGAGCATAAATAGCTTCAGCAATAAAGTGGGTGATATCATACTTCCAGATGTCAAGTTATACTACAAAATCGTTGCACTCAAAACAGCTTGGTACTGGCATAAAAACAGGCATATAAATCAATGAAACAGAACAGAGAACCCAGAAATAAACCCGCACCTTTATGAACAATTGATATTTGACAGGATAGTAATAGCATACAATGGAGTAAAGACAGTCTCTTTAACAAATGGTGTTAGGAAAATTGGACAGGTGCATGAAAAATAAATGCCCCTAGACCACCAACTTACACCATTCACAAAAATAAACTCAGAATGGATAAAAGACTTAAATGTAAGTCATGAAACCATAAGCATCCTAGAGGAAAACATAGGCAATAAGCTCTCCGACATCACTCGCAGTAATATATTTGCTGATGTATCTCCATGTGCAAGGGAAATAAAGGACAGGATAAACAAATAGGAATACATCAAACAAAAAAGCTTTTGCACAGCTAAAGACAATATGAACAAAATAAAAATGCAAACCACACAATGGGAGAACATATTTGACAATATGTCTGATAAGAGGTTAATAGCCAAAATTTATAAAGAACTTGTAAAATTCAACACCAGAAATATAAACAGTCCAATCAGAAAATGGGTGAAAGAAATGAATAGACACTTCTTCAAAGAGGACATACAGATGGCCAATAGGCATATGAAAAAATGCTCAACATCACTAATCATTAGAGAAATGCAAATTAAAACCACAATGAGATATCACCTCACACCAGTCAGAATGGCGTTCATCAACAAAACAACACAGAGTAAGTGCTGGTGAGGATGTGGAGAAAAGGGAACCCTCCTGCACTGCTGGTGGGAATGCAGACTGGTGCAGCCACTGTGGCAGACTGGTGCAGCCTCAAACAATTAAAAATGGAACTGCGTTTTGACCCAGGTATTCCACTTTAAGGAATATGTCCTAAGAATCCCAAAACACTGATTCAAAATTAGATATGCACCCCCATGTTTATGGCAGCATTATTTACAATAGCCAAGATCTGGAAACAGCCCAAGTGTCTATTAGTGGACGAGTAGATTAAAAAGCAGTGGTACCTATACACAATGGAATACTATGCAACTGTGAAAAAGAAGGAAATCTTACCTTTTGCGATGGCCTGGATGGACCTGTAGATTATCATGGTAAGTGAAATAAGCCATGAAGAGAAAGACAAATATATGATTTCACTTATATGTGGAATCTAACGAACAAAGTGAAATGAAGAATGAAATAGAGGCAGAGGCTGGGTCACAGCAAGCAGAGGGACAGCTGTCAGAGGGAAGGGGGATAAGGGGATGGGATTAGAGAAGGTGAAGGGATTAGTGAAATTATATATACATAACACATAGATACAGTTAACAGGACAGCAAATCCCAGAGGGAAGGGGGAGGGAGTTAGGGGGAGGTGGGCAAAGAAGGGGACATGAGGGTGGGGGGTGAGGGTGTTATATTGAGTGGAACACTTGAATCCATGTTAACACAATAAATTAAAATTAATAAAAATTGAAAAACAAAAGAAAAAAAATGCAGGGCCTGTCTATAGTGTATTTGACTTTCGTCTTCTTCTCTGCAGGCTTGTGAATATCTGTCACTTACTCTGACTTTGGTCTTAGCTGGCTCAGATTCGACCTTGGCTCTCAGACTTTGCCCTACAAGTAGCACGGCTTTGGAGAATAGATTTCTACATGTAGTATATTCTTTGAAACTTGAGCCACCAGCCCAAGATATATCTTTGTAAGTGACTGATTTAATTAAAAAGTGAACAGAGGCTAATTATATGCATTTCTCCCCATCTATTGTTTATTTTGGTGCTGTCCTAAAAGTGATGTTTAGTGGATGCATGGTCAGGAGCACAGACATTTTAGCTCAGACTTTTCTCCCTAATAGTTCTCATTTGGGCGTCATCATAATAAGGGACAAAGGTGAACTCAACACCATTATTTGACCTCATTTCTGATTTATAATTCTCCCTCTGACCATGCAATTTGAGCAAGAGGCCATCTCTGAAGTATGTTTTTATTTTATTTTACTTATTTTTTTTAGCAAGAGAGATAGAGACAGAGAGAGGGAGGGATAGGGCAGACAGGCAGGAAGGGAAAGAGATGAGAAGCATCAATTCTTCCTTGTGGCACCTTAGTTGTTGGTTGATTGTTTTTTCACATGTGCCTTGATGGGGGACTCCAGCAAAACGAGTGACCCCCTGCTCAAGCCAGTGACCTTTGGGTTCAAGTCAGTGACCATGGGGTCATGTCTATGATCCCATGCTCAAGCCAGCCACCTGTGCTAAATCTGGTGAGCTTGCACTCAAGCCGGTGACCTCAGGGTTTCAAACCTGGGTCCTCTGCATCCCAGTCCGATGTTCTATCCACTGTGCCACCACGTGGTCAGGCTGAAGTATGCTTTTAATTTTAATAATATCTTTTTGTACTGGCCTCTTTCTTTGTCATCTACCACGTATGCATCTGGCCTAACTTGCTGACTACAAAGTTGAAATATACTTTGAGCCAGCAGCCAGAAATGAAGGGAAAAATTGTCTGTCTAAAGAGTCATTTAGCTGCTTGTGTTCCCCCAGTCCCCAATACTGTCTTGCTTGTATGAACAACCCCCACAATGATCTAAGCTGCTTTTGTGTTAATGTAGCCATGACATTTCTCCCAGGGCTGTGTTCAGCACTGCAAAAGTGAGGGCTCTGGTATTTCAGTGTGGTCCATTACAGCCTGGTGAAGCAGCATCCTGCTCTAGAAGGGGTTTGCGGGGCCTCAAGGCATCTGGCGAGGACGATTCTGGGGTAAGAGGTGTCTAAAATCCTCACTCAAGGTTATGTCCTTTCAGTGCTGCCTGCTTCTTAGAAGCCAGTCAGGATGGTTGCAGGGAGCTGGCAGTGACTTCGTCTTCGTCTGGAAGCACTTTCCTGAAACATGTAAATATTTGAACCTCAGGGGACTCGCTGACTCCAGGAAGGTTTACGCTAGAGTGCACTCTGTGGAGGTAAACAGCACATGGGGCACTGAGGGGAGATTGAGGTTCTTCTACCCATTCGAGAGTTTTTCATTCCAGGGAAAGGAGTAACCCGTCCCGGGAAAGCTCTCTAGGAAGAAAGAGGCAGGGTGAGTATGAAACAGCCAGCACCTGAAAGTCTGGCTTCCAGGTGTGAACTCACTTGAGGAAGTGGCACTAAGAATGCCCTTCAGAATGATAATTTGTCTCTGAGCTTGTCCTGCTCTGTGCTTTGTAAAGACGCACTGCAAGGGCAGGGCCCCGAAATGGCAGCACAAGGAGGAAAAGCTGTCTGATTTTTAAGACAAGAGCTTCAGAGGACTGTGAGGTTACTTGGCAACAGGAAATAAGAAACCCCACCCCACCCCGCCTGACCAGCAGTGATGGAGTGGATAGAGCATGGACCTGAGATGCTGAGGTCTCAGGTTGAAACCCCGAGGTGGTGGGCTTAAGCAAGAGGTTGCCAACTTAAGCATGGGATCATCAACATGACCCCATCGTCGCTGTCTTGAGCCCAAATGTTGCTGGCTTGAACAAGGGGTCAATGGCTCCGCTGAAGGCCCCCAATTAAGATACATATGAGAAGTAATCAATGAAAAACTAAAGGGATGCAACCTGGAATAGATGCTTCTCATCTGTCTCCCTTCCTATCTCTCTCTTTCTGTCTCTCTCTCACTTGCTAAAAATAAACAAAGAAAGAACTCCCCCCTCAAACCTGAATGCAGCTAGGAAGCCTCTCTATCACCTGGCAACAGAAGAGGAAGTTGGCAGCCTGGCGGCTCTGACTGTAGATCCGCTGGGCTGGCTGAGGCTTTGGCATGAACAAGTTTCCTGATCATTCAGTACTCTCCTCTGCACTTTTTTCTCTTTAAGACAACTGTTTTTTGGCTGCTGTGAGGGGGAAAAAAGCCAGGGTTTGGCAGCCTCCTCTGATCTGGCATTAGCAACATTAGACTATTCGTTTCCAGCAATTATCTATCATAGATGTTCTGTGCAGAGATTTGGGACATTTTTTGTGTGTGGTTCCAATCCATACATTGCAATCAGGAGATGAGTTTTTTTCAAATGGGCTGTCCTCTCTTCTCTCAGATTCCCTAGTGCAGGGGTCCCCAAACATTTTACACAGGGGGCCAGTTCACTGTCCCTCAGACCATTGGAGGGCCGGACTATAAAAAAAAAACTATGAACAAACCCCTATGTACACTGCAAATCTTATTTTAAAGTAAAAAAACAAAATGGGAATAAATACAATATTTAAAATAAAGAACAAGTAAATTTAAATCAACAAACTGATCAGTATTTCAATGGGAACTATGGGCCTGTTTTTGGCTAATGAGATGGTCAATGTCCGGTTCCATATTTGTCACTGCTAGCCGTAACAAGTGATATGGCGCACTTCTGGAGCCGTGAGGCGTGCATCCTGCATCACTGGAAGTAGTACTGTAAGTGAGGGACGCCGCGCTTTGTGGCACCGCCACGTACAGTACTCCAGGAGCACAGGATATGAGTGCATCCTGTGCTCCTCTCACTGACCACCAATGAAAGAGGTGCCCCTTCTGAAAGTGCGGCGGGGGCTGGATAAATGGCCTCAGGGGGCCACATGTAGTTTGGGGACCCCTGCTCTAGTGTCTGGCCCTGCCTACTCATACGTGGATGAATGCACAAACCAAGGCAGGCTGGCGGGGACAATGAGGGCAAGCAGAGTGATTTTTGAGATTCTGTTGGTGCAGGAATCACACACTTTATTATTATTATTATTTTTAATATTTTTAAGGAATTTTTTAGGTAGAGGGCAAAGGTCCTTCCACTAAGCTCAGAATTCATAGATTATGACATTTATAAGCTTCCTCTTACCTTAGGTTTAGGCCAGGTTCTCCCATGGTTTTTTGAGTCTTTCTTTCATGACTCATATTAGAGTTTATAATTGTAGATTTGTCTGTGTTATTATTTATTTTATGTCTTCCTCCCACTGACCACATCAGTTCTGCCCATGATTGAATCCCAGAGACTGGCATATGGTTGGGGTCTAATAAATATTTACTAAATGAGTGAACAAGTGAAGGAATGAGTGAAGCCTGGTTCCTTCACTTAATAGGTAAAGATGCAGAAGTTAAATGACTTGTCAAGTCTATGAAGTTTGGTTTTTGCTTTACATGTATGAAAACAGATTGAATTTGTCAATTAATTCCAAATTATTAATTGAACATCTATTCTGTTGTAAGTATTAGGAAATCCAAATATAAATAAAACTAAATCCCTACTTTAAAAAAAAGCAGTTAAACTATTAAGATAATAATAGTGACTCATTAAGTGCTTAGTAATGCATTGTTTCATTTGTAATTAACTAATGCACAACAGTCCTATGAAACAGGTCTTACTATCCCCATTTAACAGATGTGGAAAAGTAAGCTCAGAGGTAATATTGCCTAACTGTTTTGAGCTTTCACTAGGTGCTAAAACTGTTCTATATGTTTTACCTATTTTTATAAATTATTCAAACTTCAAGGATTGACTAGGGAGAGATTTATTTCTAAGATCACTAATGTGACTGTTGACAGGATTCAGCTCCTCACGCACTGTTGGCCAGAGACAGTTCCTTGCTCAGTGGGCCTTTCCATAGCAGTAATTTCAACATGGCAGCTTGCTCTCCCCAGAGCAAGGGCTAAGAGAGATAGACAAACAGATTGAAGTTAAAGTCTTTATAACTTAAATCTCAAAAGTGACTTCTCATCACATCATTATTGCCATTTTCTATTCATTAGAAGTGAGCAGCATGGCCAGCCCATATTCATGGGAGGATATTACACAAGGTTATGAATATCTGAGGTCAGGATCACAGGTCCTCCTTGAGGCTGCCTACCACAGCAAGGTTAGTTAAATTCCAAATTATTCAGTGTAATTCAGCATATTAATAATAGCCTGAATATTGTGGTGGCACAGTGGACAAAGCATCAACCTGGAATGCTGAGCTCAGTGGTTCGAAACCCTGGGCTTGCCTGGTCAAGTCATATTAAGAGAGTTGATGCTTCCTAATCTTCCCTCCCTTCTCTCTCTCTCTTCTCTAAAATGAATAATTTTTTTAAAATCGACAATTTAATTATACACAAAAGAAAAATACTATCACCTCAATAGAGGCAAAAAAAGAAAAAAGTATTTGACACTGCCTGACCCTGGTGCAGTGGATAGAGTGTTGACCTGGGACACTGAGGTCCCAGATTCAAAACCCCGAGATTTCTGGCTTGAGTGCAGGCTCACCAGCTTGAGCATGGGGTCACTGGCTTGACTGTGGGATCATTTACATGATTCCATGGTCGCTGGCTTAAGCCCAAAAATCACTGGCTTGAGCAAGGGGTCCTTTTTTCAGAAAAAGGCTGCCAACCTTTGAATTAGACTAAATTAAAATTAGATATTTCAGGTCATCAAACGGCACCACAGAGAGAGTAAAAAGGCAAGTGTAATGCCGGTGGCCAAGGCCAGGCAGGTCCACATTGGATTCAGGCAGACTGTAGAAGAACTGCGGAGCCGGAAAGGGTTGGGTCATTCTGCTTAATAAAGTCTCACAATGGCAGACAAGCACACAGGCACGGGAAACCACCTCTCGGTCAAACAAACAGCAAAATGGTCCCTCACAGCAGCAGGTAGGCAATCAGCACTTCCCCATCTCTCTTGAGTGCAAGCACTCACCGCCTTATATAGGCCATACACATGTGGCATTGCTCCACACCCACGCACCAACCAAGCAAAGTGCTTGTACCTGGTAACCCCACAAGCAAGCCTAACACAGCTGCCCCACATCCCCTTTAAGCTGAAGATCAGAATCTGCCATAGGGTACAAACCCCTTTAAGGCTTGGCTCCCTGCCTTACCCTCGTTAGTACACACTTGACTTTTCTTCACTCTATATCAGCCATATGGCCCTGAGAGTGTACAGATGATTCTGTATCTCATTTCAATTGGAGAAATAGTATGTAGCAGACATTTGAGGTAGGACTAGTAAAAAATAGTAGCTTTTTAGAAAACTTCCTGGAAAATCAAGAATTAAAAGAAACAGTGGAGAGCCCTGGAAGGAGAGCTTGGTTGGTCAGTGCGTTGTCCCAAAGCAGAGGTTGCTGGTTTGATCCCTGTTCAGGGCATGTATAGAAAAAAATTTATGTTTCCGTCTGTCTCTCTCTCTCTCTCAAGTCAAAAAATAATGGAAAACCACAATGAGCTATCACCTCACACCTGTCAGAATGGCTGTTATCAAAAAGTCAATAGTCAATAAATAATAAGTGTCGGCAAAGATGTTAAGAGAAGGGAACCCTCGTGCACTGCGGGTAGGAATGTAAACTGTCAATCCATCTGTTTGTCCATCCAATTGTTGATTCATTCATCACCCATTTCTCAACTTATTCATGAAAGAACATTCAGACAGAAAGATACATACTGTTGATAGCATACAATCTAAAATAAACAACTGGTTTGTTTAAAAAAAAAATGTCTGACCAGTGGTGGCACAGTGATAGAGCATCGACCTGGGATGCTTCAGTCCCTGGTTCGAAACCCTGAGGTCACTGGCTTGACCACAGACTCATCCAGCTTAAGCGCAGCCTCACAACTTGAGTGCAGGGTCACTGGCTCTGCTGGAGCACCCCGGTCAAAGCACATATGAGAAGCAATCAGTGAACACCTAAAGTGACACCACTATGAGTTGATGCTTCTCATCTCTATTCACATCTTTCTCTCTCCCTTCCTGTCTCTCTCTAAAAAAAAATTTTTTTAATTAAAAATATTTAAAAACTCTGGGAAATAGCCTATGAGGAAGACACCATAGTTTCCACTTACAGAGGAGGAAAGTGAGGCACAGAGAGGTTCAATACCTTGCTCAAGGCCACATAGCTGGTAGGTGGCAGAGCTGGGATTCCAACCCCGGTGGCCTGGTTGCCAGGTCTGAGTTTTAGCCACCTTGTCATCTGCCTCTTAAACTGAAAATGTTTCCCCCTTTGCCACTGCCTTTTCCCTCTCCTCCCTCTCCTGCAGCTCCTCATGGGACGTACGGAAGAAAGAGGACACCATTGTCCTGGCCGGTTCTCATGACTTGCGGTCCACAGGATGAAGCCAGAGACTTTGTAGAGAAATGCCTAGGAGAGGCCCTGGCTGACTGGCTCAGCAGTAAAGTGTTGGCCTGGCATGTGGAAGTCTTGGGTTCAATTCCCAGTCAGGGAACACAGGAGAAGCAACCATCTACTTCTTGACCCTCCCCTCCCATAGCCATGGCTTGAATGGTTCAAGCAACTTGGACCCAGGTGTTGAGGATGGCTCCATGACCTCACCTCAGGCACTGAAATAGCTCAGTTGCCAATCAACGGTGCAGTGACCCCAAATGAGCAGAGCATTGCCCTCAGAGGGGGCTTGTGGATGGGTCCCAGTTGGGGTGCATACAGGAGGCTGTCTCTCTGCCTCCCTGCCTCCCTGTCTTTCACTTAATAAAAAAGAAAAGAAAAGAAAGAGAAAAGCCTAGGAGGGATAGAAAGGCAGGGTCATGCATAGCTTGGAATAAGCTTAGGACAGGCATTTCCAAGACTTGCCACCACCTTCTCCCACAGCCCCTTCCTCCATCCCAGCCTCCTTGCTCTCTGGGGGCATCTAGATAGGGCAGGAACCTACAGAGCAGGGGTTCAAGTGAGAGGGAAGAGAAAGCTACATTTCTAATTTCTCAGCCCCTTAAGGTTCATCCTTTAGGAACTTTCCCTGACCCAAATACTTCCCACTTCCAGCTGGGAAATAAAAAGAGTTCCTTCAATGGCATAATTTTAAAACCAAAATTGCATAATTGAAAATGTGCTTGTATATGATTCTTCTCTCTCTCTCCTCTGAATTTTAGTGGCCTTCAACTTTGCTTACTGCACACAGCCCTGCTACCTGGTAATACCAGCCTGTGCAGACTCGCCCAGTCCCTATGTCAGGGTCTCCGCGTTTCCTGTTTTCTCTGTCTAGAACCCTTTTCCCTGGGCTCATCTTCAGCTCTCTCCTCACTGAGCCCTCCCTGACCTCCTAAGGTCCCACGCAAGCTCATGACCCTGTTTCTCTCCTTCAGAGCTTCATCGCAATTACTCACTATCTTGTGTCTAAATTTGTTCAGTTAGTTCGACGGGCCCCAATCCCACATCTCAGGAGAGATATCAAGCTCGAGAATGGTGTGTATTGGTCCATTGCTCTGCCCCGTGCTGACAGTGCCTGGCGCAGTAGGCAAACAGGACATGCCAGCTGTCCGTGAGCCTAAACTCACTCCCTGACAACCCCTCTCTGTGGGCACCTTTCCCCCTCCAGCAGACACTCACGGTGCCTTGTCCAGACCTGAGGGTTCTTCAACTGGCTGCAGGCAGTTTTTAAAAAACAATTTATTTATTGATTTTAGAGAGGGGCGGGGGAGGGAGACACAGTTGCTTCTCACATGTGCCTTCTCACAGTTGCTTCTCACATGTACCAGGCAAGTCCAGGGTTTTGAACTGGCAACCTCAGTGTTCCAGGTCAGCACTTTATTCACTGCGCCAGCACAGGTCAACTGCAGGCACTTTTGTGAAGAGCTGCCCTGAGCTGACTGGGGCCTCCTTGCCCAGGTGCCAGGTGCTGCATTATTGCTTCTCCCCTTCCTGTCCCAGACCAACCTTGAAATCCCAGAATCAATGACAGACAAGCAGAGGAGGAGGGCAGTTGGGATGAGGTACAAAAGCCTCCTTACTTTTCTTCAGGCTGGAAAGACTCTGCCCTGAAGTTTCCACCCAAGGCTCTGATGGGATCAGGACACATCCTTGCTCAGCCTCTCTTCTCCCCTAATCTGCATCCCTTGCTCTAGCACAACTTCTTCCGAGAGCACTTCCTTGCTAAGTCACTTGATGAGAGCCCTCACCTTAGGCTCTGCATCAGTTAAACCTGACCGAAGGCACCCACACTTCTGCTTAGCTGGCCAAGCACTACTGGTCTTCCAGCCTGACTCACTCCTCGGCAGGAGCCCATCTTCCCGGTGTGCCCAGGACTGAGGCAGTTTCCCAAACACTGAACTTTCAGTGCCAGGATTGGAACAGTCTGAGCAACCCTAAGCAGTGCATTGCCTCTAAGGAAGCTCCTCTGTCCAGTCCCACAGCCTTTCCCTTTGCTCTCAAGACACAGTGCAGACTTCCATCCTGACACTTACAGCACTTAGAATAACTGCCCGCTTTGTTGTCTGTTAACTCAGGCAGACCAGGATTTCCTGAAGGCAGAGCCGGTGCCTTTTCCATGAGCACCGGCGTAGGCCCAGGGTCAGTTCTGCTATAGGCATGTAGCACACATTTTTAATAACTGAATTGATCATCAGAACTTCTGCTTGCTTCATTTTGTATTTTTGTTTTACCAACTACAAAGATGTGCATACAATAGGTGCTTCCTAAATGTTTGTTAATAATTAAAGAGCAAACAGTCTTGGAAATAAGGTCTCTTTTCTGGAAACTGCCCCCCAACACACCCTAAACCCAGAGCCCAAATGAAGTGTTGCTTGGTAACAGGAAAACAAGATTCAAAATCAAGAAACCACAATTCAAGTGCCGGTTTTACCAGTAATTTCCCTAAAACTAGAAATCCTTCTTGTAATGCCGGTGGCCAAGGCCAGGCAGGTTCATAATGGATTCATGCAGACGGTAGAAAAACTGTGGAGCCGGAAAGGGTTGGACCATTCCGTTTAATAAAGTCTCACAATGGGAACAAGCACACAGGCAGGGGAAACCACCTCTCAGGCAAATGAACAGCAAAATGGCCCCTCACAGTGGCGGGCAGGCAATCTGCCATCCACAATCTCCCTGAGCACAAGCACCCATAGCCTTATACAGGCCACACACACATGGTGCTGCCACCTGCTCACAGACTAATCAGGCAAAGTGCTTGCAGCCGGTAAACCAGTGAGCAAGCCTAACACAGCTGCCCCACATTCCACCCCTTTAGGATTGCTCATTTCACAATCTACATGACAGAAAATACATACTACAGCAAAAGCAAAAGTTACACAATAATTACAATTACAAAGGTGCTCTTCACAATGTCTCGGTAAGCACTTTGCCCAGGGTGTCACCTAGAGGCTCACCTCCAACTCCCTGCCCCATGGTAGGTAGGAGAGCCTGTATAGTCCAGCGCTGAGCCCATTGAAACCATAAAGTGTGCTTGGTGCATCTCTGCAACTGGATGAGATCCAGTGCAGGAGGGCCTCCACAGGTGCCATGCCCCCCCCCCATCAGGGTCTCTCATAGTACTGTCCACGAGCAATATGTCCATCCATCATGAAAGCTGGTGCCCCCTCTGGTCACAGTCCAAGAGTCAGTCCAAGATAGCCCAGCTGTCTGTGAAAATCACCAAGGTAAAGGTCCATAACAGGCAACTAGCCATACAGCTCTTTATTAACAGGCCTCAGCACCTTTCCATAGTGTGCTGTCCATTGCCACAGCCCCGTCCAAATCTTTCAACAAGCTCACAGGGCCTGGCAGGGTCAAACACATTCAAGGCTTGTGTCATCTTAACAGTTCTCTTGGCTGCTGCTGTAAAAAAATCACCTATTACCTTCTAATGCCAACACCTGCTGCACATTAGAAGGGGACAAGTGGATTGCCAATTTCACATGGGGCCTCTGGCCTTTACCCATCCCTGTCAGATGGGTTCCTCACCCTACCCCCTAGTAAAACTGGAACAACTGGTCTTGAGGATCCTGTAACCAGAGCACCAGCCATTTTCCTGACAGATGCTGGGGCCAACCGCTTCCCCTGATTTTTCAGTGGCTGTAACCTCTATTCTAACTCAAGCTGCCACCAAAGTTCCAACAAGGCTTTATTAGGCTTGCAATCTAATTTCTCTCTATTTGCCTCTGCCACAATCAAATCTACCCACATCTGTGTTTGGGTAATTTTCACAGACTCTTTTCTCTTGTTAGTCAGAGGTGGGGTACAGCATGGGCAGCAGCCCTCATAGCCTTATTGTCCATCTCTGTTCTGGAGAGCATGATGTCATCCACCTCCTATGTCCTGCAGCTGCACCAAGCAGGCTGCCAGGGGCTCAGTGGGTTTCTGCCTGAATTTTACCCCTAACTCCATCAGCTCTGCCTGGTGTGAGGACAGACCACAGAGTGCTCCACTACCTGAGGAGGAGGCTGTGGCTGCTTCTGAGGGACTCTTGGCTGTTGGAATTTTATTCAATACTTTCTTGGCAACCACCAGCTGGGCTCTGAGTCTGCAGATGGCAGTTGCAGCCTGAGCTTCCCCTTCAAAAGGAGGAGTCGAAAATGCCTATTCCAGCCCACTCAGAGCCACTCTGCTGGCAGGAGTGCAGCTCCGTCTTCCAAGCCCACTGCGGCTCCAGTAGCTGCTGGCTCTTGGCCTAAAGCAGACTCTCAAGCTCCTGAACCTGCAGTTGTTTCTCCAACAGCTGTCACTGCCAACATTCAGCTTCCAGGTCAAACTGCAACTCGCAAACCCATAACTCTTTGTCTAGAGACCACTCCAGTTCCAGGCACTGTTGGTGTTCTGCCTGCACCTCACACTGCAACTTTCAGACCCGGTAAGCCTCCTTCTCCAGCACTCGCTCCATTTCATGCTGTCGTTAGCGCTCAGTATGCAGCTCATCCTGGAGCCTTTGACCTTGCTCATCTTCTCACACAGAGCTCTCAGTTTCCTCTCATAGGGTTGTAAAAAAACCTAGCCCATGGTCTCCACCAGGAGAGCCACCAGGAACAGCCACTCCTCTATTCCACCCCTCAAGGGTGTTGATGGCTCCATACCCATCTGCTCCAAACCCTGCCCACGTTGCCAAATGTAATGCCGGTGACCGAGGCCAAGCAGGTTCAAATTGGATTTGAGCAGATGGTAGAAAAACAGCGGAGCCAGAAAGTGTCAGGGCCATTTTGTTTAATAAAGTCTCACGATAGACAAGCACACAGGCAGGGGAAACTGCTTCTCAGGAAAACAAACAGCAAAAATGGCCCCTGGCAGTGGCAGGCAGGCAATCCGTGCATCTGCAATCCCTCTGAGTGCAAGCACCCATTGCCTTGTATAGGCTGTACACACGTGGCACTGCCACATGCTCTAGAAAAAGGGCTTGCAGCTGGTAAACCAGTGAGCAAAACTAACACAGCTTCTGAATTGTGTTTTTCATTTGCAAGCAAGGAATAATAACAGCTATTTGGGTTTTTGAGTTACCAAATCACCTTCTCAGGCATCACTGTTCAATCCTCAGTCACTCTCCTATGATACAGAAGTTACTTTTGCAGCTCTGGCCCAGTAGCTCAGCTGGTGGGAGCATTGTCCTAATGAGCCACGGTTGCAAGTTTGATTCCCTGGTCAGGGCACATACAGGAATCAATGAATGGATAAATAAATAGAACAACAATTGACACTTCTTCCTCACACCATCACACTTTTCTTTCTCTCCAAAATCAATAAACTTTATAAAAAGTTCCTTTTGCTGCTTCTAAAGTGAGACAACTGAAATCTTAAAAATACTATGATACTTGATCTAGACCAGTGGTAGTCAACATGGTCCCTACCACCCACTAGTGGGCATTCCAGCTTTCATGGTGGGAGGTAGTGGAGCAACCAAAGCATAAATAAAAGGATATATTTAACTATAGTAAGTTGTTTTATAAAGATTTATTCTGCCAAACTTAGCAAAAATCTGACATAAAGTACTTGGTAAGTAATTATTATTGTATGCTTTAACTTGCTGTAACTCTCTGCTTTATAAATTTTATAAAGTAAAGTTACTACCCTACTTTATAAATCACCATTACTGTGGAACCGGTGGGCGGTTAAAAATTTTTACTACTAACAGAGATACAAAAGTGGGTGGTAGGTATAAAAAGGTTGACTACCCCTGATCTAGACTAATACCGGAGCCCATGGAAAGCCAGGGTGGGACACAGGCCTCTGCCACAACAGACCCTGTGCTCTGTGAGGAAAGGAGACCATATTTCTTTCTTAGCTCTGTTTCCCCATAGGGCAGCTGTGTTAGGCTTGCTCACTGGTTTACCTACTGCAAGCCCTTTGCCTAATTGGTGCATGAGTACATGGCAGCACCATGTGTGTATGGCCTATTTAAGGCTATGGGTGCTTACAGGGGGATTGTGGATGCCCGGATTGCCTCCTGCTACTGTGAGGGGCCATTTTGCTGTGTGTTTGCCTGATATCATTTCCATGAAACAAGAACAGGATGTTATTTTTTTTTTATTATTCATTTTTTTTTAGAGAGGAGAGGGAAAGATAGACAGAGAGAGAGGAGAGACAGAGAGAAGGGGGGAGGAGCTGGAAGTATCAACTCCCATATGTGCCTTGACCAGGCAAGCCCAGGGTTTCGAACCGGCGACCTCAGCATTTCCAGGTTTATGCTTTATCCACTGCGCCACCACAGGTCAGGCCCAGGGTGTTATTTTTTAAAAATTATAAATTAAGAACAAGTTCTTGAATTTCTATGAGATGATAGGCAAAATAAACTGAATCCACCCTGGTCAGTTAGCTCAACTGATTAATGTCTTTCTGATACACCAAGGTTGACAGGTTCGATGCCCAGTCAGGAAACACACAAGAATCAAACAATGAATGCATGAATAAGTGGCACAACAAATTGATGTTTCTCTCTCTCTCATCTCCCTTCCTCTCTCTAAAATCAACAAATACAAGATTAAAAAACAAACAAAAAATAATAACCTAATAGAAAGATGGGACAATAAAGTTAAAGATATCTCGAGGAAACAGAATTTAAGGCAAAAAAAAAAACAACAACACACAAACTATAGTGTCTAAAGCAGGCATCCCAAAACTGTGACCCGAGGGCCGCATGCAGCCCCCTGAGGCCATTTATCCAGCTCCCCCCCCGCACTTCCGGAAGGGGCACCTCTTTCATTGGTGGTCAGTGAGAGGAGCACTGTATGTGGCAGCACCAATGGTCTGAGGGACAGTGACCTGGCCCCCTGTGTAAAATGTTTGGGGACTCCTGGTAATGAGATGGGCAATTATAAGGAAACATAATTACAGGATTAATCAGGAGATCCAAAACCCAATGTATGGGAGTACCAGGACAATTATTATCAAATATAAGAAAATGTCTCAGAAATGAGAGGTAGAAGGCCCTAGATGGAAAATGCTCATGGAGTGAGTAAACATACACTCACAGGCCCATTGACATGCAATTTCAGAACACAAACATAAAGAGAAGATCCTGAAAACCCTGGAAGATGAAGTGGGACCAGGTCACAAAGGACTGAGGTGGACATTGCCACTGGACTTCTCAACAGCAACAATGGAACTGGCAGGGGGAGGTGGAGGAGGGGAGAGGGGGGACAGATGGTGATGGAGGGAGACTCAACTTGGGGTGGTGAACACACAGGCAAGATAAAGATGATGTACTGTAAAATTGTGCACCTGAAAACTGCATAATTTTATTAACCAATATTACCCCAATAAAGTCAATAAAATATTTGTAAATGTAAAGATAAGAAAGAAACTAGCTAGTAGAGGGAGCACTAGTGAGAAAGAATTATTTTGAAGCTAGACTTATATATCTAGCCAGACTATTAATACCAACCAAGTAGAATTCATACATCTTCAGACCAACAAAGTCTTACACACTTACCTCCTACACAACTCTTCTCAGATTCTTTACCAAAACCAGAAGGTAAACCAAGAAGTATGGAATCCAAGAAACAGACTCCAACACAGAAAAATAAGGAAAAAGGACACAAAACAACATGGATGAATTTCAAAAATACTATGCTGGCTTAGTAAAAGAAACTAGACACAAAAGAGTACATACCATATGATTCCATTTTTATGAGATTCCGTTTTTAGGAGATTCCATTTTTATGACATAGTGGAAAGATCAAACTAATCTACAGAAACAGAAAGTGAATCAGTGATGGCTTGGGGCTGAGGTAAGGTGCGAATGGAGGAACAGTGGCAGGGAAAAACTTCCAAGAGATACAAAAAACTTTCTGGGGTGAAGGCAATGTTTTGCATCTTGGTCATGGTGGTGGTGGTGATGATATGAGTGTTTACCTCTGTCAAAACTCATTGTAATTGCAGGCTTAAAATGGGTACATTTTTACCTGATTAGGCAGTGGTGCAGTGGAGAGTGTCGAACTGGGATTCAGAAGACCTAGGTTCGAAACCCTGAGGTCGCCAGCTTGAGCGCATGCTCACTATCTTGAGCATGAGGTCACTGGCTTGAGCATGGGATCATAAACATGACCCCATAGTTTCTGGCTTGAAGCCCAAGGTTGCTGGCTTCAGCAAGGGGTCACTAGCTTGGTTGTAGACCTTCCCCCAGGTCAAGGCACATATGAGAAAGCAATCAATGAACAACTAAGGTACCAGGACAAAGAATTGATGCTTCTCAACTATCTCCTTCCTGTCTATCTCTCTCTCTGAACTCTCTCTCACACACACAAAGAAGTTACATTTTATTAAATGTCAATTATCCTCAATAAAGTTGATTTAAAAGGGGGAATAAAGGGAAATCTTAGGACAATAATTGTGAAGTAGGTCTAAGGAGCAACTAATTCCAATAAGAACAAATGTATAAAGGAGGACTGCAGTGAAGTTGCCAGGATTAAATAGAATTGATTATTGCTAAGGACTAACTAAACTGTGTTCCCCCCTTCCCAAATTCATATATTGAAGCCCTAACCCCCTTATGAACATATTAGAGAAACAGCCTTTAAGGAGGTGATTCAGGTTAAATGAGGTTAGAAAGGTAGAGCCCTGATCAGAGACGTGGTAGTGTTCATGTAAATTGGGAAGAGACACCAAAGATCTATCTTACTGCCGTGTGAGGACACAGTGAGGAGATAGCAGTCTCAAAGCCAGGAAGGGAGTCCTCACCAGAAACCAAAGCTTGCTGCAACCATACTCTCAAATGTTCCAGTCTCCAGAACTGTGAAAAAATACATTTCTGTCATTTAAGCCCATGGTCCCCAACCCCGAGGCCACGGACCAGTACCGGTCCGTGGGCCTTTGGTACCGGTCCACAAAGAAAGAATAAATAACTTACATTATTTCCGTTTTATTTATATTTAAGTCTGAACGATGTTTTTTTTTGTTTTTTTGTTTGTTTTTTTGTTTGTTTTTGCATTTTTCTGAAGCTGGAAACAGGGAGAGACAGTCAGACAGACTCCCACATGCACCCGACCGGGATCCACCCGGCACGCCCACCAGGGGCGACGCTCTGCCCACCAGGGGGCGATGCTCTGCCCATCCTGGGCGTCGCCATGTTGTGACCAGAGCCACTCTAGCGCCTGAGGCAGAGGCCACAGAGCCATCCCCAGCGCCCGGGCCATCTTTGCTCCAATGGAGCCTTGGCTGCGGGAGGGGAAGAGAGAGACAGAGAGGAAGGCGCGGCGGAGGGGTGGAGAAGCAAATGGGCGCTTCTCCTGTGTGCCCTGGCCAGGAATCAAACCCGGGTCCTCCGCACGCTAGGCCGACGCTCTACCGCTGAGCCAACCGGCCAGGGCTGAACGATGTTTTATTTTTTAAAAATGACCAGATTCCCTCTGTTACATCCATCTAAGACTCACTCTTGGCGCTTGTCTCGGTCATGTGATACATTTATCTGTCCCACCCTAAAGACTGGTCCGTGAAAATATTTTCTGACATTAAACCAGACCGTGGCCCAAAAAAGGTTGTGACCACTAATTTAAGCCACTCCATGATATTTTGTTGCGGCAGCAATAGCAGACTAAGATCATTTTATTTTCAGAATACAGGTATTCCCTGCTTTCCGAAAGTTCATATTAGGCAAACTTAGGTCTTTTGTAAAAGCAAAGTCATGTCATGCAAACTTGCTTAAAGTGAAATTTTGAAAAGTGGAAGACACTCTTCACTTTATGCCATTTTAGCTATGAAAGATTTCATAGGAATGCTCTACAGTGGTCCCTCAGTATCCATGACGATCAGGTCCAAGAACCCCTGTCGGGGTCCAGCCCCGGGGGGAATCCAGGGGTCCCACAGGAAGAGATGGGGTCGGCACGAATCGAGTGAGAGAGCCGAATTCTTTTCTTTCTCTTTATTCTCTCATTAGCATTTACTGCCATGCATCTCTGCCAAATGCTGGTCTAGCTTTCTTTTTATGCACACACACTAAGTTACAATCACATGGTATTTTGTTTCACTATGGTTACATATTTCCAGATAACAGTTAATTCATATCTATAAGCTACAAATCAGGTGGTAAGTTATTCAAAGTACAGTTATACAATAACTTGAATAGCAATAACAATATTGGTACAAACTTCTAAAAGATTAGTACTAATTAATAACTCTACCTTACTGTTGTGAGTCAAGGGCGCAGAGAGAGAAATTAGCAGACGAAATCATCAAGGACTAGCAAAGGATCACCGCTTGCTCAGGCAAATGGCCCTGAGTTCATGCAGTGTTCTAATTTTTCTCACAAGACTTCAAAAGGCTTGCTTATTAAGAAACTGGCATAGCATCAAGAGTAACTTTTGCTTAAAGATACATAGAGTGCACCTGCAAGATAGCTTAGTAGCAACATAATATCAGAAGGCATTAATTGCTATTGCTGCTATGGATCCCACCACATTCTTCTCCTTATTCTTGGAAAATACAAAAATCTCATGAGAATGTTTTACTGAGAAAAAGCCCAGCAACTGCCTTCAGTCACAAAACAAGTCTCTTATCAAAACATTCTTTACTTGCCGGCTGTGCTCCTATCCAAGGCCACGCAACAGGCCACTCCGCTACACCTTACCTAAGATTCTATTGTCTAGTCAAAATTAATTTATTTACTATATTCATACACTAGTTAAGTTCTAACTTTATTCTTTCTAACATGATTAATAAGAAGAAATTCTCCTACAAACTTAACCCTTTATGAGGGATATCATAGCCAGCCTCTTATGTTTATGAGCCCAGTTCAAGGGGCTTACATGCTTTTCTGTGGAACTTACACCTTCTGTCTCATTTCCAAAGAAATCACTATGAATCTACAGGGAAAGCACGGTACTATTATCCCTGTGCCATAAATAATAGCACACACCCAGAAAAGGGGGGATATAAGGCCAGATTAATTAACAAAGGTCAAAGGGGGAAGTATCATTGTGCCTTTCCTTTGCAGTGACTTTGTCACCCCACAGCCATAGGTCTTCTCTGCTGTGACTTTGTCAATCAGCAGTTTTTGATCTTCTTCTGCTGTGACCTTGTCAGCCAGCAGTCGTTGATCGGCTCCCGACAAACCCCAAAGATGCAGAAATCTGTAGATGCTCATGTCTCCATATAAAATGGCTCAATATTTCTATATAACCTATGTAATTCCTCCCATATACCCTAAATCATGTCTAGATTACTTATAATACTTATAATGTAAATGTTATGTAAACAATTACTATACTGTATTGTTTAGGGAATAATGACAAAAAAAAGTCTGTACATGTTCAGCAAATGTCATAGGCCAAACTTCATAGGACATGTCAGCAACAAGGTAGCTTTTATTCCCAGTGCTTTTGATCCAAGGTTGGTTGTATCTGTGGGTGCCAACTGCCACAGCCTAGCAGCATGTAGTTTATAATTTCAAAATGTGCTATGCAAGTATGTTTCTTAAGAAACAGACAAAAGTATTAAAAGCATCAGCCCAGAAACCAAATTTGATATATTTGACTTCTTAAATAACATGCATTATTCTTTGATTGAAATGTTTATATTGCTTTAAGCAAAGGAGGAGAATAGGTTCAATATTATCAAAGGTTGCAGAGCAGTCAAACCAAGGACTTGAGATATCCAGATCTATTAACCAGGAAGTCACTACTGATCCTAAAAATATTTTAGTGATGCAAAAAGTAACCAACCAAACAGGAGTGATATTCACAAACAACAGCTCTGACAAGGGATTAATATCCAAAAGACATAAAGAATTCACAAAGCTCACAACAACAAACAAGCAAACAATCCAATTAAAAAATGGGGAGAGGACCTGAACAGACACTTTTCTGATGAAGACAAAAACAATAAATAGGTATATGAAAAGATGTTCATCTTCGTTAGCTATCAGAGAAATAAAAATCAAAACAACTCTGTGTGGCCAGTATTTTATTAGCTCTATTTTAAACATGAATAAACTGACACTCAGAAAGGTTAAGTGACTTGGCCACAGTCACTCAATAACTGCCTGAATCCAGTGGTGGAATTGAAATAATTTAACAACTGGTTCTCTGCCTTAATGACCTTTTTAAGTATAAAACAATGATATACCAAAAGGTAGCTTATTATTTCATGCATTTAATACTTAAATAAGAACAATAAAGGAGGCACACAAAACTAGATTGTTATAAGAGTTTTAGAATATTAATAAAAAATACTGAATAATACCTGACAAAAAACAATAAAACTGTTATTTAAGATCTTTTTATACTGTTTCTTGATTGGCATCCCCGTTTGCAATTTCTTTGCTTTTATCCGAGCATCATTGGCTAAGTGATTTATCCTTAACTATCTTTTCACTGTAGGAGTAGGATCCCACTCCTTTAGAGGTAGACTGATTAGACTAAGTCATTGTGTTTGATTTATTAGAAACAGTTAGGTGACTTCTTTTCTCTGAGCATATTATGTTCATCTTTGAGAAATGCCACCTTAAAGAGGACCCTGATTACAAGCACCATTTTAACAACTGGTTTGCTCAACTCAACAAAAAATTCAGTATCGGTTCTGCTGAACTGGTACAAATTGGCTGGATCCCACCATTGCCTGAATCCAAGATTTGAAGGTACATCAGCCAGAACTTCAAGCCCCCAAGGTGTGAATTTCCTGACTCTTCCTCTCACAAGAGTAAGTAGAGTGAAAGGGGATTTGTTTACCAAACTTTAGAACAACAACAGGAAACAATACAGAGAAAAAGTAATAATTATTTCACTCCCTCAGCATGGTAATTATGAATTTCATTATTCCAGAAGCAGCACAAGCTAAGTCAGAAGTTCAAGAAGGGTTTAGATAAACCCATGAGTAAGTACTAGATACACTAAGTGCACTATTAAGAATGTCCAGTGTAGCTTTTTCTGATCTCTTCTGGTTGGTTGTGTGGAGGATGTCCATGACCTCCCACACAAGTTCTCCCTAGATTTTCCCACTACTGCTAAGGTACACACCAGCACAGAAAACCTTACACTCATTAAATGAAAGAAGCTTGGGTATATATTGGTTCTGAAAGTGTTCATTTTCTTTGATATTTAATTATCACCCCTGTTGGGAAAACAGCTGTGTTAGGCTTGCTCCTTGGTTCACTGGCTGCAAGCACTGTGCTTGATTAGTGCATGAGCATGCGATAGAGGCATGTGTGCATAGCCTATGTAAGGCTATGGGTGCTTGTGCTCAGTGGGAATTATGGACGGCTGATTGTGGATTGCCTGCCTGCCACTGTGAGGGGCCATTTTTGCTGTTCATTTGCCTGATAAGAGGTATTCCCCTGCCTATTTGCTCGTCCACCATTGCGAGAATCTATTAAACAATAATGGACCCATGCTTTTCAGCTCTGCAGTTTTTCTACCATCTGCCTGAATCCAGTGTGGAGCTGCCTGGCCTTTTCCACTGGCATTACATCTGGCGTAGTGGGCAGGATTTAGATAAGATTGATATGGAGCTGCTGACACCCTTGAAGGGTGGGGTAGAGGAATGGTCATTGTTCTCCAGTGTATGGTTCCCCATGACTGTCCTTGTAGGGACTATGGGCTGGGTGGTTTTTACAGCCCTGTGAGAAGAAACTGAGAGCTCTGTGCAAGAGGCTTCCCGAGTTGGATAGCTCCAGGATGAGTTCAGACGAGGGCCAACAGCAGCAGGAACTATAACAGTTGCTGGAGAAGGAGACTGACTGCGTTTGAGAGCTTCATTGTGAGGTGCAGTCTGAGCACCAAGGGCATGTGGAACTATAATGGTTATTGGAGAAGGAGTTGTGGTTTTGTGAGCTGCAGTTTGCCCTGGAAGCTGAATGTTGATTGGCATTTGTTGGAGAAACAGCTGTGGGTTCAGGAGCTCGGGTCTCCACTTCAGGTAATGGAGCACTCTGTGATCTGGCTCTACACCCAGGCTAAGCTGATGGAGTTAGAGGCACAATTCAGGCAGAAACCCACCATTACCTGGCAGCCTACTTGGTGCGGCTGCAGGACATAGGGGTGGGTGGCATCATGCTCTCTGGAACAGAGATGCACCGTAAGGCTGTGAGGGGCTGCTGCTTGTGCTGACCCCTTGACTAATGAGAAATAGGCCTGTAAAGATTACCCAAACACTGATGTGGGTAGATTTTATTGCGGCCAGGGCAGAGAGGGGGAAATTAGATGGCACACCTAATAATCTTCTGTTGGAGTTTTGGCAGCAGCTTGAGCCAGAACAGAGGATCCAGCTACTGAAAAAGAGGGAGAAGCGGGTAGCCCTGGCATCTGCCAGGAAAATGGCTGGCGTGTGGGTTGGATGTTTGCAAGATTATTTGTTGGAGACAGCTATGGAAGAGGAGGATCCCCCCAAAATCTGTTATCCCAGTTTGAATAAGGGGAAGGCTGAGGGGCCCATCCAACAAGGATGGGTGGGGGTCTAGAGAGCCCATGTGAAATTCACAACCCACTGGTCCACTTCTGATATGCAGCAGGTGTTGGCATTAGAAGATAATAGGTGCTTTTTTGCAGCAACAGCTAAGAGAACTGTCAAGGCAGCACAGGCCTTGAATGTATTTGACTTCACCAGGCCCTGTGAGCTTGGACCTCTGAGGGGTTTGGATGGAGCTTGTGGCAATGAACAGTGCACTTATAGAAAGGTTCTGAGGTCCATTAATAAAAAGCTGTATGGCTAGTTGCCTATAATGGATCTTTACCTTGGTGATTTGCACAGACAGCTGGGCTGTCTATCATGGACTGATCTTGGACTGCAACCATGAGAGACCCTAATGGGGGAGGGGCGGCACCTGTGGAAGCCTTCCTGCACCAGGAAGCTGCTCTCACCCAGTTGCAGAGACTCACCAAGGACACGTTTTGGTTTCAATGGACATGGCCCTGGACTGTACATGCCCCCTACTTACGATGGGTGGCCTTGTTGGCACCGTGTGGTGGGGAGTTGGAGGTGGGCCTCCAGTTAACTCCCTGAGCAGAGTGCTCAGGGAGACATTGTGAAGCGTACCTTTGTAGTTGTCATTTATGGTATGTATATAATGTACCTATTGTGAGGCGAGCAAATCTAAAGGGGTCAAATGTTGGGCAGCTGTGTTAGGTTTACTGGCTGCAAGCACTTTGCTTGATTAGTGTGTGAGCATGTGGCAGCACCATGTGTGTATGGCCTATATAAAGCTGTGGGCACTTACACTCAGCACGATTGCAGATGTGTGAGTTGTCTTCCCACTGCTGTGAGGGGCCATTTTGCTGTTTGTTTGCCTGAGAGGTGGTTTCCCCTGCCTGTGTGCTTGTCTACCATTGTGAGACTTTATTAAATGGAACAGCCCAATGCCTTCCAGCTCTGCAGTTTCTCTACTGTCTGCCTGAATACAATGTAAACCTGCCTGGCCTTCGCCACCAGCATTACACCTGGGGTATGAGCAAGGGAGTTGGTATCCCCCAGTAAACTTATCTATGCCATTTTGGACTGTTAAAAGCACAAGTGTTCCATTTAAGTTTCTTTGTTTGGTGACTTTCTGTTCCTTATAATGACTCCTAAACGAAAGTCAGAGTCTTCATATGATAATGCTTCAAAAAAGAAGAAAGCCAGGCCCTGGCCTGTTGGCTCAGCAGTAGAGCATCAGCATGGCATGTGGAAGTCCTGGATTTGATTCCTGGCCAGGGCACATAGAAGAAGTGCCCATCTGCTTCTCCACCCTTTCCCCTCTCCTTTCTATCTCTCTCTTCCCCTCCCACAATCAAAGCTCCACTGGAGCAGAGTTGGCCCAGGTGCTGAGGATGGCTCCATGGCCTCCACCTCAGGTGATATAATGGCTCCAATTGCAGCAGAGCAATGCCCCAGAGGGGCCAAGCATCACCCCCTGGTGGGCATGCCAGGTAAATCCTGGTTGGGCACATATGGGAGTCTGTCTGCCGCTCCCCTGCTTCTCACTTCAGAAAAATACAAAAAAAAAAAAAAAGAGGAAAGCCATCATGATGGATGTCACAGAGCTACTGCCATCACATGGAGAAGAGCTGTCTGCTGAGAGCTCATTCAGCTGGAGAAGCAGCTGATTGAAGAGGAAGAGATAGAAACCCCAGAACCCAAGACATTTACTGTCACAGCGACAATGACCTACTTGGAGACTAGATGACGTGCTCCAAGGAACCAAGGGGAGGCAACAGATCAAAGCACTGAAGCCACATTCTCTGCCTTACTCAGATATTTATTAGCAAGTACAAATAACTCAAGGAAGCAGATAGCAGAAGTTTTCATGAGATGATAGTGCTTCAAAAAAGAAGAAAGCCAGGCCCTGGCCAGTTGGCTTAGTGGTAGAGTGTCGGCCTGGCATGTGGAAGTCCCGGATTTGATTCCAGGCCAGGGCACACAGGAGAAGTGCCCATCTGCTTCTCCACCCTTTCCCCTGTCCTTTCTCTCTATCTCTCTCTTCCCCTCCCACAACCAAAGCTCCATTGGACAAGGACAAGGAACAAGCTGACTTCTAATCTCTGTTCTGAGAGCCTAAACATTTTCTGTTACCGAATCTTATTCTGCTGTTTTGCTGTTTCCAGCATGCACTGTTTCCATTATGGGTCAGAGAGGCCCCTGGACTCTCATCCACTCAGGGCTTTTTTTTTTTTTTTTTTTTTTTTGTATTTTTCTGAAGCTGGAAACGGGGAGGCAGTCAGACAGACTCCCGCATGCGCCCGACCGGGATCCACCTGGCACGCCCACCAGGAGGTGATGCTCTGCCCATCTGGGGCGTCGCTCTGTTGTGACCAGAGCCAGTCTAGCACCTGAGGCAGAGGCCATAGAGCCATCCCCAGTGCCAGGGCCATCTTTGCTCCAATGAAGCCTTGGCTGTGGGAGGGGAAGAGAGAGACAGAGAAGAAGGAGAGGGGAAAGGGTGGAGAAGCAGATGGGCGCTTCTCCTGTGTGCCCTGGATGGGAATCAAACCTGGGACTTCCACACACCAGGCCAACGCTCTACCACTGAGCCAACTGGCCAGGGCCACTCAGGGCTTTTGCCCTAGGGTGCCTCTCTATCTCTAATTGTTATTCTAACTCTCCATGTTTTCGTAACATATTCCTACAATTTACTACCAAAGGTTTGGCAGAAGGTTTTTCTATGATAGAGGATGGGTTGGCAAAATTTCTGGCTGAGGACACCAGTGATGACAGATTTAGTAAGGTCCACAGAGCTGTTATGGATGCCTTGCAATGCTATAGGTAGATTTTGGAAGAAAGACATCATCAGCCTTCCAGACTAGTCTGGAACAATTCTTTAAGAAGGTAGCAAGGACTGAAAAGATGACAGCAGAGTAGGCAGATGCACAGACGCCCAGCTCTCACCACCAAACTGGAATACAAATCAATTTAGGAAAAATCAGCATGAAAAACCAACTCTGAACTACAAGAACAGCTCTCAAAAACCAAGGAGCAAAGAAGAAGTCACAACAAACCTGGTAGGGAGCCCCTGAATCTCCCCTGCTTACAGGAACAGAGGGGTGGGGGTGAGGCTGAGAGCCCAGAGGGGATCTCACACAAGGGAAAAGAGCAGAAACTACTGCTTACAGCCACTTGCCTGGCAACCAGGGAGCAAGGTGTGTTGAAAAGACCAGCTTATCTCCCAAGTGGAAAGGAAAGAGAGAGGGACAGACTGTGAGGGGCTAAGGAATGAAGGAGATGACCTAAGAAAGCTGACTCACCATGCTGGAGGCAGCCATAGCTGGGGGAGGGACTGAACCTTTCACAAAACAGAGCTGAATTGCTTTCGGATCAGAGATCTCTGGACATCTATCCAGCTCCAATCAGCACAACAAGACACAGCTGAAAACAAGAAGTGGGGAGGAGGGGCAGTAACTCAGGTCTCCATGGAGATCTGAAATACACATCTCCCTACTGAAGCTGAGAAAACACCCTGCCCCCAGAGAGATTAGTTGGCTAAAGAGGCCTTCAGAGTCTCAGGTTACACCCATCGCATTCCTGGATACATTTTCAAGGAAGCCCCCTGCTGAGATCAGTAAACAAGACTATCACCTGTTAAGAAAACAAACAAATCAAGACTTCAAAGCTGCCCAAATCCGAAAGTGGATTACAGATAACAGCTGATACCAACCCAAGAAGACCTAGAAATAACACAACTGAAAACTGGAGGCAGACAACACCAAGCGTAGACTCAACCAACTCTATAAATAAAACACCCAAAAACAGACAATGAGAAGACAAAGAAGTGCAATCCAAATGAAACCACAAGAGACACCTTCAGGAGATGAACTGAGTGATATGGAAATAATCAAACTTCCAGATGCAGAGTTCAAAATAATGATTGTAAGGATGCTTAGGGATCTTAGAACAACAATGGATGGTCATTATGAACACCTAAAAAAAGAAATAGCAAGTATAAAAAAGAATCAGTCGGAGATGACAAATACAATATCAGAAATAAAGACCACAATGGAAGGAATTAAAAACAGGATAGATAGAGCTGAGGATTGAATCAGTGAGTTGGAGGACAATTGGAATGAAGGCATGAAAGCAGAGAAGAAAAGAGACTCAAAAAGTCAGAGGAAACTCTTAGAGATCTCTGTAACAACATGAAGAGAAATAACATCCGCATCATAGGGGTTCCTGAAGAAGAAGAAAAAGAACAAGGGATAGAGACTTTGTTCAATCATATCATAGCTGAAAACTTCCCTAAATTAATGCAAAAGAAACTCTCACAAGTCCAAGAAGCACAGAGGACTCCATTAAAGAGAAACCCAAAGAAACCTACACCAAGACACATCATAATTAAAATACCAAAGCTAAGCGATAAAGAGAAAATATTAAAAGTTGCAAGATAAAAAAAAATTATCACCTACAAAGGAGCCCCCATAAGGATGACATCTGACTTCTCAACAGAAACACTTGAGGCCAGAAGGGAATGGCAAGAAATATTCAAAGTAATGCAGAACAAGAACCTACAACCAAGACTACTTTATCCAGCAAGGCTATTGTTAAAAATTGAAGGAGAAATAAAAAGCTTCCCAGACAAAAAATGACTCAAGGAATTCATTACAACCAAACCAATGCTGCAGGAAATGTTAAGGGGCCTGTTGTAAACAGATCAAAGTGGGAAAAGAATATAGCAAAAAAGGAATACACCTTTAAAGAAGAAAATGGCAATAAACAACTACATATCAATAATAACCTTGAATGTAAATGGATCAAATGATCCAATCAAAAGACATAGGGTAGCTGCATATATAAGAAAACAGGGCCCATACATATGCTGTCTACAAGAGACACACCTTAGAACAGGCATCCCCAAACTATGGCCTGCGGGCTGCATGAGGCCCCCTGAGGCCATTTATCCGGCCCCCCGCACCTCTTTCATTGGTGGTCAGTGAGAGGAGCACTGTATGTGGCGGCCCTCCAATGGTCTGAGGGACAGTGAACTGGCCCTCTATGTAAAAAGTTTGGGGACCCCTGCCTTAGAACAAAAGATACACATAGATTGAAGGTAAAAGGATGGAAAAAAACATTTCATGCAAATGGAAATGAAGAAAAAGCTGGGGTAGCAATACTTATATCAGACAAATTGTACTTCAAAACAAAGTATATAGTAAGAGATAAAGACGGCCACTACATAATGATAAAGGGAGTAATCCAACAGGAAGATATAACTATTATAAATATCTATGCACCTAATATAGGAGCACCCAAATATATAAAGCAGACTTTGATGGATTTAAAGGGCGAGATCAACAGCAATACTATAATAGTAGGGGATTTCAATACCCCACTAACATCACTAGATAGATCCTCAAGAAAGAAAATTAACAAAGAAACAGCAGACTTATTGGAAACACTAGATCAACTCTATTTAATAGATATCTTCAGAACCTTTCACCCTAAAGCAGCAGAATATACATTCTTTTCAAGTGCTCATGGTACATTCTCTAGGATAGACCACATGTTAGGGCACAAAAGTGCTCTCAACAAATTTAAGAAGACTGAAATCATATCAAGCACCTTCTCCGATCACAATGGCATGAAACTAGAAATGAACCACAACAGAAAAGCTCAAAAATTCTCAAACACATGGAAACTAAATAGCAGGTTGTTAAATAACGAATGGATTAAAAATGAGATCAAAGAAGAATAAAAAAAATTCCTAGAAACAAATGACAATGAGCATACAACAACTCAAAATTTATTGGACACAGCAAAAGCAGTACTGAGAGGGAAGTTCATAGCACTACAGGCACACTTTCAGAAGCTAGAAAAAGCTCAAATAAACAACTTAACCCTGCATCTAAAAGAATTAGAAAAAGAACAGCAAGTAAAGCCCAAATGTAGTAGAAGGAAGGAAATAATAAAGGTCAGAGCAAAAATAAATTACATAGAGGCTAAAGAAACAATACAGAGGATCAATGAAACTAGGAGCTGGTTCTTTGAAAAGGTAAACAAGATTGATGAACCTTTAACTAGACTCACCAAGAAAAAGAGAGAGAGGACTCAAATAAATAAAATTAGAAATGAGAGAGGAGAAATAACAACTGACACAACAGAAATACAAAATATTGTAAGAAAATACTATGAAGAACTTTATGCCAAAAAACTAGACAACCTAGATGAAATGGACAAATTCCTTGAAACATACAATCTTCCAAAAATCAATCTGGAAGAATCAGAAAACCTAAACAGACTGATTACACCAAATAAGATCGAAACAGTTATCAAAAAACTCCCAACAAAGAAAAGTCCGGGGCCCGATGGCTTCACAACGGAATTCTACCAAATATTCAAAGAAGAACTAACTCCTATCCCTCTCAAACTAGTTCAAAAAATTCAAGAGGAAGACTTCCAAGCTCCTTTTATGAGGCGAGCATAATTCTTATTTCAAAACCAGGCAAAGACAACACAAAGAAAGAAAATTATAGGCCAATATCTCTGATGAATATAGAGATAAAATCCTCAACAAAATATTAGCAAACCAGATCCAACAATATATGGAAAAAAATCATACACCATGATCAAGTGGGATTTCTTCTGGGGAGGCAAGGCTGGTACAATATTCGTAAATCAATCAATGTGATTCATCACATAAACAAAAAGAAGGAGAAAAACCATATGATAATTTCAATAGATGCAGAAAAAGCATTTGATAAAATCCAGCACCCATTCATGATCAAAACTCTCAGCAAAGTGGGAATACAGGGAACATACTTCAACATGATAAAAGCCATCTATGAGAAACCCACAGCCAACATCATACTCAATGGGAAAAAATTAAAAGCAATACCCTTAAGATCAGGAACAAGGCAGGGGTGGCCCCTTTCACCACTCTTATTTAACATAGTCCTGGAAGTCCTAGCCACAGCAATCAGACAAGAAGAAGAAATAAAAGGCATTGATGTTGGAAAAGAAGAAGTAAAACTGTCATTATTTGCAGATGATATGATATTGTATACAGAAAACCCTAAAGTCTCCGTCAAAAAACTACTGGACATGATAAATGAATTCAGCAAAGTGGCAGGATATAAAATCAATACTCAGAAATTAGAGGCCCTCTAAGTCAATGCTCTGAAATAAAGGAGCAAGTATCAGGCACGCTCAACGCAGCCCATAACACTTTGCTCAGCCACACCCCCACGGGAAACAACAGTGCTCCCCTTTGGGACAGTATAAGACCTGCCAGGATGGCAGAAATAAGGGGGGTGGCTGACGCCCCATATGCCTGGACTGATTTCCTGGACTACGACCGGAGTGGGCACTGGCTCCTTTTTCGGATGGACTTACAGATTTTGGACAATGTGAAATACCCTGATGAGGGTGGGGGGTGGCTTTGCTAGAGGCCCTTCCCCTTCCCGTGGAAGCTTTTCCCATGGCTAGAAAGAAGGCCGAGGACATTATGCACTTTTGGCAAAATGGTCAGAGACTGGTGAAATGACCCTTTGTAATTGTTGAAACTGTATCACTTATGCTGTTGTAATTTGTGTAATGTGCCTAATTTCCTTGTACAGGAATACCTGTGCTTTAGATTGTAAGCGAGCCAAAGGGGTAGAATATTGGTCAAATAAGTTTTTAAATATGATATATGTTTTCTTGCTTATAGTTTGCATTGTGTGGGGGGGACATGCTGTAAGTAGGCAGGGTGGTTATAAACTAAGGCTTAGTTTTAAGACTAAGCTTTTTCACACACCCTTGACTGTTGCATGATGTGGGGTATTGCACTCTCATGAGGAATCCCATCATGCCTCGAATAAGTGACTGTATCAGAAACTTTCTTATTTGTATATTGGATTAAAGGTTTTGATTTCTACACTATAAAGTGGGGCAGACCGAGAGCTTGCTCTCTCTTGGTTCCTGAGATTAGCCCATGAGGAGAGAGCAGAGAAAGGCCACGTGGAGGAGAGGAGAAGCAGCCAAGATGGCGGAGTGCTGAAGGAGAAGCCAGTTTGTGCAGAGTTTGTGCAGAGAGAGGGAGATGGGGAACAAAGGTGAATAAGGCTGGTGAGGTAGACACCTTTGATTCTAGGAAACTCAGATAAGTCAGTGGCTTTGAGAGTTCTGAATGGAAAGGAAAGTTTTTCCCACTGTGTATATTTCTTGCCCGCCAGGTGCAAGCTAGAATTAAAGCTAATGGCCCACCAATTCTTGGCTCCATTGTTTCATTACCATCTGTCCAAATCAAATGCGAACCTGCTTGGGCCAGGTGGCTGTGATGGTGGCTGTGGCTACTGGCTTTACAAGATCCTTTTGTAAAAGGCCCTAATACTGGCTGTATGACTTTGGGGCCAAATACAATCTTTCTGTTTGTCTCTTTGTATGAATAATTAGATTAATATGTATACTTCCTATTCCACCATATATTTTATATTAAATGAGTCAGTATATGTGAAAGGTTTTGCAGAAATCTTGTGTGGAATGCAGAATAGCAGTCATCAAAAGAGATCCATGTCCCAATTCTCAGAACCCTTGACTACACAGTGAAAGGCACTTACAAATGTCATTAAGGTTAAGAACCTTGAGATAGGAAGATTATCCTGGGTTATCCAGGTGGGTCTAACCTAATCCCAGTCTTCAAAAGTGGAAAACCTTTCCTGGTGTGGTCGAAGAAAGATATAATAACAGAAGAAGAGTCAGAGACATGCTTGTTTTAGAAGAGGGGTATAGGGGGCCCTGAGCTGAGGAATGTGGGTGGTATCTAAAAGCAAAAAAGACAAGAAACATATTCTTCCCTAGAGCCTCTGGAAAGAAGCACAGCCCTGATTTTTAAACTTATAACCTACAGAACTATAAGATAATAAGTATGTGTAGTTAGCCCTGGCTGGATAGCTCAGTTTGTTAGGCTCTAACTTTCATCTCAATACACAAAGTTTGAGGGTTCAATCCCTGGTCAGGGCACATACAGGAACAGATTGATGTTCCTGTCTGTCTGTCTCTCTCTCTCTCCCCTTTTCTCTCTGTCTAAAATAAATAAATAAATAAATGTTGTTTTAAGCCACTACAATTGTGATAATTTGTTTCAGCAGCTACAGAAAACTCATAGAGCATGTCAGTGTTGAGAGGCAGCAGAGGCTCTAGAGCTGTTTGCCTGGGTTCAAATCCCAGCTCTGTCCACTCACTAGCTGTGCGGCCTTGTTCATTTAACCTGCTGTATGTCAGGTTCCTCATCCATAAAGTGGGGCTATAAATAGCATCTAGTTCAAAATGTTGCCCTGAGGATCAAATGAGGTAAGTCTTCTAACACACCTGCAGTCTCAGGGTATACAGGCATACCTCAGAAGTATTTTAGTTTCAGTTCAGACCACTGCAATAAAGCAAGTCTTTTTGTTGGTGCAGGGTCTTGCCTTCAATTTGTAAGAAATGCAACTTCTGTGAAGGGCAATAAAGTGAAGCACGTTAAAGTGAAGTACACCCATGTTATGCAGTCAGTGTTAACTTCTCTTTGATTTCTAAAGTACATGCAGCTGCAAGGTACTTCTCTTCTTTTATGTTTATGATGATTGCTATTATTCCATGAAAAAGGTAACTCCCAATATTATACAAATAAACTGTGTTGGTGTAATTCACTTTGTAAGGGAATTTTTTTTGTTTTGTAAGAACATTTTTCTATTTTGTATGAGAAGGGTTTTTGTTGTTGTTGTTGTTGTTTTTGTTTGTTTGTTTATTGGGGGCAGGGTTACACAAAGCTATATTAACCAAAACCTCCTTCTTAAGCTTTTAGAATCCTTTTCCTTCTAGTCCCAGAATATATTCTGTACTTTCCAGTATTTCCACATTATAACACATATTCTTTAAAAAAAAAAAGATTTTATTTATTGATTTTAGAGATAGGAGAGAAAGATTGGAGCCAAGCAGAGAAGCAGGAGTCATCAACTCATAGTAGTTGCTTCTTGTATGTGCCTTGACCAGGCAAGCTGGGGGCTTCAAACCGGTGACCTCAGCATTCTAGGTTGACGCTCTATCCACTGCACCACTGCAGATTAGGCCATTCCACATATTCTTACTAAAAGTTTTTTGCATCTGTTCTGGCAGAAAGTTCACTAGCATCTGTGAGAAGACATATGTACTTCCACGTTTAAAAATAGATCCTCAAGTGATAGAAATATGGTAAAATAATCTTTGTGACCACCTTCCAAATTCCTTTACTCTTTCACCTAACATCCACATGCCCATCCTCACCCCCATGGAGCCTTTGAGGGAAGAAGCAGAGTACTTAGTATAAAAAGTAGGACGTGCTCTCTGAACCTCCAGTTCACCATGGTCCCTGCTTGGCTTCCCTCTGGTGGAAGAAGGGAAAAATCAACTGGCTGGAGCAGAAACATGGTCTTTCAGTCATCTTTATGTTATGCTTGCTGACCCAATTTCCCTAAAAGCTGGTGGGTTTCACAAATTTTTACCTAATTAATAAGACAGGTTAAAATGTATTCCCGGAAGATTTTTTTACTACACACCTTTCACAACTATATTTTTGTGTCCCCATCTGTAATCAGGCTTGCGCCAGTGACCTGACCTTGTTAGTGAGCAATTCATAATGCAGTCTTCTTAAAAAACAAATGCTCTTATAATTAGCATTAAAAACAAAGATAAACTTTTACACAAAGAAATTGGAATTGTTGAGGTTAAACAAATAGCCAGATACTTCTCCAGCAAAATTAGTTTATTCCGGAACAACAAAGAATTGTAATTCAGGACTTGCAGTTTAATGAGGAACCACGTGCAAACCCAGAGAACAAAAGAGAAAAACATCCTTTTATAGAGGAAAGGAAGGAGTCAGAGGGGTTTTGTAAACAAAGCCAATTGGAGGAAACTGGGAGTTCAAGTCTAGTGAGCTTTCAGTGGCCAAGTTTAATAGTCTTTCACTGGCTAAGTAGTTGCTGGGTGAGGTCTGTCCCTTCTTCCTGCTGAAGCAGGATAGTAGAAAAACATCTTCCTGTTGGAGATGGGAAGTGTCTGTTCCTGTTTGAGGTAACTGACAATGAGTAGTAGGGTCTGAGAGGTCCCTCTGCAGATCCCCTCCACTCCCAATGTAAATGAGATATCTGTTGATTAGTCTTCACTGACACTTATTACACAAAACAATTTGGTTTTAGTTTTTTAACTTCTTACATTGGAATTTTCACACAATAATGTAATGAGCCTTGATATATCATCACTTGGTTTCAACAATTATCAGTGTTCTGCCATTCTTCTTTCATCTCTACTGCCACTCATTCCCAATTCTCACTTGATTATTTTCATGGTTCTATTTGTTTTTCTTTTTTTAGTGAGGGACAAAAGGAGAGAGAGAGAGACAGTAACATCGACCTGGAATGTGCCCTGACCTGGAATCGAACCAGCAACCTCTGGGCTTCTGGATGATGTTCTAACCAACTAAGCTGTCCAGCCAGGTCACATGGTTCTATTTTTTGAAGCAAATGTTTTTATGTTGAAAGACAAATATTTTTTAAATTTTATTTTTTAATTAGTTTACATTCAATATTATTTTGTATTAGTTTTAGGTGTACAGCATAGTGTACAATCATTCTTTACAAAGTATTCTCCCTGATATTTCCAGTACCCACTTGACACCATACATAGTTATTATAATATATTCTATGCTGTACTTTTTATCCCTGTGACTATTTTGTTTCACTCATTCATGCATTCATTGGTTGATTCCTGTACAGTGGTACCTTGACACATGAGCAGTTAAAATCATGAGCAATTTGAGAGACAAGCAGTCACTTGCAAGATTTTTTGCTTTAAGTCACAAGCGGGTATTTGAATCACGAGCATCCGGCCACCCTCCACTAGATAGCCTGCCAAACATTCGGAAAGGAAGGAAGAAACAAACTTCAATGGAAAGGTTTTTGTTGAAACAGCCTCTAAGTGAAAGTGAGAAAAGTGTGGCAAAAAAGCCAAAAGTCAGTGAAGAAAATGATGATTGTTGGGCAAATGATTTTGTAAAATTTGTATTTTCTGAGTTGACTCACTTTTATTGTTAAAAATGGCACTGGCAGCTGTCTATAAAATTGCTAATTACCTTCTTGCTTGGGAAGGGCCATTTTTATGCTAATGTTGCTGGAGGAGGAGTTTTTGTGTCAAAAAATTTTGAAAGGAGCAGAGAAGGAGAAGGGAAAGGAGAAGGAAGCCATACAATTAAGTTTAGCGATAAAGTTACATAACATATGTAGTGTATAAGTTAAATTTTGCAATTAAATGTAGCATTAAGTGTGTAGAGAGTAAGTTATGTTAAGCAATAGCGCACGAAATGAAAACCTCCTCCACCAGTCTCCTCCCCCTCCGCCAGCATCTTTGCCTGACCTTGAAGGTAAATACACTTTATAAACCAGTTTATTTCTTTACATTCTCTCTTATTATGTATATATATATATATACATATATATATGTATGAATGTATTTGTTATTTATAAAGTACATTTTCTTTTTCTTTCTTTTTTTATTTTTCCAAAGTGAGGAGCAGGGGGGAGGCAAACAGACAGACTCCCACATGCGCCCGACCAGGATCCACCTGGCATACCCACCAGGAGGTGATGCTCAGCCCCTCTGGGGTATTGCTCTGCTGCAATTGAAGCCATTCTAGCACCTAAGGTGGAGGCCATGGAGCCATCCTCAGCACCTGAGCCAACTTTGCTCCAACAGAACCTTGGCTGTGGCAGGGGAAAAGAGAGATAGAGAGAAAGGAGAGGGGGAAGGAGGAAGAAGCAGATGGGTGCTTCTCCTGTGTTCCCTGGCCGGGAATCGATCCCAGGACTTCCACACACTGAGCCAACACTCTACCACTAAGCCAACTGGCCAAGGCCAAAGTACATTTTCTTATTTAAAAGCATATAAAACAAAAAATTCGTGTGGGTTTTGGAGGCTGAAATGGATTAATTGTATTTCTATTAATTTAAATGGGGAAATTCTATTTGACACACAAGCAAATTGAGTCACGAGCTCTGCTATGAAACGAATTAAACTTGTGTGTCAAGGTACCACTGTATGTGCCTTGACTGAGAATTGACCTCACCAGGGGTAGTCAACCTTTTTATACCTACCGCCCACTTTTGTATCTCTGTTAGTAGTAAAATTTTCTAACCACCCACCGGTTCCACAGTAATGGTGATTTATAAAGTAGGGAAGTAACTTTACTTTATAAAATTTATAAAGCAGAGTTACAGCAAGTTAAAGCATATAATAATAATTACTTACCAAGTACTTTATGTCAGATTTTTGCTAAGTTTGGCAGAATAAATCCTTATAAAACAACTTACTATACTTAAATCTATCTTTCTATTTATACTTTGGTTGCTCCGCTACTGCCCACCATGAAAACTGGAATGCCCACTAGTGGGCTGTAGGGACCAGGTTGACTACCACTGGTGTACACCCTTAGCATATGAGGACAACACTCTAACCAACTGAGCTGCCAGGCCAGGGATGCCTGTGACTATTTTGTAACTACCAGTTTGAACTTCTTAATCCCTTCATCTTGTACACCCAGTTTCCCAACCGCCCCCACCCCTCTGACAACCATCAGTCTGTTCTCTGTATCTATCAGTATGTTCCAATTTTATTCATTTATTTTATTCACTAGATTCCATATAGAAGTAAAATCATATGGTATTTGTCTTTCTCTGACTGACTTATTTCATTTAGCATAATTCCTTCTAGGTTTATCCCTGCTGTTGCAAATAGTAAGATTTCTTTTAAAGATTTTATTTATTGACTTTAGAGAGACAAAAGAGAAGAAGGGGAAGGGGGAGGAGCAAGAGGTATCAACTCATAGTAGTTGCTTCTTGTTTGTGCCTTGACAGGGCAAGCCTGGGATTTCAAACTGACAACCTCAGCATTTCAGGTCGATGCTTTATCCACTGTGCCACCACAGGTCAGGCACAAATAATAAGATTTCATTCCTTTTTATGACTGAGTCATATTTTATTGTATATATGTACATAAATTTGTTATCTACTCATCTATTGATGGACATTTGGGTTGCTTCCATATCTTGGCTATTGTAAAATAACATTACAATTAATGTAGGAGTGAATATATTATTTCAAATTAGTGTTTTATATTGCTTTGGCTATATCCCAGAAGGGGAATTGCTGGGTCATATGGCAGATATTTAATTTTTTGAGGAAACTACATAGTATTTTCCATAGTGGATGCACCAATCTGCATTCCCACCAAGAGTATGCAAGGGTTCTCTTTCCACCACGTCCTCCCTTACACTTGTTATTTGTGAATTTATTGATGAGTGCCATTCTGACAGGTGTGAGGTGATACCTCATTATAGTTTTAATTTGCATTTCTCTGACAATTACTTACATTAAATATCTTTTCATATGTCTACTGGTCTTCTGTATGTCTTCTGTCAAGCAGTGGCTATTTAGGTCCTTTGCCCGTTTTTTAATTGGATTTTTGTATTTTTGGTGTTGTCTTGTACGAGTTTCTTATAAAGTTTGGATATAAACCCCTTATTAGGCATATCCTTGGCAAATATCTTTTCTCATTCAGCAGGTTGTGAAAGATACAAATATTTTTAATTTGACAACTTTAACAAATGAGGCACCCATATGATGCACATTCCTAACAAGATATAGAACATTTCCACATGCCCAGAAATTCCCTTGTGTCATTTCCTGTCAATCCTTCCCCTTCCTAGAAGTGAGAATTATAGATTCCTTTCACCTTTTCTAGACCATAGTATAAATGGAATACAATATGTACTCTTCTGTGTCTGGCCTTTTTTATTATCATTATAATATATGAGCATCATTAATTTGGTTTCATGAATAAGTACTTTCCCCTCATTGCTAAAAGTATCCCATTGTATAATATAAATAACTGCCAGGATGGATCCTGCATTAGTACCTGTCCATATTGAATAGAGCTTGCCTGTGCTACCAGTAGGATATTGAGAAAATGTCAGCATGTGATTTCTGAGGCTATATCATAAAAGACGTTACAACTTCTACCTTCCATTTTTTTGGGCCACTCATTCTAGGGAAAGCCAGCCTCCATGCCATGGAAACATTTAAGCAATCAGTGCAAAGGCCCACATGTAGAGAAACTCAGGCCTCCTAAAAATAACCAGTACCATATGAAGTAAATCCTCCAGCTTTTGTCAAGTCTTCAGCCTGATAAAAAAAATCTTGACTGCATCTTCATGAGGAACTCCAAGCCAGAATTGTCCAGCTAGGGTGCGCCTGAATTCCTGACCCACAGAAACTATGTTCATGAGAGCTGTCAGTCTATAGTTTTCCTTTCTTGTAATGTTTTTGTCTAGTTTGGTATTAGGGTAATTTTAGACTCATAGAGGGAGTTAGAATGTGTTCCCTCACTTTCTATTTTTTGTAACAAATTGTAGAGAACTGGTATCTTTTGTTCTTCAAATGCTTGGTACAAGTCACTGTTGATATCACCTGAGCCTGGTGCTTTCCATTTTGAAGATTATTAATTGTTGATTTCGTTTCTTTAATGGCTAGTCCTATTCATTGTATTTCTCCTTGTGTGAGTTTTAGTGGATTGTGTCTTTCAAGGAATTGGTCCGTTTCACCTAAGTTATAAAATCTATGGCAATAGAGTTGTTATAATATTTCTTTATTAACCTTTTAGTGTTCCTGAGATTGGTAGTAATGTCACCTCTTTCCTTTCTGATAATAGAAATTTGTGTTTTTTCTCTCTTTTTTCTTTTGCTTTTTTTCTTGGTTAGCCTGGCTAGGGTTCATTGTTGTTGTTGTTGTTTTAATGTTATTTATCTTTCAAAGAACCATCTTTGGTTTTGTTGATTTTTTCTATTGTTTTCCCGATTTCAATTTCATTAATTTTTGTTCAGATTTTTATGATTTCTTTTCTGCTTTAATTTCCTTTGGATTAAATCCGTTCTCCTTTACTTAGTTTTCCTGTATTGGAAGCTTAGATTATTAATATTATTAATATTTTTTCCATTGAGTAGAGTGGCACTGGTTAACAAAATTATATATTAATCTTTTTTTTGAGAGAGAGAGAGAGAGAGAGAGAGAGAGGAAGAGGAGAGAGAGAGAGAGAGAGAGAGAGAGAGAGAGAGAGAGAAGCATCAACTCATTATTCCACTTAGCTGGGCCACTGATTGCTTTTCATATGTGCCCTGACCAGGGATCTAGCCAACAGCCCCAGGATGATGCTCTGTCTACTCTGCCACAGACCAGGATGACTCTTTTTTTCCTAATGTATGTATTCAGCTGTAAATTTGTCGTTAATACTTTCACTATGATCTATAAACTGTATAGGCTGTATTTAAATTTTTGTTCAGTTTAAAATATTTTAAAATTCCTTTTGAGATAAATTTAACCCATGTGTTATTAGAGGTGTGTTGTTTAATCTCCAAATAATGTTAGGATTTTCCAGCTATCTTTATGTTATTGATTTCTAGTTCAATTGTGGCTGAAGAGCAAACTTTATATAATGTTTATTCTTTTAAATTTGTTAGTGTGTGTTTCATATCCCAGAATATGATCCGGAGAAGAATGTGTATTTTGCTGCTGTTGAAGTAGTCAATAATGTCAATTAACTCCAGCTGGGTGATGGTGCTCTTCAGTTCAAGTCTATCCTTGCTATTTTTGCCTCTTGGATCTGTCAGTTACTGATAGAAGGCTACTGCAGTCTTTAACTAGAACAGTGAATTTATTTATTTCTCCTTGAATTCTCTCCATTTTTGCCTCAATATCTTCAAGCTCATTTATTCTTTCCTCAGCCATGTACAGTCTGCTGAGGAGCTCATCAAAGGCATTCTTCATTTCGGTTACTGTGTTTTTGATTTCCAGCACTTCTTTTAGATTCTTTCTTAGGGTTTTCATCTCTGCTTACACTGCCCACCTGTTTTCCCATGTTGTCTGCTTTTTTTTTTTATTAGAGCCCTTGGTATATTATTCAGTTAATTTAAATTCCTGGTCTCATACTTACAATATCTCTACCATATGTGAGACTGGTTCTGATGCTTGTTTTTTCTCTCAGACTGTGGTTTTTGCCTTTAAGCATGCCTTGTAATTTTTGTTGAAAGCTGAACATGATGTATCAAGTAAAAGGAATTGAAATTGGCCTTTAGTGTGAGATTTTATATTTACCTGCTAGAAGTTAGGTTGAGTCTAATTTTTTGTTTTGTTTTTATGTCAGAGACTAGACTTTTCTTTAATGTCTTTATTTTTGTCTACCTTTTTGTCTTTGGGTTTTCCTAGAGTAGGAATTTAAGAATAAATTTGTACTCTTAAAACTGAGGCTTGCAGTTCTTTTAGCTATTAATACCCTCTTATTATGCAGGAGCCCTGTTGATGGTGGTAGTCAACTGTGGGAGAAGTGGTCTATAATCCTATAATTAGGCCTCAGGCTTCAGTGAACCTGAGTAGGATATTTCCTTTCTTCCACATCAAAAGCTTCTGGAAGCTGGAACTCGTATTTCCCTTCCCCCATGTAGATTAGGCTTCAGTGAAACCCCAGTTAGGCTCTGGTAAAATTGTTTTTCTCGAGGAACACCTTGTTAAGGAAAACTGAGAGCTCTGGGAATATTTTTAAATAATTACTTTCCTCCACCCCCAAAGGGGTTTGCTACTGCACATATAAAACAAGTCTTTCTCTAGTGTTTACAGTGAGAAATTGGTATGGCTCTTGAAGATAAAATTCAGAAAAGTGTGAGGCCTCCTTGATCCTGAGCCCCCCTAGGAATTTTTAACTCTCAAGCTAGCCTGCACTCAGCTTCAGCAAGTGGGTGATTATAAAGTGTTCCAACTGATATTGGCTTCAAATGCTGGCTTTCACGCCTAGGCTTCCACTCCCTGCAAGCTGTGACTCACTCCTGTTTCCAGGACAGCAGTTTTCCCTGTGACCTCAGGTCTCTGGTAGATCTACAAAGTGTTGTTGATTTTCAGTTTGTTTCGTTTTTCTTCTTACTGTGAAAATGGAAGTGGAGTGGCTCTCTGGAGCATGCCTGTGCCTTTTCCCTAAGGCCTGCCTCCAGGTGGGGTTTCCTTGCCTCTCTTTTTCTCCTAAACTCCAAGAGCTCTCCTTTTGTCTTTGCAACTTGTTTCCTGAGCCCATTTCTTCTACAGCTTACTTCTTCTACCTCTGTGACTTTCTAAATTTTCTCTTATAATTTGAGTCTTGCCTAAGTTCTTTCCTTTTTAAATTTTTTATAAAAGATTTTATTTATTGATTTTAAAGAGAGGAGAGAGAGCGGTGGGGAGAAGCAGGAAGCATCAACTTGTAGTAGTTGCTTCTCAAATGTGCCCTGACCAGCCAAACCCAGGGATTTTGAACCAGCAACCTCAACATTCCAGGTCAACACTCTATGCACTGCGCCACCTTATCTACTGCATCACCACAGGTCAGGCTCTAAATTCTTTCTTAGCCAGAAATCAAGTACCAAGGTTGCTGATCTAAGTTCCGGTCTAACTTATAGAGCTGTTTTTCACCTCAGACATGTTGAGCCCAGAGACAGAGTTCTGGTCAAACTAGAGATGACATCTGGCCTCAGTTGTGTTTCAGCTCAAAGCCCAGAAAAGCAGCAGAACCAGAGAAAGCAACACCATGGCTGACATCAGGACCAGCTGCAATGACTAGTGACCCCTTACCTTAGCACTGACCAATCATTAGAGAGCATAGCCCTGAAAGGACACCTGGCAAGATGATGAATATTCTATTAAGATCCTCCACTAAGATTTCTCCTAAACCCTCTGCATCTAAAAACCCTTAATAAAAAAGGCCCTGTGCATACTGTCTCTCTCTCTCTCTCCTTTTTCTCTTTTTCTAGCATGCAGGTACCTTTCCTCTTCCTTCCCTCTGATGTGTACCTTTGCCTTCTTCTTTCTTTCTTTCTTTTTGGAGAGAGAGAGAGAGAGAGAGAGAGAGAGAGAGAGAAACATCTATCTGTCCCTGTATATGCTCTGTCCAGGGATCAAACCCACAACCTCTGTATATGGGGATGATACTCTAACCAGCTGAGCTATTCGGCCAGGGCACCTTTGCCTTTTTCTCTCCTAAGCTCCAAGTGCTCTTCTTTTGCCTCTGTAACTTGCTTCCTGGGTCCATGCAACCCAGCTGGCTCACTTCTTCTACCTCTGTGACTTTCTAAATAAACTTTCTCTTGTGTTGAAAGATAAGAAAAGAAAATGGAAGTGACAACTTCTAAGCTCTTTGCATGTCAGATGAGAAACTAAAAGTAACCAATGTGGTGTTTAATTCTACTGATTAAAACCATTTACAAATTGTGTGATAATGAACTTCATTTTCTCATCTGTGGTAGAAAATACATACTTCTAAAAGTTGCAAGAAGATTTGGGGTCCATGTATGCAAACCACTTGGAATGGTATAAGAATTTTATTTTGAGAGAGAGACAGACAGAGAGATAGAAAGGAAGAGAGATGAGAAGCATCAACTCATAGTTGCATCATTTTGTTTATTGATTGCTTCTCATATGTGCCTTGCTCAAGCCAGCAACCTTGGGTTCAAGCCAGAGACCTTGGGCTTTAAACTAACAACCTTTGGGCTCTAGCCAGCAACCCTGAGTTCATGCTGAGCCCACATTCAAGCTGGCAACTTCAGGGTTTTGATCTTAGGACCTTAGAGTCACAGGTCCACTTTCCACTGTACCACCACCAGTCAGGATATAGAAATATTATTGGTTGTTTGTCCACTTTTCTGAGGAGCTGGGAAAATTCCAAATAGTAATCTAAGATAGACTAATGATTAGCAACATTTCATAACAGTTAAACTAAGTCTTTATTTAATTCACTTCCATTTTTACTTGAAAACTAAAACTCAGCTTAGTAGTCAATGTATTCGAACACTTTATATTTAATATTTCCTTTAAAAAAATTATTTATTCATGTTAGCGAGGAGACAAAGAAAGAGAGAGAGAGAAGGGGGGAGGAGCAGGAAGCATCAACTCCCATATGTGCCTTGACTGGGCAAGCCAGGGTTTCAAACTGACAACCTCAGCGTTCCAGGTCGATGCTTTATCCTCTGCACCACTGCAGGTTGGCTAATATAGTTTTTCTGAATGATGATTACATTAAACCTTTATTCCTGTATATTAAGGTGACCAGTCATCCTCCTATAAGGAGGACAGTCCTTCTTTCGTAAGTTCTGTCCTCCCTCAAAAAGTGTTCTCCTACATGTCCTCCTTTTTGATATTGGAAGACTAATCTTTAAATGTCTGTATTCAATCCATGCAAAGTCAATCCATTGCATGTGATGTGATGTATTTGTATCTGAGTACTTTTTTCTTAAAATTATTATTAAAAATTAATAGGCATGTAAGCATAATTAAAATATAAAATATTACAAATGTTTTTATTATGTATTTATCATATTATAATGTATTATTGTTGCAATAAATAAAATGTTACTTTTATTTATGATATTGTTTGCTTCAATTTTTTTTGTCCTTTTCATTGTAAAAAAGTTGGTCACCTTATGTAGATCTAAATTAGTTTCTTGATTTTCTTGCTTTATATCTGCAGTGGCAAATCATTTAGTACTAGGAAACTCACTGGACTGAGAAGTAGAAGAAATGAGACTGAGTCCTGATTCCATTACTGATTAGTTGAATGATTTTTTTTTTTTTACAGGGACGGAGAGAGAGTCAGAGAGAGGGATAGACAGGGACAGACAGACAGGAACGGAGAGAGATGACAAGCATCAATCATCAGTTTTTTGTTGTGACACCTTAGTTGTCCATTGATTGCTTTCTCATATGTGCCTTGACCACAGGCCTTCAGCAGACCGAGTAACCCCTTGCTCAAGCCAGCGACCTTGGGTCCAAGCTGATGAGCTGTTTAGCTCAAACCATATAAGCCCACGCTCAAGCTGGTGACCTTGGGGTCTCAAACCTGGGTCCTCTGCATCCCAGTTTGACGCTCTATCCCAGGGGTCCCCAAACTATGGCCCTTGGGCCGCATGCGGCCCCCTGAGGCCATTTATCTGGCCCCCGCCGCACTTCTGGAAGGGGCACCTCTTTCATTGGTGATCCTGGAGTACTGTATATGGCGGTACCGCAAAGCCTAGGACGCACGCATCATGGTTCCCCAAGTGCGTCATATCACTTGTTATGGCTAGCAGTGACAAATATGGAACCGGACATTGACCATCTCATTAGCCAAAAGCAGGCCCATAGTTCCCATTGCAATACTGGTCAGTTTGTTGATTTAAATTTACTTGTTCTTTATTTTAAATATTGTATTTGTTCCCGTTTTGTTTTTTTATTTTAAAATAAAATATGTGCAGTGTGCATAGGGATTTGTTCGTAGTTTTTTTTATAGTCCGGCCCTCCAACGGTCTGAGGGACAGTGAACTGGCCCCCTGTGTAAAAAGTTTGGGGACCCCTGCTATACAGTGTAGGTAAGACTGTGATAAGGTGCCAAGGAACTTAAAACTTAGCATTAGGGATGCCATTTTAAAGAGGAAAATTCAGGCCTCTTACCCCCTCCTTTCTGTGGAGGTAGGAAAGAAAAGAATGCAGGAGTTTCCTGGCTTACAAGGGCAACTGGGTCATCTGGTCATAGTTTAGCTAATTCCTAGAATTCTCTGAAAGGGTGCCTGGGGCCACTTGCCACACAGAGTAAAGAAGATAGAACTTATTTGAAAACCTTAGAAAACAATGTTTATGTACCTTAATCAAGAATTCCTATACTCGGACTCACCCTAAAGTCATGAGAGTAATGTATACTTCTAGACAAAAGGGTCACGAGCCCCTCCTTACCCACCCCAACCAGTATGTGATTTTGTCTATAAAATCAGCCTCAGAATTGTATGGAGGGTTACATGATTTGGGATCACACCCCATGTACCTAGCCGGCTAATTAATAAATTTCTCAAATATTCATCTAGACTTGGTGTCTTTGGGGAACTCACTGGTTATGTTACAACAAGACTAGGAGGGAAGAATCATAAACAGAAAATAATCTTCCACCCCAAAAAGAACAAATTACATTTTTTAATTCAAATGTAGTAAAGAAAAATTATAAGAAATATAAAAAACAGAAATTCCCAACTATTGATAAATTTGTTAGTAGAAGCCTAATCTGTGGTGGCGCAGTGTGTCAAGTGTCAACCTGGAACACTGAGGTCACTGGTTCAAAGCCCTGGGCTTGCCTGGTCAAGGCACATATGGGAGTTAATGCTTCCTGCCCTCCCCCCCCTTCTCTCTCTCTCTCTCTCTCCCTTCTCTAAAACGAATTAATCTTTTTTAAAAAAATAAATAAAATAGATATGTTAATAGTAGATAAATTGAAAGAGATTGGTCATTGCAATGGCCTAAAGGTAAAAAAAGTGTAAGAACTCTCTTAAAGTTCAAGGTCAAAACAAAGAGAAATGGAAATCAAGAGAAAAAAGCATTAGCAAGTAGAGGAGAAAAGTAAGAGACCTAACATATACTACATTTTATTTCTTCCTTTATTGTAAAGCCAGAAGCCACGGCCACTATCACAGCAGCCTGACCCATGCAGGTTTGCATTGGATTCAGATAATCGGTAAAGAAACAACAGAGCCAAAAACTGATGGGCCATCATCTTTAATCCTAGCTTGCACCCAGCGGGCAAGTAAAAACACACACTGGGCTCCAAAACCCACTCACATTCAGTGCTCACAAAGCTACTGACTTATCCGAATTTCCTAGAATCAAAGGTTTCTAGCTCACCAGAATTATTCACCTCTGTTTCCCATCTCCTTCCTTCTCCCTGCACAAACTCTGCACAAACTGGCCTCTCACTCAACAATCTGCCATCTTGGCTGCTTCTCCTGGCCTCCTCCATGTGGCCTTTCTCTGCTCTACTCTCTGCTCTCTCCCCTCTAATGCTAATCTCAGGAACTAAGAGCAAGCTCCTGTTCTGCCCCCATTTTATAGTATAGAAATCAAAACCTTTAATCCAATATACAAAATAGGGAAGTCTCTAATACAAAGTCACTTATTAGAGACATGATGGGATTGCACCACCCCACATCAAAAAGGGTGGGAAAGGCTTAATCCCAAAACCAAGCCCAGGCTACAAGGATTCTGCCTGCCCTCAGCCTGCCCCCAACACATATTAATATCACCTGGGCAACAGCTTTCACATGGGCAGTGCCATCTTTAACAAAGTGAGCATAATATATTTTATCTGCCCAACATTCATACTTTGTATTTAATATTTATATTTTATTTTTCTACATATCTTTATCCCATATGTTAGCTGGTTTGGTTTTATTATTATTTATTTTCCTTTCCTTCTTTTCAATAGTTCTATTAAATTTAGAATCTACTTTTATATCTCACAAATATAGATGCATAATTCTTTTTCAAAATTTTGCAAATAGAATCATATATGTATGGCCAGGAGCCACCATTGTGGCCATTCACATGCAGGTTCGCATTAGATTCAGACAGATGGTGTAAAACTAGTAGGCGTGGCCACCATCACAGGTCAGGCCCGTGCAGGTTCGCATTAGATTCGGACAGATAGTAATGAAACAACAGAGCCACGAACTGGTGGGCCATTACCTTTAATCCTAGCTTGCACCCAGTGGGCAAGTAAAAACACACATTGGGCTCCAAAACCCACTGATTCAGTGCTCACAAAGCTACTGACTTATCCGAGTTTCGTAGAATCAAAGGTATCTACCTAACCAGCCTTATTCACCTCTGTTTCCCATCTCCTCCTCTCTGCACAAACTCTGCACAAACTGGCTTCTCCTTTAGCACTCCACCATCTTGGCTAACTCTCCTCTCCTCCACATGGCCTCTCTCTGCTCTCCTCTCTAATGCTAATCTCAGGAACCGAGAGAGCAAGCTCCCGGTCTGCCCTGTTTTATAGTGTAGAAATCAAAACCTTTAATCCAATATACAAACAAGGAAGTCTGATACAAAGTCACTTATCTGAGGCATAATGGGATTCCTCATAAGAGTGCACCACCCTATATCAAATAGGGTGAGAAAGGCTTAGTCTTAAAACTAAGCCTTAGGCTATAAGGATCCTGCCTGTTTACAGCCTATCCCCCCATATCCAATGTAAACTATAAGCAAGCAAACACATATATTATATTTACAAACTTATTTGACCAACAATATATATATTAAGTTCAAGCAAGGTTTGTTTCAAGAATGCGACAGTGTTTGAACATCAGAATATCTACCAACATAATGCATTATTAGAACAATTAAAGAGTAAAAAACATGTGACATCAATAAATATCAAAAGGCTATTTGATAAATTAACAGCCATACCTATATAGAAGGTCTAAATGTTACCTGCATTGGCATTCTTGGGTTCCCAAGATGGAAATCAAGAGAAACCCTGGGAGACAGACAGCACAGGAGGACAGGGTTCCTGACTGGTTCTCTGAATGGTTTTGTTGGGTTGTTTTCTATAGGCTAAGGATAAGGCCCACTTGCATAAAGATAGGGCAGTTCATGAATTTTTGTCTGTGTTAGGGCTAGACCACTTCCTCCTACCTTCGAGTTGCTTTGCAACAATCTCTGAGCCTGCCCTGTGAGGACAAGGTGGTGATGTTGCTCACTACTGCCACTCCAGGATAGTGTGGAGTGGTCAAACTTTATTCCACTGCATGTGAAGAATGGTGGTCTCAACATCTGCAATGGGGTAAGTGGTTAGAAAGGAGATAAGAATAACTACTTTTGCATTTTCATAGGAAGTAGAGGAGTAGTTGCACTCTTGTGGTCAGCTTATCTGGTGTTCCTTCTGGCCATATGGCATTTCTTCCGCTTGTGCCCAAGTTCCTATGCTGTCCTTTTTTTTTCTTTCGTTTAGGTGAGGGAGGGGGAGCGGAGATAGTGAGGCAGACTCTCTCATGCAACCTGACCTGAATCCAGCCAGCAACCCCATCTGAGGCTGATGCTCAAGTACCATGCTATTTTTAGTACCTGAGGCCAATCCTCAGCAAACACCACCGCTTGAACCAGTTGAGCCACTGGCTGCAAGAGGGGAAGAGAGAGAGAAAGGAGAGAGGGAGGACAAGAGAAGCAGATGATCACTTCTGTGTGCCCTGACCAAGAATTGAACCCAGGATGTCCATATGCCAGGCTGATGCTCTGTACACTGAGCCACTGGCCAGGGCCCTATGCTGTCTTATAAGTATTATAGATTAGAAGGAAGCTATCAAAATATAACAAAAATCATTTATTCAAAAATATTCTAGTACTATTTTAAATAGTAAACTAAGTAAACAATTTAAATTAAAATCAGAAACTAAGCATAGTATCACTGTCTTTATTTCACCTTGTGTTGGAAGTTTTAATAAATGCATTAAAATGATAAAAAATTTTAAAACAGTTTAATTTCTTTCTGCTGATGACTTTATATACTAAGAAAACCCAAGAGACTCAATAAAATGCCAGTAGAATTACTAAAAAAAAAAAAAATCACTGTTAGCTCTATATCAAAGCAATATACTAAATTCAGTAGAATTTTTTTTTAAGATTTTATTTGGCCCTGAACTTTTTTTTTAGATTTTATTTCTTGATTTTCAGAGAGAGGAGAGAGAGAGCTAGGGAGAGAGAAAAAGAAGAAGAAAGGGGAAGCATTAATTCACAGTGGTTGCACCACTATAGGTCAACCCCAAATTCAGTAAATTTTTCAGTTTTCTGGTAACAAGTACCTAGAAATGGAAAATGAGAAAATATTCTATGTTAGATTCATAATGGTGAAAAAACTATAAAATGCTTAGGAATAAGTTCATTAAAAATATAAAATAAATCTATGATAGATATTATTAGTAAGCATTATATAAAAATATTAGACCAGAAGAAATGGGAAGATGGGAAGACACACTATATTCTTGGATAGGAAAAGTTAGCATAAAAATAGCAGTTCTCCCAAAAATAATAAATTAATTAGTTGTCACCCTAATTATGTTTATTATGGAACTGGATAAAATTCTCCTAACATTGATATGAAAAGTTAAATGCTACAGAAGAGCCAAGAAAAAATAAGAACAATGATGCCTGGCCTGTGGTGGTGCAGTGGATAAAGCGTCGACCTGGAATGCTGAGGTCGCTGGCTCAAAATTCAGGGCTGTAGTGTCAAGGCATGTATGGGAAGCAACTATTACTATGAATTGATGCTTCCTGCTCCTCTCCCCACTTCTCTCTCCTTTCTCTCAAATCAGTAAACAAAATTTAAAAAAAAAAAAAAAAAGAACAATGAAGTGAAATTTGTCTCATTAAATTTTGGACATTTAATATAAATACTCTACAAGATCAATATAATATTACAATAGGAAAAGACAAACAGGTTAATAGACCTGAAAGAAAATAACCCTTTTATATACATATGAATTTAAGGTGATAGATTAATTGGAGATTGGATGGATTTTGTTTTTATTATGGTAAAAAGCATACAACATTAAATTTACCATCTTCACCATTTTTACATTCAGTAGTGTTGCCTGACCTGTGGTGGCGCAGTGGATGAAGCGTCAACATGGAACACTGAGGTTGCTGGTTCGAAACCCTATGCTTGCCTGGTCAAGGCACATACAGGAAGCAACTACTACAAGTTGATGCTTCTAGCTTCTCTCCCCTCTTTCTCTCTCTCCCTATCTCTCTCTAAAAATCAATAAATAAATCTAAAAATTGTTCAGTAGTGTTAATTATTGGGCAACAAATATCTAGAACTTTTTTATCTTGGAAAACTGAAACTCTATACACACCAATTCCCCCCATCTCACAACTCCCCCAGCCTTTGACAACCAGCTTTCTTTTTTAGCCTTCCCCCCTTTAGAGCCTTCATCTGAGTGGAATCATGCAGTATTTGTCCTTTTAAGACTATGCTATTTAGTTTAGTGTAATGTCTTTGAGGTTCATATCTGTGTTAGCAAGTGACAGGATGTCCTTTTTTTTTTTTTTTTCTTTTGGTGAGAGGAAAGGAGATAGTGAGGCAGACTCCCACATGCATTCAACTGGGATCCACCCAGCAACCCCATCTGGGGCCAGTGTTTGAGTACTGAGCTGTTTTTAGCACTGAGACTGCTGCGCTTGGACCAACTGAGCTATCCTCAGCACCTGGGGTGTTGCTTGAACCAATCAAGCCACTGACTGCGGGAGGGAAAGAGGGAGAGAGGGGGTGATGGGAGGGGGAGAGAAGTAGATGGGTGTTTCTTCTGTGTGTCCTGACCAAGGATCAAACCTGAGAGGTCCATATGCAGGGCCGATACTCTGATCATTGAGCCACCAGCCAGGGCCGATTTCCTTTTTTTAAGGCTGCATAAAATTTCCTTGTATGTACATACTACATTTTTTTTATCTATTACTCTGTCAATGGACACTCAGGTTACTTCTATCTCTTCACTATAGCAAATAATGCTACAATGAACATGGACATGCAAATATCTCTCCATGATCCTTCTTTGAATTTTTTTATCCATGTACCCAGAAATGGGATTGCTAGAATCATATGGCAATTTAAAACTTTTTTGAGGAACCTGCATACTGTTTTCCATAATGGCTGCACTATTTTACATTCCCACAAACAGTGCACAAGGGTCATCCTTTTAAAGAGTAGTGATTTTATCAACCCTACCTGAGGATCAGTTTGATCCACTTAAGGCTTAGCATTAAGCATTAGTTTGGCAGGCTCAGAGAAGACTTCACTCGGGGCTTTGTATCCTTGCTGCTAAGTCATGACTTTTCTGAAGAGTGTACCCAATGCCCTGGGTATGATGGTCTCTTTGTACTGTGACAGGTGGGAACATAAACAATTCCCTGCCTTGTGTGAACTCCATTAGATTGTTCTTTTTCTTTTCCAGTGGCTATTTCCAAGGTTCCTCTTACTCATGGGCTAATTAGAACTCAGTTACATATTTGAGGGAGCCCTCTACGGTCCTCCTGAAGTCTCTCTCTGTGCAGTGCTCTACTCTCCAGGTCTCTGTCTCAAACTTGTAGCAGCTTCAACCTCCCTGAACTCTGATTTTGGCCTCCCCATCTTTTTTTGTAACATGCCTTTAAAATATTTTGTAATATTTCTTTAAAGAGTGTTGAACTTTGTTCTGAAAGTTACTTTTGGATCAACTTCAACTTTCTGAGCTTTGATTTTAAGTGTTCTAGGTGTGTTTAGGTAGCTTTGCCCTAGAGCCAGTGTTGGTCCACTACTACGGTGGGACCCCTGAGATCTTCACTGAATAACCCATTTTTTCCATGAGGTCTCTTGACCACATCTGATGGGTACTAGATTGATCCAAAGACTTGTGTGAGCTCTCAGAATATTCTACACAACAATCGCTCTGTAAATGTTCCATCCTCAGCAGCTGTATTTTGCCCCGTGTCATGGAGCTTCACCCTTCATACTCTAGGTTGGAATTTAGTCTAAAAGACTCAAGGGAGGGACCTTTATGCAAATAGGCTTGGTAGGGTCAGCAGCAGATGGAGGTTCAAGGAATTGGAAGTTTGTACAAAGGCAAAAAGAGAGAGAAGTATATTTACTGGAAATGAAGGCATAAGAGAGCTGGTACTTGGGAGGTTCGGTTATTTATTTTGCATCTACCATGTTCCAGGCATTATTCTGGATACAGTATATAATGGTGAGCAAAGCAGGTCTTTACTACCACGGAGCTTACAGCTCTATGACTGATAAATAGATAGGTAATTGTCATATTCAGTAATAAATGCTAGGAAGTATTTAGAAAATGGCATGAGAAATTGTAAGCTTTAAATGACACTTTACCAAACAGGAATGAGTAGCCAATAGAGAAAACACTCAAGCAAGTGGTACTGAATGCTGAAATCCTCAGTGTATATATGTATTTCCAAACATCTTTAGACCATCCACAGCTATCAAAAAGCTCTCCAATCTCAACATCACAAAACTCTCAAAAAAATCCTCAACCAAATTATTTCACCACAGTAAAAAAAAATGTTGAAGCGGCTTTTCCATTTCTACACTGATTTCTTTCTCAAGAAGATGAAAAAGTATAGTCATTCAAGCCTAGTTTAAGAGGACACATCTCATTAGAATTTCCAGTTCTATATAACTCCTGACATCTAGTTTTTAAAAGTGAGCGTGCTTGACTGATTCAGTAACAGTGCTACTATTCTGAACTGAATCTTTTTAGTAATTTAGAAATTGTGGCTACCCAATTCTATTGCCAATCATGTCAAAATATAATACTTCCAACTGATACAACCTGTGCTCTGGTTATTTCAAAATACAATTAATAAATTAAAGTAGAAAATACACACTACAATTAAACAAAGTGTTTGGCTTCTTTATTTATTCTCCCTTTTAACCTTTGAAATTAAACATATTGTAGTAGAAATTGATAAATCCTGAGAATCTAAAAGTTTGGCTTAAATGTATTTTTTGACCAGAATATGTAAAGGTTCTTGAGATGCTTTAAATTAACATTGTCACCTTGGGAATAATGGTTTGGGAACTGTCCCTTTCTCTCTCCCCTAGCCCATACATATCTTGGAATGTTCTCATTTTCCACAACTGTGAAGATAATCTCCCATTCGTTTCTTTTGCATGTTGAGGGGCTTCTGAGTTCTAGTCTTGAATCTACACTGGCCAACCTGGTAAATTTCATTGAGCTGCTTGTGCCCCTTTGTGGCCAATGTTTATAATTACAGCTCAGTTTTGTTTGCCAGCAAGAAGCACTTGAACTGTTGGTTCACATGCAGAGATAGTGGCCTAGAAAAGCTGGTAAGAACCACAGGGAGTTAAGATCAGAACCAACTGGAAACTAGGGGCATAGCCCTTGATACAGGACAGAGTGGATACCTGAGCAAGGACCAGATTCTAATTGAAAGGAGAAGGAGGTATAGGTGCCAGTTTGGCATAAAACATGGCTATTACAGAGCTTCCAGTCAGGATGATGGAGTAGGTGGATGCAGTGCTCAGATCCTCCATCCACATCAGAATTGCAGCTGAACTGCAGAAAAATCATCATTCAGAGCTGCCTGAGATTTAGCTGAACAGAGTGCTATAACTGGGGATGTGAAGAGGGGGCTACGTCAAGACTGGCAAGAGGGGCATGACCAGGCGGTGGCGCACTGGATAGAGTGTCGAATTGGGACACGGAGGACCCAGGTTCGAGACCCCAAGGTCGTCAGCTTGAGTGCGGGTCATCTGGTTTGAGCAAGGCTCACCAGCTTGAGCCCAAGGTCGCTGGCTCGAGCAAGGGGTCACTTGGTCTGCTGTAGCCCCCCTCCCCCAGTCAAGGCACATATGAGAAAAACAATCAATGAACAACGAAGGTGCCGCAAAGAAAAATTGATGCTTCTCATCCCTTCCTGTCTGTCCTTCTCTCTGACTCTGTCTCTCTCTCACAAAAAAAAAAAAAAAAAAAAAAGACTGGTGAGAGGGGTGGAGGGGTGGGACCTACCTGGTCCTACACCCAGGTGTGGCGGTTGACAATTGGGAAGGCTTGTGTCACACACACATGAGGTGGTTGAGAATTGAGAGGGATGTCTTCACTTTGGAGGTTGCCCCTGGGGAGCAAGGGGTCTCAACCCCACAGTAGGACCCCTCAGCTAGGGTTCCAATGCTGAGAGAAGTCCCCATAGCTTCTGGCTGTGAAAGACAGCAGGGATTATGACTAAGATAGAGAGCTACCAGAGTACTGGTAACTCTTCTTAAAGAACTGCACATCAATTTACTTGGACTCACTTGCTCTAAATTCCAGCATTGGGGCAGAAGCTGGAAAGGTGCCAGGAACATATAGGGAGGAACTGAATTGCCTGGCTTCTGAACAAGGTCTGAGGAGGCAGCTTTCTCCCAGACAGAAGTACTGGCAGAGGCCATTGTTCTGAGTTTGCTGAGTGAAATAAATCAGCCAGAGAAGAACAAATGCCAGATGATTTCACCTATACAGTGGTACCTTGAGATGCGAATTTAATTTGTTCTGTAACTGAGCTTGTAAGTCAGTCAACTCATATATCAAACTGCCAGTACTGGACCCGTGTGCCAACTAGCGGCAGCTTCCGAATCACGATTCGTATCTCAGAATTTCGCTCAGATCTCAAACAAAAATACGGACTGAGTCGCAGCTCATATCTTAAAAAAATCGTATGTTGGTCTGTTCATATCTCAAGGTACCACTGTATGTGGAATCTAAAAAACAAACAAGCTCAGTGGATAGAGTCTCAGCCTGGTGTGTGGATGTCCCGTGCTCTATCCTCGGTCAGGGCACACATGAGAAGCAACCATCTGCTTCTCTTCCCTTCCCTCTCCCCTTTTCTCTCTCCTCCCCTCTTGCAGTCAGTGGCTCCACTGCTCCGAACATTGGCCTCAGGCACTGAGGATACCTCGGTTGATTTGAATATCAGCCCCAGATGGGGGGTTGCTCGGTGGATCCCTGTTGGGCTCATGTGGGAGTCTATCTGCCCTCCTCTCAATTAAAATAAAATTTCTTTAAAATAAAAATAATTTTTAGAAAACACAAGCAAAACAGCAACAGACTCACAGATACAGAGAACATTTTGATGGTTGCCAGATGGGATGGGGGGCTTGGGGGGACGGGTGAAGAGGGTGAAAGGATTAAAAAGTACAAATTTGTAGTTACTGAATAGTCACAGGGAGATGTAATGTACAGAATAGAGAATATATAGTCAATAATATTGTAATAATTATGTATGGTGTCACATGGCTTCTAGACTTACTGGAGTGATCACTTTGTTAGTTATATTAATGTCTAATCACTGAGTTGTACACCTAAAACTGATTTAATAGTGTATGTCAACTGTAATGGAAAAAGAAAAAAAAATTATTAAAAAAATAAACAAAACAAACATGGCCACCACACATATTGTAATTATTTCTCTGTTGCCTTCCACTTTAGAATATGAGCTCCATCAAGGCAGAGACATCTTGCCTGGTGCTCAATAAAGGTTGTTGAGTGAGCAAATAAAGGAACAAATGGGTTTAGTTCACAGTAGATGATAGCTATTTTTCTTTCTATTGTTAATTACTCTGATTAGATGCTTAAAATGGTAAATACTTTGACAACTTTATTTAGCAAAGCTCCATATGTCAAAGAGCATTTCTGAAACCTCAGTAATTTATAGCTTAGCTTTAGATATTCACTTGGCTTAATTAATATTAATTGAGTATACATTCCAGGATCTGGAAATTCAAAAATGCGATGGACATAGTCCTAGTTTCCAGAGGACTAGTTCCTAGTTTCACATAGCTTTCTACATATATACTAAGATGTTTTACACGGAATAGAGATTAGATACATGCCCTGTAAGTTGAACAGGAACAATTAATTATAGGCAGAGAGAGGCAGATTTCGGTCCAATATGAAAAAGAATTCAGAGCAAACAGCAGAAGGTCCCCCATCAGAATGAAATTGCTTTCTACTTCTGAAAGTATTCATGAATATACAAAGGCTCTGAATGGAGCACTGCAGATAGAAGTAGAGAATATATCCTCAGATATAATCATGAGAATATTTAATAGACATAAAGTCTTTTTAATGACTGATTCTAAATAAATCGAAGTGATATTATCCTTCTTATTCCATTTTCCAAATTACAGTACAGCCAGAGTGATCTTTTGAAAGTCAAATCTGATTATATCAGCCTCCTTGATTAAAACACTTCATTTGCTGAAAGGCCCCTGGCTTCCTTGCTTGTCTCATCAGATGCTCAGTTAGTTTCTTTCCTCTCTGCATACTTATATTGCTTAACTTTAGATGCTTGTTCCTTCTTACTTCAAGGTTGTGCTGTTGTCTCTGATTGCAGAGCTCTCCTCCCTTCTTGCCTAAGTTATTCCAGTTGGAAATTACTCTAAACTGCTGTATCAAGATAGAAGCATTTATTGTATAAATTGACTGTATCTGTCTTCCTTGCTAAAATGTGAGCTCTTGGTGACATTGAACAAGACATTGTATCTTGTTCAGCAAAGGGCCTGGTATATGGTTGACACCTAAAAATACTTAAGTGAATGGGTAGTCTTTCTCTGGTTTAAAGTTGAAAAGGAATTTAGAAGAGAAAAAATGTTTGCCCAACACCAGATTTCTAGTTGCAAATTTTCAGAAACACTAGTATGGTTTCTTGAGAGTATCTCTTGAAAGGGGAGAGAGATGAGGAACAAGCAGTCATCAAACAAGCCAGGTCTATCAAGGCAGAGGCAATTTGGAATGTCAGAAGTTTCATGGAAAAGAGAAAAACTGGGGAGCCAAGGCATAATGGTTTAAGACAGGGTTCCCCAAACTACAGCCCGCAGGCCCGCAGGCCGCCCAGAGGCCATTTATCTGGCCCCGCCACACTTCCGGAAGGGGCACCTCTTTCATTGGTGGTCAGTGAGAGGAGCACATTGACCATCTCAGCCAAAAGCAGGCCCATAGTTCCCATTGAAATACTGGTCAGTTTGTTGATTTAAATTTACTTGTTCTTTATTTTAAATATTGTATTTGTTCCCGGTTTGTTTTTTCACTTCAAAATAAGATATGTGCAATGTGCATAGGGATTTGTTCATAGTGTTTTTATAGTTCGGCCCTCCAATGGTCTGAGGGACAGTGAACTGGCCCCCTGTGTAACAAACTATAGAAATGATCCTTGAAAGTATTGTCTTGGCCCCGTGTAAAAAGTTTGTGGACCTCTGGTTTAAGATGATGTGTCATCCACTCATTCATTCCCAAATATTTATAAAATGCCAAATACGTGCTTGGCACATGAGAGTCAGAAATTAAAAGGTGGGCAAGTCTTAACACAGCCCTTAACAAATCTACAGCCTAACAAAACGCAAATACTCAGCAATTTCGATGAAGTGTGTGGTAAACACTGCTAAAGAAGGCACATCCGTGTTATGAAATACCTATCTTGGGGAGTGGGGGAGGCGAGGCACGGAAGGACCCAGGGAGAAATATGGGTGGTCAACGGCCTTTCCGCTTTAAGCTGAGATCTGAAAGATGAGGAGGAGACTTAGAGGCCTGGGAAAATAAAAGCAGTTCAATAGATATGATTCGGTATCCCACAGAAAAAATACTGTCAAGATACTGAAGGGGCCCTGGCCGGTTAGCTCAGCGGTAGAGCGTCGGCCTAGCGTGTGGAGGACCCGGGTTCGATTCCCGGCCAGGGCACACAGGAGAAGCGCCCATTTGCTTCTCCACCCCTCCGCCGCACTTTCCTCTCTGTCTGTCTCTTCCCCTCCCGCAGCCAAGGCTCCATTGGAGCAAAGATGGCCCGGGCGCTGGGGATGGCTCTGTGGCCTCTGCCCCAGGCGCTAGAGTGGCTCTGGTCGCAATATGGCGACGCCCAGGATGGGCAGAGCATCGCCCCCTGGTGGGCAGAGCGTCGCCCCATGGTGGGCGTGCCGGGTGGATCCCGGTCGGGCGCATGCGGGAGTCTGTCTGACTGTCTCTCCCCGTTTCCAGCTTCAGAAAAATGAAAAAAAAAAAAAAAAAAAAAAAAAAGATACTGAAGGGCACTTGGGCAGTTGGTTTGCAGCTACTCCGGTGTGAGAAGAGGTCATTAGCCTTGCGAACATTCCCTGAGCAAGAACGACAACGACCTGCACTTCGACATTCCACCTGAGCTGCGCTTGCCTCAAACTACTCGTTCCTGGTTCCCCCAGGTTCCCACAGAAGGCAGAGCGCCGGCGACCCGCAGACAGCCTGGCTTTGCGGACGAGGCACGCCTGACCTCCGCTCACGGCCAACCACACCCAGGAAGAGGCCCCGGGAGCCCCGCCCACGGCCGGGCACGCTCTCCTGGGCGCGTTCCAGGGCCCGCGGCCGTCACGTGACCCGAAGTGTGACGTAGGAGGAAGGAGACGCCATTAGAGGGAGGCGGAGAGGGTGCGCTCCTGGCCTCTCGGGTGCCTGACGTGGGTACTGGGGCCTTTCGTTCTCGGACTTTCCCTCGGCTCAGCCAGGCCTCGCCCCGGGAGGCGGTGGAGGCGGCGCCGGGGGTGGCCGGTCAGTGCGGAGGGGCCGGTGCGGGCCGCGGCGGTGCGGGCGCTGCGGCGGGGAGCGCGGCGCTGCTGTAGGCTTCGGGCGGCCGGGGAGCGCCGGCATGGCTGCGGCCGGCGGCGGGGCGGCGGCGGGCCGAGCCTACTCGTTCAAGGTGGTGCTGCTGGGGGAAGGCTGCGTGGGGAAGACGTCGCTGGTGCTCCGCTACTGCGAGAACAAGTTCAACGACAAGCACATCACCACTTTGCAGGTGCGGGCCCCAGGGAGCGGGAGGTGGCGCCCGGGCCGCGGGGACTCTGCTGCTGTGGCTCCGTGGATCTGGGCTCACACATCTCAGGCCTGTCACCTCTGCCTTCGAACTGCCTTTCTGAATTTCTCCTGGGGACACGTGGGGTCAGGCCGCCTGTGGACGGAGGACAGGCTGTGGGGAGCGAGTGGAAGGGCCCTGAAAAGTCCCCTGTGCCCCGGCTGCGCACGTCCCTGAGTCCCCATCCGAGGGCTAATTTTTCCCCTTCGTTTCGCTTCCGCTTGGGCCCTAGGTGCCTTCACTCAACAGTAACCGAGTGTCATCCCTCTTTTTTTGTTTAGTTCGGATTTGGGAACTTAGCTGCGGATCTGATTTTGCGAACTAGGTGATTTGTAACTTCAGCGTTTACTGATGACTAAGTAAAGTGTTTATGCAAGTTCAGTTTTGTCCCGTCTTGGAGTAACGTGCTGAGTGGCAGAAACATTAATCTCTGGAGGGAGTCTGAAACGACCGCTTGCCGGTGGTGGTTGCACAGCTTTATTGCTGCTTGCGTGGTTCTAACTTGTAGGTCAGTCATATTCTGCGAGGTCGGTCCACCCACATTCACATGGAAACGTCATGTGAATACTAGCTATCAGTTGGTTCCCAATCTAGCAGCATAACTGTGGCTGCTATTTATTTTCTTTGCTTGTGATATAGAGGCCGGCTTTCTTCTGTATCTGACATTGTGGTTACTTAGAAAAAATGTAATCATTGATTGGGAGGGAGATCAGTCCTTTGAGGCAGTTTTAGTCCCCTTTCTCTCCCAAAGAAATCAGGTTGCACATGTCAAAAGAAAAATATTCAACTAATCGGACTTGTTTAATGTAGTCAGAGACAGTAAACTCTAGTGAACTTTTGAGCCTGATTGTTAGAGACTCATAACACACCTCCATCCACTGGGCAAGTTCATCTGTCTCTAAGTTTCTGTATCTGTTAAAATGGCCATAATAATATTATCTATCTAGTTCATAGAGTTGTGAGGACAAATATACATAAAAAGCACTTAGGGTCTTGTCCAGTGTAAGGTCTCTGTCTTTATTATTCCTGCTTCAAATTGCACAATAGTTTTTTTGGGGGGAGGGGGTGTTTTAAAGCCAGAGAGGGAGAGACAGGGACAAACAGGAAGGGAAAGAGGTGGGAAGCATCAACTCATAGTTGTGGCACCTTAGTTGTTCATTGATTGCTTTCTTATATGTGCCTTGGGGGGGAGGCGTGGGGGCCCTTCCAGCAGAGCGAGTGACCCCTTGCTGAAGCCAGGGACCTTTGGGCTCCAGACGGCAACCTCGGGGTTTTCAGCCTGAGTCCTCAGCATCCCGGGCAGACATTCTATCCACTGCACCACCGTCTGGTCAGGCTGCACAATAGATCTTAATTAATAGTCCTGGAGTATGTAAGAACACGGACACTATTAATAGAATTCACAGTGTTCTAATTGTTGTGACATTTGATGCTTGATGCTATTATTAAACTACTGAGTCTAGAATTTACAAAGAAGCTCTGGTTCTAATTCTGTGTTCTATTTATACTCCTGTGTAAAGCATAATATCGACAAAGTTAATGTCAAGAGACTCCTTTTTTTTCTTACATCCTTGTATAAGACCACTTATTTGTACAACTTTAATAGTTGATATTTTTGAGTGCTACTAGTGAGATTTGTAGGGTAAATACATTTCTTTGATCATTTGGAAATTTAGAAATTTATTTAGGTAAAGTAACAATAGCTAACATCAAGTTCTTAATATGCTGAATCCATCATTTCGTTCTTTTTTTTATTCTTTTTTTTTTTTTTTTTTTTTTTAATTTTATTAAATGGGAGGCAGAGAGGCTGAGACAGACTCCCCCAGGTGCCTGGACTGGATCCACCCAGCAAGCCCACTAGGGGGCAGTGTTCTGCCCATCTGGGGCCACTGCTTCGTTGCTTAGAACCCAGCCATTTCAGCTCCTGAGGTTAGGACATGAAGCCATCCTCAGTGTTCAGGGCCAAATTGCTTGAACCATTCAAGCCATGGCTGTGGGAAGGGAAGAGAGAGAGAAATGGTGGGGAGGTAGTGAGAAGCAGACGGTCACTTCTCATGTGTGCCCTGACCGGGAATCAAACCCGGGACTTCCATACACAGGGCAAATGCTCTTCCTCTGAGCCAACCCATCATTTCATTTTTGTAACAACAGTCTATGAAGTGAATAGTTTTGTTAGCCCTGTTTTACAGCTGAGGAAACAGGCTTGGTTGAGTAATTTGCTCATCATTGTATTGTCACAAGCCATGCTGCCCAAGCTTAAATTTGAACTCAGGTCTGACTTTACATTTTGAGCATTTAAGCCATACCACATTGGATATTGGTAAACTAGCTCTCTGCTGGTTTCTTTTCTGCTACAGATCCAAGATAAAAGACAGAATTGTTGTAATTGAGCTCTCAAAAAATTTTTTAAAGGTAATTTAGCCCTTCAACCTAAAAATTATACTTTCATTATACATTCCATAACACCCTCAAAGCTACAATCAGGCTAAGGATTTTTAAATATCTGAGAAAAACTGCTGGAGACTGTCCATGGGCGGTCCATGCACATCCAATTCAGCTCCAGGAGAGGTCCCAGAAGCCCTGCCCATGTTCAGGCACATTCTTCTTACCAGACCCCAGTAATCTACACAGAAGAGGATGAAATTATGGTAAATGTCTAGTATCAAAGCATAGCAGTCCTGATTTTGATATTTTAAATTACGTTACAGAATTTGGAATGTTGTTGTATACCAATACATGGAAACAGTATTAAGTCTAATCTCTTTTTCTTAGCTAACAGCTCATCTTAATATATTTTAAGATAAATTTGACTTTAGTGTGATCCATAAAACACATCCTTTTATATGGTTTTAATTTACAAATGGAAAGATCACACATAAGAAAATATGAGAAGTCCCCTTTTTTCATGTCAACAAAACTACATCCTACCTATCTTTGTAAAATACTTTGTTTTGCAAAGTACATGCTCATGCATCCATATTTCAAAAAATTATTGGACTAAAAGGAACCTAAGATAGTTTATGATTCTCTGTTTCAGTTTTGTTTAATATTTCAGTGAAGTGATGTCTCCTTTGTCTTGGAAGTGTGGTGAACTGACATAGAAAGTAGAAAACTATGTCTTGATGGGGCCTGTTTCATTTTTGGACAGGTCTAATTTCCAGTAAGTTTATCTGTGTGTAAAACCAAAATCTGTTTCCCTGTAGTTTCCAGTCCTAGTTCTGCCACTGAATCTTGGTTGCACATGACATCCCTTCTGGTAGTTAAAGACAGCTATCACGTCTCCTTGAGTCTTATCTTTTGGATAAACAGCTCTGGTTCCTTTCACTGGATCTCCTCTGATACTGCTTTAAATCATTTCACTTTTTTGACATATTTTCTAGACATCCTTTACTCATTGTCCTCTTTTCTTGAAATGCAGTGCTTTGAGTTGTGGAAATGATTCCATGTGCTGTTTGAACTATTGAGGACCCTTTTCTAACACTGAAGTAGGAAAGATTTTATGACCTTTTGGGGCAATTGTCACACTGATTAATATTGGGCTTGCTATCTTAGTCTTACTTGCTTTTTAAAAAAGTGTTATATCCCTTAAATTATTTTTTCTTGGATTTTGTAGTTAAATGTTTGTGGGGGGTTTTATTATCCCTAATGTATTTGATCCACTACATTAGACTTTGATAGATTTGCATCAGTCCTTTTAAATTTTGATTCTGAAGTTCAGGAAACATTGATTGAGCTTCTGTGGGTAAGGCACTTGGTTGGGTGCTAGGCATACAAAGAAGACTAAGGCGTGGTCCCTACTATCTGGATTAGCTACTCATTTTAACTTTTGTCACCTGAAGATTTGGTAAGATTTGAGTAGTGAGTTTATTTTCATGCTTGCTGATCCCCGGAAGTAAGTTTGTTTGTTTTTTTCCCAAAAAATGAGTTTAAAGACATACATGTACGATCATACACTGGATGGTCAGGAGGCACAAGGACATACTTGAACGTTCGTACTACTCAAGGGATTAATTTCTCATCAGGTCATTAATAAAGACTTCGAAAGAATGGGGAAAGAGAGGACTAAGGTCTGCAGCAGGTCTCACTGTGGCCTAGTGATGTGTGACTAGAGGTGTATTTTTCTTTAGACATTTAGAACCTTAGGGTGGAGCTTTTTCAGGCTGTACTTGGGCCACAATCTTCTTTCCCCTTGAGTGAGAAACAGTTATTAAGGAAGTATACATATTAATGATAGTGGGAGCAAAAAACAGCCTGACTTACTGCTTGTGGGCTGCTACCAACTGGATATATAAACTTTGATGAAAATGTTTATTCCAGCATTGCAAATCTTCTAGCTTTTTTTTTTTTTTTTTTTTTGCCTTAGCTACATTAGTCTTGTTCACAGGAGATAACACCAGATGCTTTGTAAAATTCTTGCAGAAGACCAGAGCACTGTGCTTCTGCATTAGTAAGTCATACGATGTGGTAAAAAGGGAAAGGACTTTGAGGTTAGACTTTGGTGTGAATATTGGCTTCTACTTATAGCCATCATGATCTTGGTTATTCTAATAGTTGTATGCTGGCTCTTTTTTTATAAAATGGGGGACTCTCACATGTAGATTTTTATGTGGATTAAATAGAGAGCCATCATATAGAAAGCTCCTAGCACAGTGCCTGGCACATGTTTGTTTAATAAATGTTTGCTGTTGAATAAATAGGTGAAGCTTAATTTGTCTTGATTTTTTTCATGGTAACCCAGTCATAAAGATAATGGAATTAATTTGACACGAATTATTTTGAGAATTCATGCTGCCTCTGAGGGATGACTACATTTTAAAATTGTTTAGCTTCACCATGCAGTGGCACAGTGGATAGAGTGTCGGCCTGGGATGCAGAGGACCCAGGTTCAAACAACTTTCTATTACTTGTTTGCTTTTCTGTTCTGGTGTTGTTTAATTAAAAAAACAGCCTGACTAGGCGGTGGCGCAGTGGATAGAGTGTTGGACTGGGATGCAGAGGACCCAGGTTCGAGACCCCGAGGTCGCCAGCTTGAGCGCGGGCTCATCTGGCTTGAGCAAAAAAAAAAGCTCACCAGCTTGGACCCAAGGTCGCTGGCTCGAGCAAAGGGTTACTCTGTCTGCTGAAGGCCCGCGGTCAAGGCACATATGAGAAAGCAATCAATGAACAACTAAGGTGTCGCAATGAAAAATGATTGATGCTTCTCATCTCTTTCTTTTCCTGTCTGTCCCTATCTATCCCTCTCTCTGACTCTCTCTCTGCCCCTGTAAAAGAAAAAAAAAAATCAAATACTTTTTTACTGCTTCATATTCATTTTGAAATATCCCCATATTTTTGTGAGCAGTATATATATATATAAAATAAATTATGTGTGTGTTTTATATATAAATACATCTATGTTTATTAATCCATTCTAGAGTTTGGGCTAGAATTGGGATTGATATACCTGGAAATTCATTTCCTTTTTGAAAATTATGACATTTGCCATGCCTTGGTGCTTTAGCTCTGCTCCCCTTTGCAGAGCTTCTCTTAGGTTACTGATAATTCTGAAGTAGTCTTGTAGATGAGTTCTCTGAGAACTTGAGATCCTTCACCTAGCCCAGGAAGCTTGCTCTTCTGTTGTATTCCCAAGCTCTCAAATGTGATTTCCCTGCTGATTTGGGGCTAAGATACTTTAACTGTTAGCTTTCTTGACTTCATATATTCTTAAATGTTTGTGCCATTTTGATTATAACCACCTGTTTTTGGTATGTCTCTGTGCTCTTGGGTGATCACTTCCTTTTATTTAGATTTGCTCTCCCCTATCTCTTAAGATTATCAACTCTAATTTATATGTCTATTATCATTTTTAACTACTTTTCCATGTAAAAAGTAGCATTGTTTATAATTAGAACCATCAGTCATCTTTTTAGAATTCTAACTGGAATTACATCTATCTGCCTCCTGAAATATAGGGTGGGTGCCTGTTACTTAATTAGCAAAGCCATGTTGTAAGGTTTGCTTGGCAGATGGTATCCTGACAGTTTGGCAAGTGAGGAAACTAAGATTTGGATTAAATTTTCAAGGTCCCCACAAATAGTAATAGTATGACATTTTTCTTAAGCTAAATCTACTACTTCTCCACCCCACCCCCCCATATATCTTTACCTCCTGAATAGCACTTGGCATTCAGGTTCTAGCAGGTGGTTCTGCACTTGGCATCGTAGTCTCAGGTATAGGAATCTGGGATTCTTTGTAAAATTAATGTTTGAATGTCTGATATATCTTCCTAGTAGTTCTTGAAGCCACATAAGTTGATTCAGTAAATTTATCTGTAATATTTTTATAAAATATGATAGTTGACATTTTTTTCCTCTTCTGTATTTTACTGGAAACGTGGACTATAGAAGGGTGGGTGATTTTTTAAATTTTTTTGAAAAGATTTTTTTTGCATTATGGCTTTGAATTTCTAATATATAGGTAAGTATTTTATATCTGACTACCATTTTCTGCATTGTGTTTTGAACTAATTCTTAAAAGTGACTTTTTGACTCTCCTTTGCAAGGTATTTACTAGACTCTAAACTGATTGTAATCACTCCTTTTAGAAATTGAGGACAAAAAAATGTTGAGGTATTCAAACACCCAGCTTAGTTTTCCTTTTTTATTTTTATTTTTTGAGAGTAGGGGAAATATCAATAGCAAGACAGATTCCTGCATGCACCCCGAATGGATCCACCTGGCAACCCCTGTCTGGGACCAACGCTCGAACCAGTGGAGCCACCATCTGCAGGAAGGGAAAAGGGAAGGAAGAGAGAGAGAAAGGGGGAGAGGGAAGAGAAGAGAAGCAGATGGTTGCTACTCTTGTGTGCCCTAACCAGGAATCGAACCCGGGACGTCCATACATCAGGCTGACACTATCCACTGAACCAACCAGCCAGGGCAATTTTCTTCCTTTCTTATTTATTTTAAGATTTTACTTATTGATTTTAGATAGAGGAGAGAGAGAAAGGAGGGGAGGAGCAGGAAGCATCAACTCATAGTAATTGTAGTTGTTTCTTGTATGTGCCTTGACCTGGCAAGCCTGGGGTCTTGAACGGGCCACCTCAGCATTCCAGGTTGAGGCTTTATCCAGTGCACACTCTTCCTTTTTTTAAAAAAAATTGAAACATATTTGACATAAAATATTGTATAAATTTAAGGTGTACAACATATTGTTATATTTATGTATTATAATTTTACTGCCATTTTAACAATCTAGCTTAGTTTTCTGATAGGTAATTATTATTTGTAGCCTTGCTACAAAGGACTAGTTTTATAAATTATCTGCCTGAATCCTTTCATGTTTTAAGTCTGGAAGTGATAATAGATACTTTAAATACTTAAGCCTGAAACAGTGTTAGTGAATGTAGCAAAAATAAAGTAACTGTTCAATTAACACACACACACACTTTCTCTTTCCCTCTTCCCTTTCTCTCTCTCTCTCTCCATCTCTCTCTCTCTCTCTCTCTCTCTCAATGAAAATCTGTTGAACTCAGAAGATATTAAAGTCATGAAAGTATTTGTCCACAATTCAATTACAATGCTACTTTCAGTATTTTGCTTTGTCATTAGCAAGCACAGCAAGTGATCTGGCTAACAGCAACAATAAACAAAAAATTGATTATAGAAGTTGTGAAAAGACTTTCATTTGGCAGATATAATTTGTTCCTAATATTTCTCTCCTATAATCCTATTTTTTTCTGTTTTTTTAAAATGTTTATTTTACTGATTTTAGAGGAAGAGAGAGAGAAGGAGAGACAGGAGCATCAGCCTATTCCTATGTATGCCCTGACCAGGGATCGAACTTGTAACCTCTCTGCTTCAGGACGATGCTCCAACCAACTGAGCTATCTAGCCAGGGCTCTATTTTATTAAGTAGAGATTGAAAAAACATTGTCCACTCTAATTTTGGATAAGATGTTGGGCAAAAATAAGCATCAGGTGCAAATAAATGACGGATGGCAGCCTGAGCTAATAAGATTATCCCTAAAGTGTAGAAGATGAAGTCATTGGAGTTAGAAACAATATTGCTGTAATTCAGGGTGTGGAGGAGTAAAGAGTAATGTCTCATTACTTTGATCGTTGTTACTTTTGCCTAGCCTGAGAATATTTTGGGAGATAAATTAGTATCCAGATACACATAGTGTCCAAGTAAAGGAGTGCCAGGTTAAGAATGTGTGTGTGGCCTGACCAGGCGGTGGCGCAGTGGATAGAGCGTCGGACTGGGATGTGGAGGACCCAGGTTCGAGACCCCGAGGTCGCCAGCTTGAGCGCAGGCTCATCTGGTTTGAGCAAAAGCTCACCATCTTGGACCCAAGGTTGCTGGCTCCAGCAAGGGGTTACTTGGTCTGCTGAAGGCCCACGGTCAAGGCACATATGAGAAAGCAATCAATGAATAACGAAGGTGTCGCAGTGCTCAACGAAAAACTAATGATTGATGCTTCTCATCTCTCCATTCCTGTCTGTCTGTTCCTGTCTATCCCTCTCTCTGACACTCTCTCTGTTTCTGTAAAAATAAATAAATAAAAATTAAAAAAAGAATGTGTGTGTGTTGGCCCTGGCAGATTGACTCAGTGGATAGAGCATCAGCCCAGTGTGCGGACATCCTGTGTTTGATCCCCAGTCAGGGCACAAATGAGAAGAACCCGTCTGCTTCTCTCTGTCTCCATCTTCCCCTTCTCTCTCTCTCTATCCCACTCGTGGCCAGTAGTTCAATTGATTCGAGCATTGGCCCTGGGCACAGAGGATAGCTCAGTTGGTCCAAGCGTTGGCCTTGGATGCAATTTGAGCAATTGGCCCCTGTCAGGGCACATGTGGGAAGTTTGTCTCACTATCTCCCCTCCTCTTTAAAAAAAAAAAAAGAAAGAGTGTATGTTCTAGAACAGTGATTTTCAACCTTAAAAAAAGCCACGGCACATTTTTTACATTTACAAAATCCTGGAGCACACCACCTACCAGAATGACACTAACACAGTACATATTATACATATAGTTAATAATATAGTTTCTAAATGTATTTATACTCACTTAGTGTAAAACCTGGGCCTGTTTCAATGAACACAAAAGGGATATCCTGGCAGGAATGGTAGAAAGACACACACGAAGCTCTTCTTCAACAGTTCTCAGTCTCTCTGTTTTTTAATTTTTATCGCAGTCAAGCTTGAGAAGCTCAGCTCACATAGATATGTGGTTGAAAACGGGAGCAATGTCGAAATAGCTTTGTTGGCCAGAATGGGGAACTCCTTGGCAACAGATAACCAAAAACTCTCCAAAGGAAGATCAGCAAACTTTAGCTTTAAAGTTAGATAACATTGTGATGCATTGTATATCACCCTCTGCGGGGGGCCTCTTTTAATAAGAAAAAGGTCAAATATCTATATATACCATCAGGATAGATATAACCGGCTGAGGCTGAGGCTTCATTGAGTGGTGGCAACATTTACCTCCAGTCCTGACCAGGGTTAGAAATCGGGACCATGGGGAGGAGTAGCAGCTTCAACTACTCGCTGTGGCCACACAATGACAAGTGCGCGGCAGCCGGAGTGGGGACCTTCCTGGGTGTGAATGAGAGGCGGCCTACTATTGGTTCATCGCTAGTGGTCAGGATAAATTCTAGAAGGTGATTGGTCAGTGAGCGTCCCCTGTGCCTCCACTCTTCCTATCGTTGATAGCTGGAGGGATTGTGAGGGGAATGTTTATGTTCGGATGGAGGCGGCTGGCGGGCGAGCCGGATAAATAGCCTCCACGGGCCCCGTAGTTTGGGGACTCATGTTTAATTTCCCCACGGCACACCTGACCATGTCTCATGGCACACTGGTTGAAAAACACTGTTCCAGAATAACACCCGCTGAATTGTCTGACTTTGGGAGTCACCGTATTTTTTTTTTTCACTGTGTTCTTTAAATCTCAAGTTCATAACTGTAAAAGGGATAGTGACTTACTTCACAGGGTTGTTTTAAAGATTAAATGAGAAAGCTCAAACACAGTACTTGGCACAAAGTATGTATAATTTTTTTTCTTTGTATATTCCCTAGACCCTTTTGAATTGTATTGTTTTATGCCAAATGGTTTTGTTTCCATCCCATTTCTAGACTGGGGTTCTTCACTGAGATGTGGCCAAGGGTTTATAAATTCCTTTGGAAAGTGTGTGAAAATTGTTTTTGGTATTGTGCATATGAGCAGTTTTCTTGGGAGTGAATAGGTTAATAGCTTTCATCAGATTCTCAAAGAAGTCCATGATCATTTCCCCCCTTCATCTCTTACTGTCATGTAACAGAATGAAGACTGCTGCCCCAGAGTAAATATTCTAACCACAAGTGATATCTGTAGTCTGGACAAATTAAGTACACCTCATAGAGAAGGTTAGAATGGATAAGACAGATTTTAGCCTTTTGGTTGGTTGGTGCTATCTTGCTGTTACATAAAATCTTTTCAGGCCTGACCAGGTGGTGGCGCAGTGGATAGAGCATCGGAATGGGATGCAGAGGACCCAGGTTCGAGACCCCGAGGTTGCCAGCTTGAGCACGGGCTCATCTGGTTTGAGCAAAAGCCCACCAGCTTGAACCCGAGGTCGCTGGCTCCAACAAGGGGCTACTCGGTCTGCTGAAGGCCCGCGGTCAAGGCACATAAGAGAAAGCAATCAATGAACAACTAAAGTGTTGCAACGCGCAATGAAAAACTAATAATTGATGCTTCTCATCTCTCTCCGTTCCTGTCGATCCCCCTCTCTGACTCACTCACTGTCTCTGTAAAAAATAAAAATAAAAAAATAAAAAATAAATAAAAAAAATCTTTTCAGTTTTATTCTCAAATATAATCATTTTATTTTTAAAACTAGGTGTTTGCTCTTTAAGAAAATATAAAATATTAAAAACTGAGGATGTATATAAAATGAGGTGATTTATATTAAGGAAGGGATTTTTCCATAGAGTAGGACTTATATTTTTACCGTAAAGGGGAAAAAAAAGCTTTAGTGAGGGCCCTTTACAATATGCTTTACTAGTGCGTCACATATTTGAGTTAAAATAATTTGGTTTATAAAGAAACTTTAGGAGCATATCTGTTTCATAGAGTTATACTTCTGTCGATTTACCCAGGCATATTGTAGATATGTTTATCTACAATAACAATAGAGTTGACCCTTAAACAACATGGATTTGAACTGCACGTGTCTACTTATATGTGGATTTTTTTCAATAAACATCAATATGTACAGTGCTGTAAATTTATTTTCTCTTAAGATTTTTATAAATGAGAGAGAATAAAGAGATAGAGAGAAAGAAAGAAAAGACAAGACAAGACAGGAAGGGAGAGAGATGAGAAGCACCAACTCATAGTTGAGGCACCTTAGTTGTTCATTGATTGTTTCTCATACATGCTTTGACCAGGGAGCTCCAGCTGAGCCAATGGCCCCTTCCTTGCTCAAGCCAGTGCCCTTGGGCTTCAGGCCAGCAACAGAAACCTTTGGGCTCAAGTTGGTGACCCTGTTCTCAAGCCAAATGAGCTTGCACTCAAGTCAGTGCCCTTGGGATTTCAAACTTGGGACGTCAACATCCCAAGTGGACACTGTCACCACTGCACCACCATCAGTCAAGCTTAAGATTTTTCTTAATAACATTTTCTTTCCTCTAGCTTACTTTATTATAACAATACAATATATAATAAATATAACATACAAAATATGTGTTCATCAACTGTTACTGGTTAGGTTTCTTCCAGTCAACAGTAGGCTATTAGTAGTTAAGTTTTATGGACAGTGTAAAGTGATATGCAGACTTTCATTTTCATGGGTGTTGGTGCCACTCTCTCCTACCCCCCATCAGTAGATGTTAGCCCAGATCTCAGTCTGAGAGGTTCCAGAGCATAGAAGCTATGAGTTGTTCTTGGAGTCAGACTACCTGGATTTTAAATCCCACTCTGTCACTTACTGTGTGATTTGGGCAACATACTGACCTTTCCTGTATCTCAGTTTCCACATCAATATGTATATAATTCACACAGTGTTATGAGAATTAAATGAATTAATTTTCTAAAGTTCTTAGAATACTGTTCATTTTATTGTAAGCACTGTGAAAGTGTTAAAGTAATAAAAATGTGTAATCTGGTTAACACAAGACTTATACCTATGAAAAAATAATTTACAATATAAGGTAGTATATGTTGTATATTACAAGATTAGGGTCCTAAAATTCTTCAGGATAGAGAAACTCTGTGAGTTGTATACATGGTATGAGAAAACTTAAATCTTCAAGAAAGAAGAGTATAGTTCGGAACAGAACTTGGATATATACGATTTAGATAGAGAATAAAGGATAGGCGCAAATTAGAGGGGAATTTAGTGAACAGACAAACTTGGAAGGACTGTATGCAGACCAAATAAGTTGGAGAGTAAGGAAAGAAATATTGGAAACTGCCTTAGAAAGATAGATGTAGACAAATTATGAAGGTTCTTGGATACAAAGATAATAAGGCTTTGAGATTGTTATTGTAAATTAGAGCTTTCTAACTTTTATAAAGGGGAAGTTTATGAATGATTTTATAAAAAGTACTTAGCACAGTACTTGGAGGGTAAGCGTTCCTTAACTGTTAGCTAGTATTAGCAATAGTAGAAATAATTATGTATTATTTTACTCTACAGATGAGATATATAGTATGTATTTTTTGTTGTTGTTTTTTTGTTTTTTTGTATTTTTCTGAAGCTGGAAGCGGGGAGGCAGTCAGACAGACTCCCGCTTGTGCCCCACCAGGATCCACCCGGCACGCCCACCAGGGGGCCAAGGGGCTTCGCTCTGTTGCGACCAGAGCCAGTCTAACGCCTGAGGCAGAGGCCATGGAGCCATCCCCAGCGCCCGGGCCATCTTTGCTCCAATGGAGCCTTGGCTGCGGGAGGGGAAGAGAGAGACAGAGAAGAAGGAGAGGGGGAGGGGTGGAAAGCAGATGGGCGCTTCTCCTGTGTGCCCTGGCCGGGAATCGAACCTGGGACTTCCGCACGCCAGGCCGACACTCTACCACTGAGCCAACCAGCCAGGGCTATAGTATATATTTTTTAAATTCCCTTTTAATGAACACTTATTTCATGTTTTTTAAAATTTTATAATTAATACTGTGATGAGCATTCTTTCCATAAAATTGTTTTATATATTATGATTTATTAGGAGAGACTTGATACTGTTCCTTAAACTCGCCCTCAGAGCATGGTGGTCAATTTCAGAGAAATTCACTCCCCTCTGCAGAGAAATCCCTACAAAACTCATGACAAGTTATATATTAGCTGATAGCAGGGATGTAGTTCAAGCATACTAACTAAAAATAACTTACTAGAGACCCCTCATATGAGTTATAATAAGATTGTTTTTAAATTATGGACATTTTGGGAAGATAATTTAGCATGTAGGCCAGAATATGAGGGAGACCAAAGGTATTTATATTAGGGCATAATATGAGACTGGTGGTCATAGAACTCCAGAGGAAATAAGAAGACAAGGCTTAATAGGTTTTTTGGGAATACGGAATGACAAGGGAGGATCAGTGATGATGTTACTAAGATTCTAAACCTTAGTGATATGGAGAATGTGATCAAAATACTAAAGTTGGAATGGAAAGCCATTCCAATGGAGAGAAGATAAGTTTAATTTTAAATGTTTGAGCGGCACTTAAGTTGACCTATATATGAAATAGATAGGGTTCAGATCTTGAGTTTCTTTCTATAGCATTATATTGAAACCCTGAAATGGTTGAGTTCAAATAAATTACACAGTTAGTAAGTGGTAAGACTGAGATTCAGATAGAAAGCTCTGCTTCAAAATTCATATTCTTAGCCTCAGTGCTATAATGAGTGGGTGAAGCCCTTTTATCCACATTTATTATCATAACATGTATTTGGTCTTCTCATTTTCTAAGTTATTTCTTTCATTATTTTGCCATTTATTTTATATCTTTGTATAATCTTTATTTCACTTAATAAAATCTTGGGTTGTATAGTTTGTGCTTTGAAGGCAGACATTTCTAGACTTGATCTTAGCTCTGCCATTTATATTTATCTGTAGATCCCTTAATCACTAAATCCAATGTCTTTTCCTTTGTAGTCATACAGCAGAAAGTCCTTCCTGAAATGTAGGTTCCTTCTCTCTCAGTAATTCACCATCCTACCTTTTTATCTTTTCTACTTTTCTTCCCTGCAGTTTCTTCTATATAGATACACCTGAATGTGACTGTCTCTGCATAGCTTTGAACTTGGCTTTCTATTCCTTTTTTAAATTTATTTATTGATTTTTGAGAGAGAGGAAGGGAGAGAGAGGGCAGAAACTTCAGTCTGTCCCTATATGTTCCCTGATCAGGGATCAAACCTGCAACCTTTGTGTGTCAGGACAATGTTCTAACCAACTGAGCTGTCCAGCCAGGGCTTCTGTTCCTTTTTTAAACATGTCGTCTGACTCTGGATTCTGATTATATTTTCTCTTCAGTTACTCTTGTTTCTGTTCTCTCTCTTCTGTCTTCATAAACTAGTTCAGGACCTTTTTTTCTCTTCAGCTTTGTAATAACCTCCACTATATCAGGTCTGTTCCTGTCCAACCTCCCCTCCTATCCCAAAGTCATTCTCTTAAAGTATAGATTTTAAACTTCCCCACTGCTTAAAAACCCTTCAGTGATTACTTCTTAATACTTATTCCTTAGGATGAATTAGGGAAAAAGAGATCAAATGAGTTTGGGGAATGCTTGTATAAATGCAATTATCAGCCTTCGTTTTGGCAGAATTTTAGTGTGCTAATTTGCATTGTGAATGTACAAAGGGATACAGAGTGATATGCAGTGTTTTCTAAATATACCTGACTGGAGTGTATGGTTACAAAAAAGAAAATACAGGTCTGGTATCTTAGAGTAGGTTTTATTAAGACCCACAGGGTAAAGTCCATACTTCTGTGGACTTTTTCTTATTCATTCAGCCTTTTTCATATTTGTTGTTTCATCTTTGGCACTGGCTATACAGCTTGGAGTTCCCCATAGGACAGGGAGGTAAACATTTCAGGCTTCAGTGGTTTTACCCATCTGTCCGGAAAAACCCCTGCTAAGAGCAAAAGGGAGATCATTTTCTCTGAATTTGTCTCAGGGTCATCCAGGCAGGCTTTCATTTCCTCCCTTTTAGTATAGCTGGCAAAACCCTTCATTTTACCCCTTTGAGTAATATGAACATTCTTTCATGTACGTCCTCGTGCCTCCTGACCATCCAGAGTATGATCGTACGTGTACATCTTTAAACTTTGAGCTGGAGCAGTAAAAGCGGGAGCATTAAATGTATGTTCTTGTTTCCATAATTGGTTATCAAACAAACATGATTTTAAGTTAATAAAACTAGAACTAATTTCATTTTTTGAAAAAAAAAAAACTCACTCTTGGGTGTCAGCGAGCATGAAAACTCACTACTCCGGGTTAACAATTATCACATGATATTATAATTCTCTTTACATGTAAGCTTCTGGAAGGCTCCTTGTTTCCTTTCTGTGAAATTAATACCTAGGAAAATTATTATATATAGTTGAAATAATTGAATTATAATTGCAGGAACATTTTTAAATAATATTGGTATTCATACAGTTAGTAGAGGACCAGTAAATGTTTCTTTTATTTCATCTTAGAAATCATTTAGACTCTTTCTTTTTTTTTTTTTTTTTTTTAATAAATTTTTATTAATGGTAATGGGATGACATTAATAAATCAGGGTACATATATTCAAAGAAAACATGTCTAGGTTATTTTGTCATTAAATTATGTTGCAAACCCCTCGCCCAAAGTCAGACTGTCCTCCGCCACCCTCTATCTAGTTCTCTGTGCCCCTCCCCCTCCCCCTAACTCTCTCCCTCCCTCCCTCCCATGTCCTCCCTCCCCCCACCCTTGGTAACCACCACACTCTTGTCCATGTCTCTTAGTCTCATTTTTATGTTCCACCAATGTATGGAACCATGCAGTTCCTGTTTTTTTCTGATTTACTTATTTCACTCCTTATAATGTTATCAAGATCCCACCATTTTGCTGTAAATGATCTGATGTCATCATTTCTTATGGCTGAGTAGTATTCCATAGTGTATATGTGCCACATCTTCTTTATCCAGTCTTCTATTGAAGGGCTTTTTGGTTGTTTCCATGTCTTGGCCACTGTGAACAGTGCTGCAATGAACATGGGGCTACTTGTGTCTTCACGTATCAATGTTTCTGAGGTTTTGGGGTATATACCCAGTAGAGGGATTGCTGGGTCATAAGGTAGTTCTATTTGCAGTTTTTTGAGGAACCACCATACTTTCCTCCATAATGGTTGTACTACTTTACATTCCCACCAACAGTGAATGAGGGTTCCTTTTTCTCCACAGCCTCTCCAACATTTGCTATTACCCGTCTTGTTGATAATAGCTAATCTAACAGGAGTGAGGTGGTATCTCATTGTAGTTTTGATTTGCATTTCTCTAATAACTAATGAAGCTGAGCATCTTTTCATATATCTGTTGGCCATTTGTATCTCTTCCTGGGAGAAGTGTCTGTTCATGTCCTCTTCCCATTTTTTTATTGGATTGTTTGTTTGTTTGTTGTTGAGTTTTATGAGTTCTTTGTAAATTTTGGATATTAGGCCCTTTTATGAGCTGTTGTTTGAAAATATCATTTCCCATTTAGTTGGCTGTCTGTTTATTTTGATATCAGTTTCTCTTGCTGAGCAGAAACTTTTTATTCTGATGTAGTCCCATTCATTTATCTTTGCCTTCACTTCTCTTGCCATTGGAGTCAAGTTCATAAAATGTTCTTTAAAACCCAGGTCCATGATTTTAGTACCTATGTCTTCTTCTATGTACTTTATTGTTTCAGGTCTTATATTTAGGTCTTTGATCCATTTTGAATTAATTTTAGTACACGGGGACAGGCTGTAGTCGAGTTTCATTCTTTTGCATGTGGCTTTCCAGTTTTCCCAACACCATTTGTTGAAGAGGCTTTCTTTTCTCCATTGTGTGTTGTTGGCCCCTTTATCAAAGATTATTTGACCATATATATGTGGTTTTATTTCTGGGCTTTCTATTCTGTTCCATTGGTCTGAGTTAGACTCTTTCTATATTGAGTAATTAAGGTGGTATCAAGTTTAGTGCTCTGAGAAAATTTTTCATGAGGAAAAACAAAAAATATTTCATTATTTTTTCTTTGAATTTTTTTATAATGTGTTCATAAAACAACATATCTTTCTTAGATTAGAATATAATTGATATTTTGTCTTCAGTGAAAATGTTTAGTCATTGATAAAACTCAATGACTACTTTTTCTGCCAGACAACTTGAGTTTCATATTGAGATGATTTATTCATCTATAGTTTTTAGGATAAGAATCATTTTATGTGAAACATTGTTTAATGTATCTCTCTTTTCTTAGGCATCATTCTTAACAAAGAAGTTAAATATTGGTGGAAAAAGAGTAAACCTTGCTATATGGGTAAGTTAATCTTTTCAACTATATGAATTGAGGTCTCTACCATTCTTGGTATTCTAATTGGCTCAAGTAATAGTAATTTGAAATTTTGGATTTTCTTTTAAATTCACTGAAGATTAACTAAAGCTTTTTTAAATAAACTTTTTTCCCTAAGATCTGGCTAATAATTATATCTTGAATAAAATTATATACATGAATATTGCTGTCATAACTTTTCAGCTGGGTCAGGGTAACTCAGAGAGATTCCATGTCAGAGAAAGAAAAGGACAGGGTGGGTGGACAGCTAATTGGCCTTTCCCCCCCATGTCTTTATGTTCCAGTCTTCCAAGTGAGTGGCTAGCAGGGAGTAGGGCAAGGGATATGCAGTAGGGTACCTGTTGGCAGGCCGTCCTGAGGCATGCTTTCTTTCCTTGTCTCTTTCCTCTGTGGGGAGCCTAAATTTAGGGCTCAGGCCTATTTCTGGCTTATAATGCCATCTTGGCCATTCTGACCCTCAGGCAACTGAACTATTTTTTTAGTGGGGGTGGGAAGATTGCTGGAGAAGAAGATGGTTGGGAGGAGAAACTACAACTTTATATAACAGTAAAGCATTAAATATTGCTTATAATTTTTTTTTAATTGTAACCTGCTTTACTTTGTGTGTGTGTGTGTGTGTGTGTGTGTGTGTGTGTGTATGTGTGTGTGTGTGTGTTTTTGTGACAGAGAGAGTCAGAGAGGGACAGATAGGGACAGACAGACAGGAAGGGAGAGAGATGAGAATCATTAATTCTTAGTTGAGGCACCTTAGTAGTTCACTGATTACTTTCTATGTGCCTTGACGGGGGGAGGGGAGGCTACAGCAGACCAAGTAACCCCTTGCTCAAGCCAGTGATCTTGGGCTCAAGCTGGTGAGCCTTGCTCAAACCAGATGAGCCCACACTCAAGCTGGCAACCTCGGGGTCTCGAACCTGGGTCCTCTGCATCCCAGTCCGACGCTCTATCCACGACGCCACTGCCTGGCCAGGCCTGCTTTGTTTCTTTTAACAGTGTTTTGGGGTTATCTATAACTCCATGCCCCATTTTTAGAGGTCATGGACTTTTAGTCAAACATTTACTGTAGTAACAATAACATGTATTTTTTTCTTTTGATCTAGTAATTATTTCTTGCTTTATTTAGGATACAGCAGGTCAAGAGAGATTCCATGCACTGGGTCCAATTTACTACAGAGATTCAAATGGAGCTATTTTAGTTTATGATATAACAGATGAAGATTCTTTTCAGAAGGTATTTTATTTACTTATGGGTAGATTACTAATAGAAGAACAACACTGGTTTCTTGTTTCCATAGCATGCATTTGTTTACTAATATGGTTAGTCTTGCTTTTAAAGGTATAGTTTGTACATAAGTGGCAGCCACTCATTCTTTAATGGAGTATTTAATTCGTGTTAACAATATGAAGATCAGTTATTAATGTTTTATTACATGACTTTCAAAGATATTAGGAAAAGGAAATAATCTGAAGTAAAGTTTCAGAAAAATATAGGGGCTTTTTTTCGTACTGTTAAAGAGAAATCACATACATTTCTTTTACATACATACTGGGCACCTGAAATCTTGGTATGAGTACATGAGCAAACTAATTTTGTTGAGAAAAATGAGAACTAAGTCAAATTTAAGCTCTTTATCCTCACTAAATATTCTGGAGGATATAATATAACTTTTAAAAGAATTTATTTGACTTAGGTAATTTTATTAACCAGTGTCATCCCAGTAAATTAAATTTTTATTTTATTTTTTTATTTTCTTTAGAGAAAGAGACAAGCATCAACTCGTAGTTGCTTCACTTTACTTGTGTACTGATTGCTTCTTGTATGTGCCTTGGGTGGTGGGGTGGGGCTCAAGCTGAGCCAGTGACCCCACACAAGCTGACAAGCCCTTGCTCATGCTGATGAGTCCATGCTCAAGCCAATGACCTTGGGATTTTAAACCAGGGACCTCAGTGTCCTGGGTTGATGGTCTATTCACTATACCACCAGCAGTTAGGCCCCAATAAATTAAAATTTTTAAAGTGTTTATTTTTTTAAAAAGTGTATATTTTAAAACACCACTTTTTTCACCTCTTACCGAATATATAGTTTTTAAAGTTGGTTGGTACTAAAAATGAGTTACCATTAAACTTATCTCTGATTTCTTATCACCATTAGGATAGTGACTGATGACTTATTTGACCTTTCCTCTGAAAGCCCCTGTTGAAATCAGTTAAGGGTGTGTAACCAAAAGGGGTTATTTCCAAGACAGAAATATATCTTGCTTTGAATTATAGTTTTATTCATGTGGAAATTGCTTGCCTTTTTAGTTTTTTTTCTTTTCATTTATTTCCTAGTGTTTAACTGATGAAGCAGCTATATGTTAGCTCTTGGATTATTGATGTCATGGAAAACTTAGTTTAAAGAATAGAAAAATGAAACAGCTTACAGATTTAATGATATTTTTAAAAGTTATTTGGGGCTACAATTTGTTATGCCTTCCTACCTTTTTGCATAAAAAAAGAAGGTTTAGATATTTTATTAAGAGACGATTGGGTCTCTCAGGTTGAAAGGTAACCATTTATCTCTTGCATAGCCGAATCCCTAAAACTTGGTGATTTAAAGTGATTCATTAATTCTCATGATTTTGTGGGTCCTCTTCTCCATCTGGTATCAGCAGTCACTCATACAACTGCTTTGAACTGAGAATTTGGCTGGGCTGAGACAGTCCAAGGCAGCTTGGTTCTCCTCCATATGGCTTCTCTCTCCATCTGGTGTCTCATCTTCTGGTACTGTTTCCACATGCTCTCTCGTGATTCCATATTGTAGCCTAAGCTTCATACATGACAGCTGGATCCCAAGAATGTAGCTACCAGGCCTTAAGGCTTAGTTCTGGAACTGGCATAGCATTACTTCCTTCACATTCTTTTGGTCAAAGCAAGTTACGAGGTTAGCTCAAATTCAGAGGGAGGGGAAAAATAGATTCTACCTCTTGGTAGGATGATTGGCAAAGAATTTGTGACCATCTTTAACTCACCACAGAATGTATCAGATAATTTGTAGGATGCCTACAGAGGGGGTCCTATTGGAAGTGAATAACAAAAATTTTTTTAACTGGTGAAATTTAATAAGTTGTGATACTATATGTATAGAGAGCAGAGTAATATATACATAATTGAATTCTGAAATGTTTTCTTTGAAGTCATGAGGATGGACATTTTTTACCAGTATTATCAAATTTTTCTTATGTAAAATCAACTAAGGGTGGAAGTTAAATGCTTTTCTGAAAACTTGATCCACATATGTGAATGAAATAAAAAGATGGGGCTGTACTTAGAAAACTGGTTCAGTGCTATTACAAAGATAAGGTTGTGATACTGATTTCCTTTGCTTTTATCAAGAGTTTGGGTTTACTAAAAAGTTAGTTCCTCTACGTTCTTGCAAATAGGAGTGTAGAGCTGTTGCATTTGTGCCATAAGACCAGATGCACAATAAGTACTTACCACATATCTAATGTAATTTTTGTAATTTATATATGTGAGTATATTTTTCCCAAAGGTATGTAAGTTCTTATAATTTGATTGCCTACAGAATAAATTCTTTACAAAAAATAAAGGAGGTATCCAAGTTTGTTTTTCATCCTGTTTTCTTGTAGTAAACATCTTTAAAATCATGAGTTCAAAAGGTTAATTTTCTTAATTCCAGTTTACTCTCAACTGTGCTTATGCTTCATCCACAGTGAAGTATCAGTTTGTTACTGCGGTCATTGTATAGCACTGGCTCACCAGTAGTGGGTGGCAATGTCTAGAGACATCTTTGGTTGTCACCACTGGAGGATGTTATTGGTATTTAGTGGTTAGGAGTCCAGGGAGGCTGCTAAAACATATTGGATAGGACAGTCCCTCAGAGCAGAGAATTACCTGAGCCAAATGTTGAGAGTGCCAGGTTGAAAAAAACCTGTCATATACTGAAGGATGAAAATTTATTTTGCCAGTCTTTTTGGTGCCCATATACATTTTTTGTCTTTTAAGTGTGTGATACAGAAGTTCTATGCCCGCTATTTCAGAATCAGTTGGGTTAAGTTCTTGTGTTCCTTTTTGTACTTTTTTTTTTAAGTCAGAGGAGCGGAGATAGAAAGATAGACTCCCGCATGTGTTTCAACTGGGATCCACCCGGCAACCACCATCTGGGGCCAGTGCTCAAATAAACCGAGCTATTCTTAGTGCCTAAGGCCCACACCTAGACCAACTGAGCAGTCCTCAGTGCCTGAGGCTGATGCTCGAACCAGTCAAGCCACTGGCTGCGAGAGGGGAAGAGGGAGGGAGAGAGAAGCAGATAGTTGCTTACTATGTGTGCCCTGACCAAGAATCGAACCCCGGGATGTCCATATACCAGGCCGACACTCTTGTGTACTGAGCTAGCCAGTCAGGGCCAGGTTCTTGTGTTATTAAGTCCAAAGTTACTATACAGGACCTATTATCGGAGGCTGGAGTTCACATGCTTTTTCTCTGGTGCATAGCTTTGCTTGAATCTATGGAAGATTTATGAAAGTTTGTAATTAGAGGTACTTCTGGCTGTACCTATATGTAGATCTGGAGAGAAATTGTTTCATTGGATGTTTATATGTGTGTTGTTGGCAGTATATGATATTACAGTGAATCATTCTTGTAATAACTAAATACATGGGCTGTTAGCCAAATTCTGTGGTATTTTGACAGTGTTGAATCTTGGGGTGTTGCAATGGTAGTTCTGTAACAGAATTTGTTCTAATGTTAACTCTTTTGTATACACAGGTAAAAAACTGGGTCAAAGAATTACGGAAAATGTTGGGAAATGAAATTTGTTTATGTATAGTTGGTAAGCATCCTTTTTAAAAATCTTTTTTGGTTTTTTTTTTAATGCTTTATTAAGGAATAGTGAACCAGTAATTCTCTTTTAAAATTATATGAGAAAAGAAGAATAGCTTTTTCATGCACAATATTTTAGAATAATTTAGTATTTAGACATGCTCTTTGAGGAGATTCCGACTTTGTACCTTAAGGAATGCCTTAGGGAGCAAGTGGGAATCAACTAGGGGACTTAAGCATGTAAGGTTTTAAGTCCGCAGCCTTGCTTCAATTTGACATTTAGTTTTTCACCATAAGATTTTATTTAGAAAAAATGTTCAGGAACTAAAATTAGAACCAGTGGCTTAAGCTAGTGTTCTTGTTTGTACATTTAGCTATATACATATTTGAATTAAGGACACATTTAACTCCAGAGATACAAGTATAAGTAGATCATGATACTAGGGTGGGGAAACATTCTTAATGGGTAGGATAATTGAACTTGAGAATTCTCTCTTGAACTTCCGGAATTTTTCTTTGGTTCTCTTTTTTCTTTAGATTATTTTCTATGATATGACAACTAATTATCGAGCAGTAACGTGTACCAGATGTTATGCTGTGTACTCAGTACTCAGTAGACAATATCTCATGTAATCCTCATTACCCTGTGAGGGCTTTATAGAAGAAAATAAGACTTGGAGATATATACATTAACCTGACCAATAACAGGCAGCTATCAGAGATGGGATTCAAATTGAACCCCATCTGACCCCTATTGCTTATGTTATTACTACTTATTTTGAGTAGCCTCATGACACTCAGTTCCTTTCCGTATGACTGACACAGTAAAACATGGGCTGGAAAAAGCCAGTAGAGTTCTAGTGAGGGATGTAGAATGGAATGCTCAGCGTTGGCAAATTCTACCTTTAGCCTTAGAAATTTTTGTTTAACTTGAGTTTACATTTCATGCATTTTGTCATTAAATGATTGGTAAACTTTACAGTTCCAGATCAGAGTGCAGATCTGGGGGAAGAGGACAAAGAGATGATCTGGCCTGATTTTAGTCTAGGTGCTACATGTTAGGCTAGATGGCAGGAATATAACAGAACACTGAGGTAGTAGGCTCTACAGGAGTTTGGGGCCAAAGTAGCAGCTAGTCATTCGTGAGTTTGGCCTGGCCCTGTGGTACATGAGACTTTCTAGGAGTGGAAGTGGCTAAATTTAAGTGAATAACTAAACGTTGAAGTTTTGGGGATTTTTTCTCAGGAAAGAGAAAGAAATGATTAACATACTCAGAGAAGCCTCAAGAGCCTGTTACTTGACCAAGGTTACAAAATAAACACTAAAAAATAGCTGGGTTAAATAAGCTTCTGAATATTAAGCTTAACTTAAAGTACATATGCTTTGTGTTCATATTTAGGAATATTGTGTCTTGTAGCTTAGTACCCCAAGTGGGGTCAAATATTTCTCATTCAATATTATATACCATTTATTAGTGATTGGTATTTGTTCCTTTCCCTTTATGTACAACAACCTTTCAAACCTTAAAGCCTGCTTGGATAGTTTGCCAACTCTTATGTTTGTGGTCTTCAACTTTTTTTTATTTGGTCTAACTTCCAGACATTCTCAACATCCGGTTATTTTTTTCTAGGTTAATTTTAGTGTCTATCAGTGTGTCTCCCATCCTTGAAGTGAACACTAGAATCCAAACATTGTTGAGCCACTGTATACTTACATGGCTATATTTTTAAAATGTTCTCATGCCATCCTTCTGCCAACATTATCCAAGATTATATATTGTTAGCCATTTCAAGTCAGTGTCTCTTTTTTTAACCTTTGTTTTTAATATAATTTAACAATAACTTTATGTAATTTAAAAATAATAACTTGCCCCTGGCTGGTTGGCTCAGTGGTAGAGCGTTGGCCTGGTATGTGGAAGTCCTGGGTTCAATTCCTGATCAGGGCACACAGGGGAAACAATAATTGGCTTCTCCACTTCTCCCTTTCCCCCTCTCTTTCTCTCTCTCTCTTCCCTTCCCACAGCCATGGCTCGAATGAGCAAGCTGGCCCTGGTGCTGAGGAGGGCTCCATGACTGCACCTCAGGTGCTAAAATAACTGGGTTGCTGGAGCAATGGAGCAGTGGCCCCAGATGGGCAGAACATCACCCCACATGGGGGTTGCTGGGCAGGTTCCAGTCAGGGAGCATGTGGGAATTTGTCTCTCCACCTTCTTGCCTCTCTCTGAATTAAAAAAACAAAAAAAAACAAACAGGCCCTGGCCAGTTGGCTCAGTAGTGGCACATCAGCCTGGTATGTAGATGTCCCAGGTTCAATTCCTGGTCAAGGTACACAGGACAGGCGCCCATCTGCTTTTCCACTCTTCCCCCTCTCCTTTCTCTCTATCTCTCTCTTCCCTTCCCGCAGGCAAGGCTCCACTGGAGCAAAAGTTGGCCAGGGCACTGAGGATGGCTCTATAGCCTCCCATTCAGGCGCTAGAATGGCTCCAGTTGCAATGGAACAATGCCCCAGATGGGCCGAGCATTGCCCCCTACTGGGCTTTCCGGGTGGATCCAGTCCAGGCAACTGGGGGAGTCGGTCTGCCTCCCCACTTCTCACTTCAGAAAAATACAAAATAATAATAATGATAATAGTAATAGTAACTGTTAATATCTCTTACATAGATTATAGATAACAAAAATCTGAATTTCTTTTTTATAAATACTGGTCTTTTGTCAGGTTTTCCCCATCTTATTATTATGTAATTATGTTATTTAAGCCTAAATGTAGGAATTCCAACTTAACTCATAGTTCTGAATCTTTATGTTTGTTATATAATCTGCTAGCTTTTTCAGATGTATTAGCTAGGTCCTTCTCAAAGTCTCCAATAATGTGTTAATCAATAATAGAGAACCCCATACTTCATTGGTAGGGACTTTTTTTCTCTAGATTTTAATTAATACATTGATTAGCACTCTTGTTTGTGCTTGCTTTATTTGATAGTATTTTGCTTTTAGTCAGCCCTTAATATATATTTGTTAAATATTTATTTTTAATAAGTTACCATTTATTGAGTACCGAGTACTTTCTAAGAACTACACATTTATTTTCATTTAAGCCTTCTGGCAGCACTACAAGGAAGCTGTTGTTGCCATTTCCATTTTACCCATGAGGAAATGGGCATAGAAAGCTTGATAGTTTCCAAAATACATATCTAGTTGAACGTAGGCCTGGGATTTTAACTCAGATCTCTCTGCTACTTCAAGCCCATATTCTTAAATCAACACTGCATATTGCTTACTATTTACCCGGCTTTGGGAATAGTGTAGTGAATTAGGGAACAAAATAGATAATGTCTTTGTCTGCTCAGAGCTTATTATGTAGGGGGAGAGAGAAAAAATAAGCTATTATATATTATGATAAAAGCTTTGAAGTGGGGAGTTTTACAGAGTCTGTGATAGCACAAAAGATAACCTAACTAAATTGGGTTGGAGGGTTAAAAGAAGATTTTCTAGAGTGTTGTATCAACTAAATTTGCAAGGTGAAGCCAGCAGGGTAGTGATAAGGAAGTATCAGTCATGGTCTTTAATTTTCTTGTAACAAGATTGGTTTTCCATTTGATCACTCACTGTAATGAATATGGCTAATATTAATAACTATTTATTGAACATGTACTATATGCTAAGCTTTGTACATATATATTTTCACATCAGCTTGCAAAGTTTGTTAGCTATACAAAATGAGACTTAGAGAGGTTAATTTGCCTAAAATCTTATAGTTATGAAGTGAGCCTGGCCTTAAATAAGTTTTCTTCAGATATAAAAGGCTTTTGAAAGCTTCTTCCTACTAGGCCAGGCACCATCCAATATAAGCAAAATATGGTGCTAGCTCTTTATTAGGCCCTCTGCTCTTCACAGTGGGTATATCCCTTTCATGTTCTTAATTCAAATATGTATTTTTAAAGAAGACAAAGTTTGTACTATTCTTAATAGAGTGGCTTTTTTTTCTCCCTTTTCAATAGCTTGAGCCATTTTTTCCTAATCTGTCTAGTGCTATACTTTCAAGAAGGTGCTTACTTTAGTAATTATCCATGTTTTCAGGTGTCTAACCTATTAGGAGGTTAGCTGTTCCATAGTATTGAAACAGATATGAGCCTTAAAGCCTTAACTCTTTTTTTTTATATATATAAATAAATTTTTATTTTAATGGGGTGACATCAATAAATCAGGGTATATATATTCAAAGAAAACATGTCCAGGTTATCTTGTCATTCAATTCTGTTGCATACCCATCACCCAAAGAGAGATTGTCCTCCGTCACCTTCTATCTAGTTTTCTTTGTACCCCACCCCTCTCCCTCCTTCCCTCCCCCCACCCCCCGTAACCACCACACTCTTGTCCATGTCTCTTGGTCTCGTTTTTATGTCCCACCAATGTATGGAATCCTGCAGTTCTTGTTTTTTTCTGATTTACTTATTTCACTCCGTATAATGTTATCAAGATCCCACCATTTTGTTGTAAGTGATCTGATGTCATCATTTCTTATGGCTGAATAGTATACCATGGTGTATATGTGCCACATCTTCTTTATCTAGTCTTCTTTTTTTTTATAATGATTAAAGCCTTTAAGCAAACTCTTGGCCAATACAGCAAGAATCCATAAAAGAGTAGTGTCCTTAACATGTTCACCAAGTCCAAGTTGGCACCATCATGCCAAATCCCTGAAAAATGCAACCCAACCCCAGTTCAGTCTGTTAGGAGCTGTCACAAGGAGCAGGAGTCCAGGACAAGTCCACCTCCAGGAAAAGTCCACATGGCACTAGAATTGTTGTCACAATTCTATACTTTGCAGCTCACATCCAAGTCCCAATGACTGCTGCTTCTAGCTGGTAATGATTCAGATAGACTGGAAAAGCCATCTGCAGCATGTGTGGATATGGAGCTTCTGTTCTCCTCAGCCTGGAGAGATAAGACCAGGTTGCTTTTCCCTGGAGCTCTGTGACTGTGGCTTGGTACAGAGAACCTTGGGATACACTAAGCTGGGTGGCAGAGGTAGATTCATAATAGAAGTTGGCAAAAGGGGGAAGAGAGCTCAAAATTAGGAGTAGGTCCCAGCCTGAAATATGAGTGGGGCATTGAGGTAGGAGGAATAAAGGAAACACTATATATTAAACAAAGCAGCAGAAAATAGGACTATCAACACCCACAACAGAGATCTTCAAGGGAACAATAAAAAACCTGACTATTCAGGCAAGACATAGTTAAGTGGCCCTTGTGCAAATGAGATCAGTTTACCTGCTTCTTGGAAGAAATACCCTAGGCTCGTCCACAGTGTCGTAGATGGGGCTGACAGCCCTGGGCACCTTCAGCCTTCAGTGGCCAACCCCAGCATTCTGTGCAAGGTTAGGTCATAGGTGGCTGGAGCAGGGCTGGAAGAGACTGAAGCCTCCCTTAGAGGAGCGAGGGGGAAGCCTACCTTCTAGTGTCCCTGTTTCCTCACAGCAAAGGCATGTAAGTCTGGCAGGCTTTAGCTCAATGACCTTCCTTTCCACTATTGAAGCAGGACCCAGATGGCATCCTATGAGACCCCTTTGGGGCGTTGGAGCCTTTAAGGGCATATCCTAAAAGCTGGTAGTTCCCCTGATCTCTATTGGGCTTTTTCTGCCTCTAGATATCTTAAAAGCCATGCTCAGAAGATCTCGCTGAAGGGTTTGAGGATCCCCGTCCACCTATATATATCTTTTCCATATATCTGGAGCTATTTGGAAAAAGACAAAACAGTGTTATTAGCTGGATCAAATAAAGAAGGTAGTAATTTGCAGGCGAAAAAGATTTGGCATCTCCTGTTCATCAGCATTCAAAAGAAATTAAAAAAATTTTTTAAAGTAAAAAGCATGATATGGTAGACCCGTAGGAGTTCCAGGATATGACTACCCCCTTTTAAACTTTTTTTAAATTGACCTTAAAATATTTGCTGGGTACACTTTAATAATACCTTAACTTTAAAGATTGTAAGAATGACAAAATACAGTAAATGCTTTTGCTCCATATGCAGGAGCATTGTCAGTTTAACCAGTTTAGGAAATCTAATAATAGAACAATGCATACAGACAATGAGCTATAACATGCTTAGCAGCCTCTTCTGTTCTGACAGAGGTTACTATAAATCCAGAATATGTATCCACTGTAACGTGCACATAGGACTGTTTGCCAAAGCCTTAACTCTTTAGCTGCCTTGCTTTTAAAAAAATATAGAACTACAGCAGGCTTTTTTTTTTTTTTTTTTTTTAATCTTAGAAAAGCAGGAACGGGTGACGGGAAGCATGAACTTGTAGTAGCTTCTCACATGTGTCTTGACAGGGTTACCAGCAACCTCAACATTCCAGGTCAACACTCTCTCCCCTGAGCCACCACAGATCAGGCTACAGTAAAAGGTTTTGAGTTTTGGAAAGATGTCACTAACAGGCAGTTTTCTGTGACTTAGTCTGTGCTTTTTATTATGAACGCTGATTATTCAAAAAAATAATAGTTATTTCATGGAGGAATTAAATTTTTTTTGTTTAAAATAAGATTAAAATAACTGAATTTATTAAAGTTAGTTAAGTTTAAATGTTATTAAATAATAAAACTGAATAATTTCCCCAGGTAATCATTTGAGTCAGTATGGTTATTGTCTTATTCTTCCTAGCCTCTTTTTAAATTTTATTTTTTTTATTTATTGATTTGAGAGAGGAGAGAAAGTGAAAGAGAAACATTGATTTGTTGTTTCACTTATTTATGCATTCATTGGTTGATTCTTGTATGTGCCCTGACCAGGGATCTAACCTGCAACCTTGGCATATTGGGATGTTGTTCTAACCAATTAAGCTACCCAGCCAGGGCTGTTCTCATCTTTTCTTCTCTCTTCTTTCTTCTTTCTTCCTTCTTCCTTCTTCCTTCCCCCTCCTCCTCCTCTCCCTCCTCCTCCTCCTCCTCCTTCCTCTTCTTCCTTTTCCTCCTCTTCTTCCTCCTCTTCCTCTTCTTGTTCTTCCTCTTCCTCCTCCTCCTCCTTCCTCCTCCTTTCTTCTTCTTCTTCAAGATAGAGAGACTCCTGCATACACCCTGACAGTGATCCACCCGGCAACCCCTGTGTGGGGCCAATGTTCTGCCCTTCTGGGGCCATGCTTCCATCTGAGCTATTTTCAGTGCCCAAGGTGAAGGCCCCACTGGAGCCATTCTCAACGCCTGGGATAATACTCTCAAACCAACCAAGCAATGTCTGTGGGAGGGGAAAAGAGAGAAAGAGAGAGAAGAGGGAGGAAGAGGGGTGGAGAAGCAGATGGTCGCTTCTGTGTGCCCTGCCTGGGAATTGAACCCAGGACATCCACTGAACCAACCGGCCAGGGCTGTCCTCATCCTTTTTGAATAGATGTTGATAATTCAGATGGAATTTGAAAAAAAGAGACAAAAATATCTAGGAAAAAGCTCATAGGATTGGCCCTGGCCGGTTGGCTCAGTGGTAGGGCATCGGCCTGGTGTGCAGGAGTCCCGGGTTCAATTCCGGGCCAGGGCACACAGGAGAAGTGCCCATCTGCTTCTCCACCCCTCCCCCTCTCCTTCCTCTCTGTCTCTCTCTTCCCCTCCCGCAGCCGAGGCTCCATTGGAGCAAAGTTGGCCCGGGCACTGAGGATGGCTCGATGGCCTCTGCCTCAGGCTCTAGAGTGGCTCTGGTCGCAGCAGAGCGATGCCCCAGATGGCCAGAGCGTCACCCCCTGGTGGGCATGCCTGGTGGATCCCTGTCGGGCGCATGCGGGAGTCTGACTGTCTCCCCGTTTCCAACTTCAGAAAAATACAAGGAGAAAAAAAACAAAAAGAAAAAAGAAATAAAAAAGCTCATAGGATTTTAGTTAATTGAACAAAGGTCTTCTTGCTACCTCTAGGAGACAATCCTGTTTTATCTTTTTTTTTTAATTTATTTATTAAATTTAATGCAGTGACATTGATAAATCAGGGTACATATGTTGAGAGAAAACATCTCCAGATTATTTTGACATTTGATTGTGCTGTATACCCCTCCCCCAAAGTCAAATTGTCTTCTGTCACCTTCTGTCTGGTTTTCTTTGTGCCCCTCCCCTCCCCCAACCCCTCTCTCCTTCCTCGCCCCATCCCCCCTCCCCCCAACCCCCCACCCCTGTTGCCATCACATTCTTGTTCATGTCTCTGTTTTATCTTTTTAAGAGTGGCAGAATATTGTTCCTTTGTTTGTTGGAGCCACTGGCCACTAGGTGGTACCTTTTGCATTCTTCATAGCATAAATAAAACAATTTTTTTCTCTTAGGACTGTTGAATATGTTGGCTGTGATATTTAGTTAATTAAAAATTTTATTGACAAAGTTTAATGTAGGAAATCAGAACTAATCCATGCCTTCTTGCTGAGGTAGACAAATAACTATTCAAAGGGAAGAGTTCATTACTGAATTTGTTGGTACCTACTGAGCTTTAGTAAAGTCTGCTTCCTTCCCTCACATCCTTAAGCTATGGAGTCAAGTGGTTGATTACAGCTGCTCACAATTAGGTGCTCAGAGTATTTGAGGTCCTTCATATATAGAACTTTTGGGCTTATACTTCTTACTTCTAAGCATTGTATCTCTCATTAGGTGCGTGCTTCAGTGCTCGATCGGAAATTGTTTTCTAGATTCTCTGAAGTCTCAAAAAAATGACTCTATTTACAAGATTTCCTTCCCACTCCGCAACCCCACCCCAAGTTGCAATGGAAGAAATTAAAATATTTGTTTGACGTGTCCTTCCATAGGGTGTTTTTTCCTATTCCTGTTATTTCCATTACCTTTAGCACTTGGCATGTCCAGCCAATTCACCTTAACCTCTATCCTATATTTAATAAGGAATCTGCATTTTGCATTTTCTTCACTTTTTTTCTGGTGGCTTTTTTAGCATAATCTCAATTTGGTTCCTGTTTAAGGAGGGCTCAGCTTATTTTCATTTATTTTAAATCTGCATGGTATACATGTATGTATATATTTTTAAATTTCTTTTCAGTTACCATTGACAAACATTAGTTTCAGGTGTACAGTGTAGTGAGCAGACATTTATATAACTTTTGAAGTGATCACCTTGATAAATCTAGTACCCAACTGACACCATCCTTAGTTATTAGAATATTATTGACGATATTCCCTATGCTGTACTTTACATCTCCACGACTGTTTTTATAACTGGTAATTTGTACATCTTAATCTCTTCCAATTTTTCACCCATCCCCACAACTCTCCACCCATCTGTCAGTTATCAATTTTTTTCTCTGTATCTGTGAATTTGTTTCCGTTTTAGATTGTGTTTTAGATTCCACATATAAGTGAAATCATATGTTGTTTGTCTTTCTCTGTCTGACTTATTTCACTTCACATGATACCCTCCAGGTCATGATGTATACATATTAAGTTCTTTTATGTTTTAAAACAGTGTCCTTTCCTCCAATGTGGTGGTGAGGTACTTATAAAACCATCCAATTAAAGCTTTCTTTAACCAGTTTATATCATCCAGGAAACCAAAATACTCTAAAGGTCCAAGAGACTAACCTAATATATTTTTGTGAACAATAGGTAGCCTTGCTTAATTATTGACTGGCTCTAAGTTGGTTAGGAACCATTTACATTTTGCTAGGAAACAGGTGTATCCCTAGGTCCCTAGTGAATCTTAATCTCTGTTAAACCAAGGAATAGTGCCCATCTCTTTGGAAAAGTTGTTTGCTCTGACAGACTGCAGCTTCAGGAATGCTATATGCATTAAGCCATTTGAGGGAGGTTGAGACATTCACCTGATAGCCATGATCAACCCTTATGTCATAGGGGTTACCTTAATAATTTTAGAACATGTAGAAGTCTGATGGGGATTTGTATTCTTTTTCCACACGATTAAAATGGCAATTGTGTATTTAGAATTGGCTTAATTCTATTACAAAAATGAATTAATATTAAAGATTGGCATTTACTTTGTCAAATAGGTAATAAAATAGACTTGGAAAAGGAGAGACATGTGTCCATTCAAGAGGCAGAATCGTAAGTGTCATCCCTGCCCCCCCTCCCAGTACTTTCCCCGCGCCCCCCCCCCAGTCAGTCCCCAGTAGATGTCTTCCCTTTAGCACAGAGTGCTTTACCATGTAAGTATTGCTCAAATGTCTTAATATAGATTGAGCTATTGGATTCAGTGAAGCATGTTAACATTGGTAATTTATAGACTTTGGCAATATTTAAAGATAGTCCACTCTCACTTCTCTTTTTGATTTCAGCAAGAAATATAAAGTGATGCAAAAGAAAACTATCATGATCACAAAAAACTTTTTAAAATATTTGGATTCCAACTTAACTTACAAAAGTTTTAAGTGTTAACTTTTGTGCTCATTTAAAATTTGGTTCAGTGTATAGAGATGTTAAATGGCTATGTAATCTTAATTTTATTAAACCTGGGTTAATTAGTAATGTCACACAATTTGCTACTATGAAAAAAAATTAAATAGTGGTCATGACAAAAATGTGAAAAAAAATTTTTTATATCACTCATTTCTTTTTTTAAGGTATGCAGAATCTGTGGGAGCTAAACATTATCATACATCAGCCAAACAGAACAAAGGAATTGAGGAGCTCTTTCTTGACCTTTGTAAAAGTAGGTATATTCATATTGAGTGTTTAGAAGTAACTCTTTTTAATCTATTGCTCATATTTCTAAAGTGATGTTTTACAGTCTTCATTAATGACCACACTAACAATTTGTCAAATTCACAGTACTATTATTTACTTAATATTTTTTCTTTAACTTACTTCTTGCAAATACCCACTTATAAATACCACGTTAGACCTATTAAGCATTTATTAATGGCTGTGAAATCTTATGTGTGTGGTATATGCCAAAATGCATAGCTATTAATAATAAAAATGGAGGGGAATATACAGGTTAAAACAGATTTGAGAGATAATGACAACATGTTGCAGTGGATGGACCTTATTTGAATCCTGATTTTATAAAGTAGTGAAAAACCATTTGTGAAAAATTGGGGCTGTATGGATATTTGATCATATTAGGAAGTTATTGTAGGGACTGTGGGAGGGCAGAATGGATCAAGGGTATCTAATATATGGTAAGGGATGGAAACTCGGCTTTTGGTGGTGAGCATGCAATATAGTACACAAATACCGAATTATAATGTTGTACACCTAAAATGTATGTTATTGACTGTACACCTAAAATGTATGTTATTGACTGATGTTACCTCAATTATAAAGTAAATTAAAGGTAATTGTAAAATTTTAGGTGTGATTATGATGTTATACTTTAAGAAGTTATTTTTTTTTGTTTTTCTACAGGTCTATTAGAATAATGTTTGAATAAAATTATGTGTATGGGATTTTATTAAACAATGGTAGGGATGATTGCCATGTATGGATGAAATTGTATGATGGACATACAGATTCTCAGTATGCTATCATTTTATGTATGTTTTGCATTTTCCACATGAAAATGTTGTTTAAAGAAAGAAAGGAAAGGTTTGTTTATATATAACCTGAGAGTCATTTCTCATATCACTAGTAAAATATACATACCATACTTGGAAAACCCAAGTCTACAGAATAATGGGTTGGAATGATTTTGTCAAATTATAGTCCTTGAATTTATGTACTTCAGACTTTTTTTTGAGAATTTGATGAAACTAGTTTGTCTCTAGAAAAATGTACGTGTACACAACAAACTTTGGAGTAAATTTCAGTTCTTTGAAAACTTGAAAAGTCATTCATAATTCTTGTAGAGTAGTAATTTTCTAAGTGAGTCTCCTGATCAGTAGCATCAGCATCACTTGAGACTACGTTAGAAATGCTGCAAATTCTTGGGACCTACCCCAAACCTACTGAATCAGAATTTCAGGAAGTTGTGCCCAGAATCTGTTTTCCCCCCTCTCAGAATCTGTGTTTGAACAGTCCCTCCATGATTCTGATGCATACTGAAATCTGAGGAGCACTGTTGTACATACCAATCACTGGGGTGGGGATGTCAAAATGGGTGTGGTGTGGGCCTGCACTTCTCATTCCTAACTCAGGTGGTGGTGATGCTGATTCTCCCTCTGACCATATTTGAGTACTAACACTCTAGATTTGACATATATATGTTTAAGACACATGTATTTATGAAAAAAATTTAATATTCCCCATGTTTAATAAAAAACATGTACAGATACTAATATCTTTTGCACATTATAAAACAGAAAAATTTAAAGGTTGAGGGAAACGTAAGTAGAAGTTAGAATTTGTAATGTTTTATAATTTTTATCTCAGTGGATTCTGTCCCGCCCTCTCCCTTTCTCACTCCCTTCCTCTCTTTCTTCCTCCCTTTCTCCTCCCCTCTCCCCAGAATCAATTTAATAAATTTAAAAAAAAGAGAACCCCTTTTCTGTTTTGAGGATTCCTTCTTTTCTTTCTTTATCTTTTCATGTGTTTTGCGATTATTTAATCCAAATCTGTGTCTTGTATTTTCATTTTTCTTAATGATGTCTCTCAAAGAACAGAAGCTCGCCTGAACTGTGGTGGCGCAGTGGATAAAGCTTCGACCTGGAACGCTGAGGTCGCTGGTTCAAAACCATGGGCTTGCCTGGTCAAGGCACATATGGGAATTGATGATTTCTGCTCCTCTCTCTCTCTCTCCCTCTCTCTTTCTCTCTCTCCTCTCTAAGATGAATAAATAAAGTTTAAAAAAAAAAAGAACAGAAGCTCTACATTTTAATGAGGTCTAATTTAGTAGTTTTTCTTAAAATTTGTGTTTTTTGTGTCTTACATGAGAAATCTTTGCCTAGCTTAAAGTCATAAACGTTTTATCTTAAAAGAGATTTCCTGTTATGTTTTCTTCTAGAGATTTTATGTTTTACATTTAGGTCTATAATTCACTTTTTTGTTAATTTATGCATATGGTGAGACGTATAGATCAAGATGTATTTTTTACATGTAAGCGTCCAATTCCAGTACTGTTTCTTGAAAAGATTATCCTTCATTGAATAATCCTGGCACATATGTCAAAAATCAAGTGATCATATATATGGGGTCTGTATCTGGATTCTGTTTCATTGATCTTTGTATAGTATTTCTTCTCTCTCCAATATCTGTCTTCATTAGACTGTGACTTTCTACTATATCTTTAAATCAGATAGTGTGAGTTCTCCAGCTTTGTTATTTCTCCTGTTAAACTCTTTTATTTTTTCAAATATGCAGTACTAGTTGAGGAATAAGTCTTTTATCCTAAGTAGTACTTGGAATAGTTTAAACTTCTTTGACCTATTTCTAAGTATATTTGGAAAATCTTAAGGATTATACTTGTATACAGTCATTTATTCAAGGCAAAAACTTTTTTTTCTCTGTTGATGTCATTGTGACCATTATATGTCAGGACAAATAAACTTGCTATTAATTTTTTAAATTTGCAGGAAAAGCTATTTAGTGAGTTGACAAAATATTTATTATATTTAGTTTCCTTGTTGGTTTAAAGTCAGAGTGTTGTATACTGAAATTATAGAAAGAAAATTAAAAGATTATAGTCCAAAATAATTTCTGCTTTTTTCCTCTTAGGGATGATAGAAACAGCACAAGTGGATGAGAGGGCAAAAGGCAATGGCTCCAGTCAAGCAGGAGCTTCAAGGCGAGGTGTCCAGATTATCGATGATGAGCCTCCAGCCCAGAGCGGTGGTGGAGGGTGCTGTTCTTCTGGATAACTGTCACACCTGAGAAATTAAAACAAACTGTGGATCATTGCCCTCAACACGAAGACTGCCATATTCCAAGTCACATGATTTTACCAATGGAATTATAGAATTAACAGTATTTTAAATTACGTTTATAACACTGCAGAGACCTTAAGTGCTAAACTTAGTGGAGTTTGTGACCAGAAAATTGGCATTTTCTACAAATGTTAACAAAGCAATTACCAATGGCCTTTTTACATATTTTTTTCTTTAGTAAGGAATAATGTGCATGTAGAAGACCTGCTTCAAGGCTTCATTTATATTCTTTTAAATCAAATCTTTATTTAATAACTTATATGTGTTGTTGGAATGGTATACATTTTGCAGCCCTTTGTATTTTGTGGTAGTTTGAATTGTATCATTTCTAAACACCAGACTGTTTTGTTTTTGTTTTTGTTTTTATTTTTGTTTTTTAATTAGCTGATACCCGAAGTACTATTTTTGCAGGGTTTGCACAGGCCCCTAACTGTCTACTACTTTGATATAATCTATATATATATCCTGTATGCTGAGCTGGTAAATACATTGTAAATTACATATTAAATATTTTATCTGCTTTTACAAATGCAAGGTGCAAAAATATATATAGTCTCATTGATGACTGTAAAGTGATTAACATTTGATGATAATGCCTAAGCTTTTTGGCTCTGATATATAAAGATCATAGCTCCCTTCACTTTTGTCTTAACTTGAAAGTGGTGTGTTTAAATTTTCACATATACTTTACTTGAATTATTGCTGTCACATGTGTTGGCCTCTGTAAGTCTATCTGATGATTGAACAGTGGCATTTGCCTTTTGGTTTGGGGTTTTTTCATTTGTTTGTTTTATAAAAGATAACTTCTGCCAGTTTTGCTTTAGAATGATTACCTTAGAAGAATTTGAGTGGAGCATACTGTTTCATTTCTTCAATGGTTTTAGTATTCTCTTAGGCTTTATATGAATGGGTTCATTGGTGTCAGAAGAGAAGAATAGATCCCAGATAGCAGCCACTCACTGAGACTCATTCATACAGTGTGTTAGTGGTAGTTTATGCTCCTAAGGCAGCACTTTTAAATCCTTTGTGAGCAAGTTGTATTTGTTCAATGCTGGCCCGAGATGAACACAGAAAATTTTGTTTAATTTTATAAAAGCTGTTCTAAGTTTCTGTGAAGGGAAACATTTCATGTAATGAAGTTACAGCAAACACTGGAAAGATTTATTATAAAATTATATTCTTGTATACTTTGTAAATTAGTCTCATTAGATTCTTTTTTTTCCTTAAGCAAAGGATTGAACTTAAATTTGTTAATTTTAATAGAATCAGGCACTGCTCACAGAAGGAACGCAAATTGTAGACATTAACATAAATTGTTCTTGTTCTAAGATATATATATATATATTTTTCCATTTCTGTCATGCTTGGAAAACTAGTAAATGTTATGTCTAAGATAAAATTGAATTGGTCCCTGGATTTACTTCTTAGAAGAAGCAGTAGTATGCATTAAAGTTATTAGCATGAGCAATTAAGAGGATATAAAGAAGTTATGGTTATTAAAGAAAGACTGCCATATTTTTAAGTTAAAAGTTTAAACTTTCCCAAATGGATTAAAAGTTGAATGAATTGACACCTTGATGTTATGATGTTAGAATTTTAACTTAGTATTAAGGGCTGTATGACCTTCACTTTACCTTTTTATTTATTTATTTATTTTAACTATTGTCCTTGTCCTACTCAACACACTCCCCTGACCTCTGTTGTATGTGTTTGGGAAGGGTGGGGTGGGAAAATCAGGGAGATAAGGTAAAATTGTCTTTTATGGGATGACTGTACTCTGTATAGTTTCTCAGTTTCATCAGAAGTTGGTGTTTATGTAAGGGGATGGGAAAGGCAGGGGAAGTCATGAGTACAAAAAAGGAAAGTTGTGGTAGAGTGTCAGCCTGGCGTGCGGAGGTCCCGGGTTCAATTCCCAGCCAGGGCACACAGGAGGGGCGCCCATCTGCTTCTCCACCCCTCCCCCTCTTCTTCCTCTCTGTCTCTCTCTTCCCCTCCCGCAGCCGAGGCTCCATTGGAGCAAAAAGATGACTCTGAAGCTGGAGCTGGGGATGGCTCTGTGGCCTCTGCCCCAGGCGCTAGAGTGGCTCTGGTCACAATAGAGCGATGCCTCGGATGGGCAGAGCATCACCCCCTGGTGGGCGTGCCGGGTGGATCCCAGTTGGGCGCATGTGGGAGTCTGTCTGACTGCCTCCCCGTTTCCAGCTTCAGAGAAAAAAAAAAAAAAAGGAAAATTGTTTTAGCCTTCTTTCAGAAGTAATAAAGACAACCTTGCCATTTCTATGATTATAGGTGTAGATGGGAAATTAGCTCTTTTCCATTGAAGTGAAATAGGTTTTTTAAACTAGAGATTAAATTGAGATTTATTCCAAACATAAAGTCATAAAGCCTGATAATCAGATAGCTGTACTCTCAATTTTGACCCTGTTTTAAAATCCAGATAGGAAATTCTTCTGGGCCCTGGCTGGTTTGCTCAGTGGTAGAGCATCGGCCCGGCACGAGATGTCCCGGGTTTGATTCCGGGTCAGGGCACATAAAAGAAGTGCCCATCTGCTGTTCCATCCCCCCTCCCTCCCTCTCTTTTTCCCCACCTCCAACTGCTACAGCCATGGCTTGATTGGAGCAAGTTGGCCCCAGGTGCTGAGGATGGCTCCATGGTCTCTACCTCAGGCACTAAGAAGAGCTCGGTTGTGGAGCAATGCCCCAGATGAGCAGAGCATTGCCCCTTAGTGGGTTTGACAGGTGGATCCCAGGTCAGGGCACATGTGGCAGGAGTTTGTCTCTGCCTCTCCTCCTCTTCACTATAAATGAATAAAGGAAACTGCTCTGGAGCTGCCACATAATTATTGGTAGGCTACAACCACTTTCTGGGTTTTTTTGTTAGTTTGTCTTTTGTTTTCCTTCTATTCTCCCTTGGTTTCTTAACTTTAAGCATTTCTTCTTTTGTTTGTTTGGTTTTTTAACCTGTAATTTAAGTTAATTCAACAATAGGTAATAGTATACCTGTCCTTGCTCTGAAGCCCAAAAGGTCTGTAGGTAGGAATAGAGAGAAACAGTAATGAAAGAAGACCAATCAATGTAGTATGTGTCCAAAGGAAAGACAAAGAGATGATAGACCAAGGCTGAAGAAGTTTTTGTTACATTTTTCCACATCTAATAATTCTTTTGTGTTCCTGTCCTTGTAATTGTGCTATTAGGAAGAAGACACAAGTTACTATGTTGTGTAGTAAAAGTAATAGGTAGGTAGAATCAATATATTTTTCAAATAGTAATTGTATATACTTAGCATATCATTAAAAATTGGTTTTAGTCATTAAAAATATCTGAATATTATAGTATATAATCATTTCTGTAATGATATCTCTCCTGCCTGCTCCTTGATTTGCTTTGTGATTATAGAGGAAGATTTAAGTGTATATTATAACAATTTGGCGGTAAATAGTTAACTGAAAAGAAAAAGGCATCCTGTTACTGGATAAAATATGAGTGTTTGAATTTTTGTTCTAGGAATATCTCCTGAAAATACCCTAGATCTCTGTTACAGCTAAATATTTTTTTAAATTTTATATTAACCATACATTATTTAGTAGTGATTACTTTTAATTTGGCATTAAAATAAGAAAGAAATATGATATTTATTTTTAGATTTTCAGTGAGAAAAGACAAAATGTGGGAAATAGGGAAGGGGTTAGTGAGGAGTAGAATGGAAGTCAGGTAGGTGTGAAACCCTACAACCAGACAATTTTTAAAATCATTTTGAAAAATGTGTTACTTTTATTACGTAGTTTCTAAATAAGGCAAGCTATGCATTGTGCCAAATATCTAGAACATCAAAAAAATGAATTGTGATGCTGTTTATTTAATACATAATTTGTGGTTTTCTATATTAGTAATGTTACCAAGATTCTAGGTCATTGATCTTATATTATCTTCAGATAATATAATTTTCCCTTATAATTTCCACTTACCTCTAGAAGTGGTTTGATCTGTGCCTTTAACTTTCCAAATTTATCTTTTAATGTCTGTCTGCTGTTGTGTTCACAGGTTCTTTACAAAGACAGCATGACAAAGAGAATACTTAATTGGAGAGACTCTTTAAGATGTTGGAATCTTCTACAAAGTGTGTAGATAGTAGTAATGGCCAGCAAGAGCCTTACAATAATGTCTAAAGCAGGGGTCCCCAAATTACGGCCCACGGGCCGCATGTGGCCCCCTGAGGCCATTTATCCGGCCCCCACCGCACTCCCGGAAGGGGCACCTCTTTCATTGGTAGTCAGTGAGAGGAGCATAGTTCCCATTGAAATACTGGTCAGTTTGTTGATTTAAATTTACTTGTTCTTTATTTTAAATATTGTATTTGTTCCCGTTTTGTTTTTTTACTTTAAAATAAAATATGTGCAGTGTGCATAGGGATTTGTTCATAGTTTTTTTATAGTCTGGCCCTCCAGTGGTCTGAGGGACAGTGAACTGGCCCCCTGTGTAAAAAGTTTGGGGACCCCTGGTCTAAAGATATAGAAATTAATAGATCCTATTTTTTAAATTACAAAATACATTGCTTAATTAAAAGCTGTTATTCATTGAAGATAAATACTTGATTTTATACTAGGCATTGATTCTAGTATGTTGCTCTGTAGTTTTTAATCAACTAAAACAAATAATATATTTGGTGTTGTGGGCCAAAATTCATGCTACCACGTATGTCTGACTTTGATGGGTTTTCCCTTTTCAAGAAAAACACAATCTGATCAAATTTCCTAAATGTAAATATTTTAGTATTAATCATATATCATGAAAAAAATTTATAGTCTTTAAGAGTTTCCAGTATCAAGTTAAATTGCTCCACTTCTAAACAGATAACACTTTAATATCTTGATAGGCCTTTAGCACTACTTGTACTATCTGGGATTTATATATTATGTCTTTTCGGAGAAGCTGAGTGTACTTTTTTTGAGTATTAAACTTTCTACTGCAACATTTTCTCTGAAGTAGATAAATGAGCATTGCAAGTTAATGTTACATGGTACACCCAGCAGAAAGCTAGCTTCTTGCCCTCTGAAGCCTGCATATATTTCCAAATGCATCACATTAAAGCCAAAAGATAGGCTCGCATACCTAAATTACCTTTATTCCTATGTATCAGTTCTTACCTTGATTTCCATACTTCTCGGTGGCTATATCATCTCTTCATTATCAAACGCTCGAGAAAAAGCTGATATGATTTCATTGAATTAGAACTTATGTTGAGCAATAAGAGAAAGCTTAGGGACAGCAGGAATAAAGTATGGTAATGTTGAAATATAGACAATGGTATTTGCTAAATTGTATCATTGGCAGCAGGCTATTTTAAGGAAACCATAATATGTAGTACCTACTTCCTAGAAATGTAGAGTTCTTCATATTGTATTTAATTATCTAAGACTATATTCCAGGAAAAAGAATAAAAATACAGATACAGTGGTACTTTGAGATACAAATTTAATTCGTTCTGTAACTGAGCTCATAAGTCAGTCAACTCGTATATTAATGCCAATACTGGACCCGTGCGGCAACTAGCGGCAGCTTCCCGAATTACGACTCGGGTCTCAGAATTTCACTCGGATCTTGAACAAAAATACGGACCGAGTCACAGCTCATATCTTTAAAAAAATTGTATGTTGGTCTGTTTGTATCTCAAGGTACCACTGTATTGTGAAAGTGTCCCATGGGAACTTCCCCAAAGTTAACTCTTGCTCTCAGATATATATATACCTTCAATTACCTTTTTGCCATGTATTTAACACATACATATCTATAAAAATATATAGTTTTGTGGTATTAAATTTTTACATAAATTGGTATTACTAGGCATATGTTTTACAACTTGCTTTTTCCTTTTACCAAAATGCTTAGGGGCTCTTATGTCAGTATATTAGACTTTCATTTCCTCCCACATCTCTGGGTATGTTTTGCCTTTTTAAATAACCTCTGTCCATGAAATCTCCCAGAAGATATCTGGTCATTTTGGTTGACTTCATTCGAATCATAAAATTTTAATGCAAACCAGAGCATACTTGGACTCAGTCTCTCTTAATCAGGAAATTCGAAAGGCATCTACTTGCAATTCATTTGAAGAACATTACTTTTGGACTACTGTTGACTGATTATAAAATTCAAGAGTTAACTTTAGCAGATTATTTAGAATAGACTTTTATTTGAGGGAAGAAGGAAAAAGGGGAATAGTTTATAGGGAAAAAAGTCTTCATACAACTCTGAGCTGTTGCTGCGCACAAGACTTCATGCTACAAAAATATAAACTTCTGTTTGATCTGTGCCTTTAATATAGAGTACAAAATGCTAGTTCCTTTTCAGAGCTCCCTTTCTCCACCATAACAATTTGGGGTGTGTTTGTACCTATTGTATATGTTTTTTAAATTTATATTTGACCTTTATATGTTTCAGTCCCCTGAAAGCAACTTTTACCCTATGTCAAATTCCATCCTTAGTCAACTGACCAACTTATCAAGAACAAACCAGAGTCCCATCTTAAAGAAAGTTAAGTCAGTAGTAACAGTTCTGGAACCAGAAGTTAATGGACTTTTTTTTTTTTATAATAATTTTATTTTTTTAATGGGGTGACATCAATAAATCAGATACATATATTCAAAGATAACAAGTCCAGGTTATCTTGTCGTTCAATTATGTTGCATACCCATCACCCAAAGTCAGATTGTAATGGACTCTTAAGATGTATTATTTTTATCATAGCTTAAAGAGTAGCATTCCAGGAAGGTCAAATTAGATAACCAGTTTCTATCCCCTATGGAACTAGGGCTGAGAAAGAGGAGTGTACAAGTACAATTTCTTTAATACCCATGTAATTTTGGGTTGGGCTCATTCTCGGCATACTTTCCTACGTGAGCTTTGCAATGTCCTCAGCAACTATTTTAGTTACTTCTCTATACTGTCAAGGCAATAGCTTAGCATGTTATTACAGTGACAGAAAGTTAAACGTGTATCCTCAGAAGAACAAATTTACGGATATGTGACTTTTAAAGAAAACAGCAGTTGAAGCACAACTTTCCATGATTTTGTTAATAATTTCTGGATGGTCTTGCAAAAATTTTAAAACACGTTCTGCTTATCATAACTTCTATCAATTTCACTCCTTTATTAAATGCCTGCTGTGTGCCCAGTGCCCTTTATAGTTGAAGTTTAAAATTGGGGAAGCATTGCTCAATTAGTCCAGATATAAGTAGTTTATCTGTGGATATGACTAATCACACATGTTCACATTCTGTATTGGATGAGATATGTACCAGTGAAACTTTGGGGTAATTAGAATGACAGTAGCTGCTAGTGAAAGTTGCTGGACAGAATGATTAAGCCACTTTAAAATAGAATAACTTATTGTCTAGCTTCAAGGGGGCAAATAAGTGATCATCAAGCCCATGTTGCTTTTCCAAATTTTGTAGTAACAGTGAAGAAACACATGCTTTGTGCTTTAGACAGCTGCTCTTTTTTTTTAACCTAGAAAAAAAATGCATTTTAAAAAGCAATCATTGTTTTCCTTACCTTTTACAGATGTTTTTTTTGCCTTGTCACCAGACAGTAACCCAGGAAACAATTCGTTACTGAGTCACAGTAGGCCTGTTTGGAGAGTGTGATTTGTGAATTTCTAAATACACTTTACAATTTGGGAGTATGAGTACTCTTTCCTGCCTGAAATTAAAGATAGGGCAGAAAAAAAGCATAATGAATATCTGAGTTTTCTGCTAATCTTTCCAGTAGATTAGAAGGATATATTTTTAATTATAGTATGTTATTAAAAATAACATTATCTAGATCCTTTCTTGTCCCCCTTGGGGAAAAAATAGGGTTTTGTGGGGGTTTTTGTTTTGTTTTTTTGTTTTTTTGAATGAGAGGAGGGAAGGTGGAGTGACTCCTGCATTCACCCCGACCAGGATCCACCTGGCAACCCCATCTGAGGCTGATGCTCGAATATACTCTTAGCTCCTAAGGCCGACGCTAGGACCAACCAAGCCATCCTCAGCACCTAGGGCCAACGCTCGAACCAGTCAAGCCACTGGCTGCAAAGGGGAAGACAGAGAAAGGGAGAGTGTGGGGTGTGGGAGAGAAAAGCAAATGGTCACTTCTCCTGTGTGCCCTGACTGGGGATCGAACCCAGGACATACACACACTGGATTGATGCTTTATCTAGAGACCCAACAAGCCAGGGCCTGAAATCATTGGTTTTTAAAAAGCTATTTCATGAGCCATTTAACAACAAGTAACTACTGTGTATCTGCGTTAATTCATGTACACTAATTTGTAAAAGGGTAATAATTTTCATGACAATTCTTCAAAATGTAAAAGCCCTGTAAGAAAATGTATACAGCAAGAGCAAGATGCTTTGAAAATTTTTGGCTGACTCCAGGATGACCAAATTGTTATTTTTGTCCAAAAGCTATATACAATATAAGCTCCCCATTCCCCCTATGAATCCCACATTGATATTTTTAAACCTACAAATGTTCTTTAACAAAAAGTGGCATGAGTACCTCCGTCAAAGATTTTAAAGCCAACAGCAGTGGCATAAGAAAATCATTTGTGAAGGACATAGTTTGGGTTGAACTCTAAGGAAGATGGTCAGATATGGCATTTATTTTACTGAAGACAGTACTTCTCTTTCGTATGTTGCTTTGAGGTTAACGTTTGATAGTACTGATTTCACATTTGGTTCACTGCTTTGCCAGAACTATAAGAGTACTGCTGCTGCTTCTGATAAAAAAAAAATCTTTAAAAGATTGTTAACATGATACTGTAGAATTATTTGTAAAGTAATCACCATGCCCCATAAAAGCAAACAATATGGGCTGTTTGACAGGGATACGATCCATAAATATTGAGGTGGGGTTTCATTGAATGCAGAACTAACAAGCTAGGGAGTCTGATGTTGATTGACAGCTTTATGTAATCTGATAAGTGACTTTTTTTCTTTTTGTATTGATAGTCCTGGGAGTATGGCAGGGTATAATTACAGAAATAAAAATTGATTTGTAATTCAGAATATTAAAAGCCAAGAATCCAAGTAGCCATTGAAAATTATATTGTCAAAGGATCACTAATGGTAGTGGTTAGTACTAAAGAAAGAAAACCAGCTCTAAGCCCACCGTTGCTTAAAAGGGAAAAAAACCGAACAAACTTCTGTTTAACGATGAAGTTTCAGGTTTTCCTTAGTCTAATAATGCCTTATGGGCCCTAGCGGGTTGGCTCTGCGGTAGAGCGTCAGCCCGGCGTGTGGAAGTCCTGAGTGATTCCCAGCCAGGGCACACAGGAGAAGCGCCCATCTGCTTCTCAACCTCCCCCCCCCCCCTTCATTTCTCTCTGTCTCTCTCTCTCTTCCTCTACCACAGCCAAGGCTCCATTGGAACAGAATTGGCCCCGGGGCGCTGAGGATGGCTCCACAGCCTCCGCCTCAGGTGCTAGAAGGGCTCCGATTGCAGCAGAGTAATGCCCCAGAGGGGCCAAGCATCGCCCCCTGGTGGGCATGCCCAGTGGATCCCTGTTGGGCGCATGTGGGAGTCTGTCAGCTTCCCCCACCCCCCCTTCTCACTTCGGAAAAGTAAAAAAAAATAAAAAATAATAATAATGCCTTACGCTGACATTAAAGTCCATTTTGACATTGTTAGGGAAGGTTGAGATAGGTTCTATGACTTTTAGTTACCAAAATTAACTAAGCTTTTTCAGATCTCCCTCAATTGCCTTTCTCTTTCATTAGTAAATTACAGAGATGCATCCAGCTACCTGGCAACTGCATGATGATTTCCAGATTTTATATATGCCCCAATTTTTGCTAATGCTGTCCTGAATTCCCTTACCATCTTTGCTTTCTGTATTTCCTTTTTCTTAATTGAGAATTGGGGAGGGGGAGAAACAGACTCCCCCCGCATGTGTCCCCATTGGAATCCACTAGGCAAGCCACCTATGGGGCCTACTCCGTTGCTCTGGGCAACTGAGCTATATTAGCGCCTTAGGCGAGGCCATGGAACCATCCTCAGCACACCCGGGGCCAATTTGCTCCAACAGACCCATGGCTGTGGGAGGAAAAGAGAGAGAAAGAAGGGGGGTGGGTAAGGGTGGAGAAGCAGGTCACTTCTCCTGTGTGCCCTCACTGGGAATTGAACCCGGGACATCCCCTTCCTGAATGATGCTCTTCCGCTGAGCCAACCGGCCACGGCTGCTCTCTGTTTTCAAAGCTGTTTAGGCACTACCTGTTATCTTTTGGAAACCCTTGAATTAGAGAACTTGAGCTGTTCACTACTTTTGCCCTGCTGTTGAAAACTGGGTAGAAGTTAGTGTCCCAAAATTCATAATCTTCAACAAAAATCTTTAGCAAAGAAAATGTGTTTTTGGCTTCTTTGGTTTTTACAAGATATTATTGCTGTTTTGTTTTTGCTTTCCGGTTGCTTTGCAAAAATGATGGAGCACCCCAGATGAGAAACAGCAAGCAGACATAAAAAGAAGCAAAACATAAAATAACCTTGAATTATAATCTCAGCTTGTCATTTAACAATGATTAACCTTGTAGATGGATCTATTTATCCAAATTATTTATTTTTATTTTTTATTTTAGTGAGGGGAGGCAGAGACAGACTCCCACATGTGCCCCAACAGGGATCCACCAGCAAGCCCACTAGGGAGCCATGCTCTGCCCATCTGAGGCATTGCTCTGTTGCTTAGCAACCAAGCTTCCAGTGCCTGAGGCAGGCCGTGGAACCATCCTCAGCACCAGGGCCAATTCCAGTTCTAATTGAGCCATGGCTGCATAAGGGGAGGAAAAGTGAGAGAGAAGTGAGAGGGGGAGGAGGAGGGGTGGAGAAGCAGATGGGCACTTCTCCTGTGTGCCCTGACCCAGAATGGAACCCAGGACATCCACACACCCGGCCGACCCTCTACCACTGAGCCAGCCAGCCAGAGCCTATCCAAATTATTAATAAAAAATAATTATATATACTTTTTCGTTTGAGTATCATGGTCAGGATTTACATCCTGTTGTTTATGAACTCTTTGGTTATATCTCTAACTCTCAGTTATCTGACTTTGTTGGTGGTAATCTTAAAATACCACGACATTTGAAAATTTATTCCTCATTTCTTGAGAGTTGGGAGTGTGGTAAGAACACAGTCAAGATAAGATCCAGAGGTATGAGGTACAATATAGGGCACAAAGAATAATGAGTTACTTAAGCAGTGAAAAAACCCCATCATGAAGTTTGAGACAAGTGTTCGAGTTAGGCTGGGGAAGTGGCTCATGGCCCAGTAAGAAACATATACAAATATTTATCCAGTTTCCTGGGCAGTTTGAAGAGCTTTTTGTTTACACTTTCCTGAATTTTCATCTTATTTCACTCTAGCATACAGTTGTTACTAACTTCATTTTATGAAAGTTAAACTTAGAAGTTAGAATTTTTACCACACTTGTAAAATGCCTGGGAAATGTAATGCTGGTGGCCATGGCTATGTGGGTTCACACTGGATTCGGGCAGACAGTAAAGGAACTGTGGAGCCAGAAAATGATGGACCATTCCATTTATTAGAGTCATGCAATGGTGGATGAGCAAGCAGGCAGGGAAATCCACTTCTCTCTCAGGGTTGTCAAGCAAACAGCAGGGGGGGACCCTTTCTCCAGCAAACAATAGCAAAAAGTGGCCCCTCTCAATGGTGGCAGGTAATCCGCAATCTACACTCTGCCACCCTGAGGACAAGCACCTGCAGCCTTACACAGACTATACTCACACGGTGCTGCCTCATGCTGATGCACCAATCAGGCAAAGTACAAGCGAGCAAGCCTAACACACTTGTTTGCCCAACAGGAAGAAACATGCTTTGTCAGTGAAACTTCTGACTTGATGTAATATTTGTAAGATGGACACATGACTGTTGTATCCTTCCTATGGAATTAGTGTGGTTTAGAAATATTTTAACAACAGATCCTAAAGTAAGAAGGCTGATTATCTTGTTTAGTTTATAGAATTTAAGTATGTTTGATGCATGTAAAGATGTTTGGTTTGGATTTCTCCTCACAGTATACCTAATGTGTGTATTTTTAAAATAAAATCATACATAGCTTTAGGAAAACTGCTATGGTCAGTGTATGAATATCACCAAGAATGTTGTTTAAGCAATCTGAGACTAAAAAATTTTAATTTTGCCTGCAATCTCATATGTAAATCTATTTTTTTTTTTTTTAGTTTTTATTTATTCATTTTAGAGAGGAGAGGGGAGAGAAGAGAGAGAGAAGGGGGAGGAGCAGGAAGCATCAGCTCCCATATGTGCCTTGACCGGGCAAGCCCAAGGTTTTGAACCAGTGACCTCAGCATTCCAGGTCAACACTTTATCCACTGTGCCACCACAGGTCAGGCTCATATGTAAATTTAAGGGGAAAAACTTATAAACTAAAAGGTCTGCTTTGCTGCCAAATATTTATGTGACACTTTAAAAGATGTCATTGTGAGAGGGAAAGAAAATTCAAAAAGAATTAGATGCTATGAATGGACAGAATTGATTAACTTCTTGAGAAGAAAATTAGACTTGACAAAAGTGAATAAATGGATTGGACAGAGTAAGAGTTTAGCAGGTATTTTGTGTTTCTATTTTCACAATAGGGGTTAATTATGAACCATTCATTACTAGTGCTCTGGAAGGCATACAAAATATACTACTATAATTCATGTCCTCAAGGATCTTAAAAGCCCAGAGGCAGAATTAGTCTTTAGAGACATTAGAAATGGAAGAGGGGATAAAATTAGTATTTGAAGGAGGTAGTGCAAAGCTTACGAGAGTCAACTGAAAGTATCCTAAAACAAGTAGAATTGCTGGGTATAAAATTAGTTGCAGAAATTAAAAGTTTTCATTGATAAAACAGACAGAAGATATATGGAAGAAGAGACTCCCTTTAAATTAAGAGAAAAGGAGAGAAAATACCTAAGAATAAATAATATGCATAACATAGAGAAAACTATTATATTTCTCCTGAAAAGAAAGCTCTAACATATGGAAAGGCATATATTCTTGGACAGGAACATATAATATCATACATGACAGTTCTTTGTAAATTAATCTATATAAGTAATACAATCCCCCCAAAAATCAGGATTTTTCATAAGATGCTGGTTCCAAAGTTCTTATATGAAGCAAGACTAGCCAGGAAAGGTCTAAAAAAGAAATGAGGGTAGACTAGTCTTATGACATATTACAATAGAAAACTCAAATGATTAAAACAGTTTTGTCCTGGCATATAGCTAGATAGATCATTAGAACAGATTGAAAATGTCAAAAATAGACCCAGGAATTTAGTACAAGATAAAGATTACATTTTGGTTCAGTGAGGGAAAATACAGTTTACTCTTACTGGTATTAGGATATTTAGATAGCTTTTTTTCAGGAAAAAAAAGTTGAATTTATACCTTATACCAAAATAAAATCCAGTTTTAAATATGAAAATTGAAACGTTTCAAGAACTTGAATAAATCATGGGAGGATCTTAAAAGATTTTAGTGAGTAAAGGTTTTTCTAAATTCAATATAAAACCCAGAAACAAGAAAGATTTTCACAATAAAATTATACTGATAAATTATATCACTACATTAAATAAATTCTTCATAGCAAAAACACCAAAAACAAAGTAAAGAAAAATGACAAATTTGTAAAAAAATATTTGAAAATCATGTTATGTATTGCTTAATATATAAAGAACTCCTACAGTTCAATAAAAAAATTTTTCAATAATCCAAAAGGAAAAAGATCTAAAATTAGTTTTTACAGGAAAGAATACCAATTACTCAAACTGAAAAAAAAAGTTCAACTTCACTATTAAGAGAAGTACAAAATAAAACTACTGAGACACTATATTTAATCAAGAAAGATTTTAAAACATGTTTTAAAACATTGTGTTATGTTCTCTAGATATTAATAAGCAAATGTTTTTACTGGTACAAGTATTTTTATTGGAACAACCATTAAGGACAACAGACTATATATTCTGGATTTTCTCAACTCTCAGTTTACCTTTCTAGTCAGAGACATTGGAAATAAACACATTTCCCAGACATTTTTGTGCAACTGGGGTTCTGGAAACTAATTAGATTTTCACAACTACATGTTTTCCTCATGATTTGAACAAAGAAGTGAGGCACAGGCCATCTTCTTGAGGTTCTTGAATATTGCAATATTGTGGGAAACTTGTTTCCATGCAGCTCTTCGTCCTCCGACTTCCCGGATATGAAGGAGTAGTGCTGGTGGCCGCAGCTTCTCAATCTGACCCATTCCTGAATTGTGGTTATCAGATCTTTCTGCAGTTTCAGGTGTGGGAGTTATAGTAGTGACCTCTGGCTTCCAGCATGACTCAGTGAAGACCCCAGCAGTTGGATCCCACCTAGTGAATCAGTTCTGTGCTCTGGTAGGAATCATCCTGGGATGCTCAGCCTAGATTCCTACACCCTACACCTTCAGCCCTCCCAATGTCTTTTTAATCATCAAATTCCTAATAACAAGTGCCTTGCTGTTTAAAATATCTAGAATAGTTCTGTTTCCTAAATTGAAAACTGACTGATCAATTTGACAATAGCAACTAGAATGGTAAATTCTTCCTTTTAACCTAATAATTTTACTTCTAGAAATATATCCCATAAATATGCTTGTATATGAAGGAAATGAGTTTGTACAAGGTTCTTCAATGTGTTGTTTGTAAATTGACATCAGTTGGAGAATTGTAAAATCATTTATAATGCATGTATATAATAGAATCCTAAGTAACTTTTAAAAAGAATGAGGAAACTTTGTGTATTTTAAAGATACAATCAACAAGGCATACTAAGTTTTTTAAAAAGGCAGGAGGCAGAACTGTGTATACTGCTTTAAAAATTTTTAATTAGCTTTGTTGAAGAATAATGCACAAAAAATAAAGTACAGTACATATATTTATCATCACAATGAAGATAATGAACATATTCATTGAGCCCAATAGTTTCCTTATGCTTCTTTGTTATCCCTTCCATCCATTCCTGCTTTCCTTTACAATAGCATGGCTTGAATTTTCTAGTATTTCATATAAATGGAATGATATGGTATGTATACTTATGAGTCTGGCTTCTTTCAATCTGCATAATTATGTTAGGACTCCTTCATGTGCCTGACCAGGCAGTGGCACAGTGGATAGAGCATCGGACTGGGATGCAAAGGACTCAGGTTTGAAACCCCGAGGTCACTGGCTTGAGCACAGGTGCATCTGGCTCGAGTGTGGGATCCCCAGCTCGAGCGTGGAGTCACCAGAAAGAGCACAGGGTCACCAGCTGGCTTGAGCGCAGCGTCGCTGGCTTGAGCATAGGATCATAGACATGACCCCATGGTTGTTGGTTTAAGCCCAAAGGTCACTGGCTTGAAGCCCAAAGGTTACTGGCTTGAAACCTAAGGTTTCTGGCTTAAGCAAGGGGTCACTTGCTCTGCTATATAGCTCCCTGGTCAAGGCACATGATGAGAAAGCAATCGGTGAACAACTAAGGTGCCTCAACAAAGAACTAATGCTTCCCATCTCTCTCCTTTCCTGCCTGTCTTTGACTCTCTTTCTGTCTCTGTCAAAAAAAAATACAAAAAACAAAAAAAAAAGAACTCATTCATGTAATAGTGTTTATTAATAGTTCATTCCTTTTTATTGCTCAGAAATATCCCTTTGTATTGATATACAACTTTTTGTTTATTCATTCATTTGTTGATGGACATTTGGATTGGGTTGTTTTTCATTTGTGGTTATACAAGTAAAGCTTCTGTAAACATTTGTGTACAAGTCTTGGTAAAGACAGTTGTGTTTATTTCTCTTAGATAACTACCTAGCAATAAAATGGCTTGAATTATTTGGTAAGTGTATGTTTACCTTTTCAAGAAACGGCCCAATGTTTTCCAAAGTAGTTGTACCATTTTACATTCCCACCAGCAGTATGAGTTTCAATTCCTCCACAGCTTGCCAACACTTGATATGGCCAGGCTTTTTAAATTATAACCATTCTAATACATGTGTATATTAATGTTTCAATTTGCATTTCCCTGATGACAAATGATGTTGATCAGTTTTTCATATGCTTATTTGAATTCTGTATATCTTCTTGGTGACATGTCTGTTCAAATCTTTTGCCCATACTTTATTTTTTTTTAATCATTTAGTTTTAAGAATTACTTATATATTTTGGATATAAGCAGTGGTGGGATTCAGCCAGTTTGCATTGGTTTGGCAGAACCAATACCTAATTTTTTGTTGAGTTTGGCAAACAGGTTGTTAAAATGGCACTTGTAATCAGGGTTCTCTCTGAGGTGGGTGCCTGGGCAGCCACTCAATGTGGAAATCACAAATTTACATTCCTTTCTCTATTTTAACGTTCACCTGCGCAACAGCATATTCTAAGCTCTCATAGTCATGTTCATTCCATCCATAGCTGAAAAAAAATTGACAGAACTATGCTTGTAATATTTATTTATTTATTTCATAAAACTCATTATACCTTTGATGAAATACTATCAATACATTATAATTCCCTCACGTTTGTTACTTCAGTAAACATGTAACGTAAAGAGAAAAAGTGCCCCGAACAATCAGGGGGTGACAACCTGTATTATTTTTTGTCAGTTATTATTTAATATTTTTTCATTACTATTTTAAAACTCTTATCACATAATCTAGTTTTGTGTACCTCTTTTATTTTTTTTATTTAAGTATTAAATGCATAAAATAATAAACTACCTTTTGGTATATATATTTTTATACTTAAAACAATCATTAGGCCTGACCAGGCGGTGGCGCAGTGGATAGAGCGTCAGACTGGGATGCAGAAGGACCCAGGTTTGAGACCCCGAGGTCGCTGGATCGAGCAAGGGGTTACTCGGTCTGCTGAAGGCCCGTGGTCAAGGCACATATGAGAAAGCAATCAATGAACAACTAAGGTGTCACAAAGAAAAACTGATGATTGATGCTTCTCATCTCTCTCTATTCCTGTCTGTCTGTCCCTGTCTATCCCTATCTCTGACTCTCTCTCTGTCTCTGTAAAAAAAAAAAAAATCATTAGGGCTGAGAACCGTTGTTAAATTATTTGAATCCCACCACTGGATATAAGTTCTTTATCAGACACATGATTTACAAACATTTCCTCCTTGTTTGGCTTATCTTTTCATTCTCTTAGTTTCTTTCAAAGAGCAGAAGTTTTAGATTCTGATGACATCCAGCAATCTTTTCATTTACAGAAGGTGCTTTTGTGTTATTCCTAAAAATTCTTTCCTTAGCTCATGGTCATAAAGATTTTTCTCCTATATGTTCTTCTTTGGTTAAATTTTTAAAAATTGAATTTGTTAGGATGACATTAGTTAATAAAATTATATAGGGTTCAATTGTACAATTCTATAATATATCATATGTTAAAGATAGAAACCATGGTACAAACCGAAAACACGAGGCTGATGTGTTCCAAAAGGATTGTCTATTTAAAACACCTGGGTGCAGGCATACCGAGACGACCCAAAAGCCTAGTCGTCAATGGGGAGGGTTTGGAGTAGGGTTTCTACAGGTTAGACAGGGGTCTTGGGAAAAGCGGCTGACGTCACTGCCTCAACAGGTGCAAAGTAATATTTATTTATTTATTTATTTATTTTTTTATTCTTTTTAGGGGGGAGAGAGAGAGAGAGAGAGAAGGGGGAGGAGCAGGAAGCATCAACTCCCATATGTGCCTTGACCAGGCAAGCCAGGGTTTTGAACCGGCAACCTCAGTGTTTCCAGGTTGATGCTTTATCCACTGCGCCACCACAGGTCAGACTGCAAAGTAATATTTTTTTGTATGTGAATTGGAGAGGCACCACAGTTTCTCCAAATTGTTTCTCTACCGGCTCACCTGTCTAAAGGAGGCCTGTGCTAGTTCACAAGGTCCTGGGCTGGCCAGGCAGGCCAAGGCTTCAAGCAAGCCAGTCCCCACTCCCACAGGTTTGCACTGCCCTGAGACAGTGTCTCAGGGCCTGTAACTAGGCTTTTACAAACAACTATTGTGATTTAAACTCCGCTAATTGTTAGGTCCTTTCCCAATGTAAGCTTTCCCTGATATTTCTGCAGAGATAAACTTTTTGCTCCATTTCAAAGTGAAGGCCAAGAAGCCATGAAGGGAGAGAATAGCAAGCCAGTTAACTACAACCTCACGGTGGGGGAGGAAAATGTTTTGTAGAAGTTGGGTGGAGGGAATTTGAGTTTTAAAGGGGACTCTGGTTTTAAAGGCACCCTGAACCCAAACCTTACAATATTTATATTGTATTGTGTGTTCATTATCCCAAATCAAGTCTCCTTCCGTCACCATTGATATATTCTTTAATCTCTTCTACCTACTCCCAGACTTCTTCCCCTCCTGCAATCCCCACACTGTTGTCTGAGTCTATAATATTTTTTTACTTAATCCCTTCAACTTTTTCACCTAGCCTCACATGCTCTGTATCCGTGCATCTGTTTCTATTTTTGTCAGTTTATTTTTTTGTCAGTTTATTTTCACTTTATCACATGTAAGTGAAATCATATGGTACCTGCCTTCCTCTGACTGGCTTATTTCACTTACATAATACTCTCCAGGTCCACTCATGCTGTCATAAAAGGTAAGATTTCCTTCTTTTTTTACAGCCAAATTGTATTCCATTGTGTAAATGTACTACAGCATTTTTTTATCCACTCAACTACCAATAGGAACTTGGGCTGCTTCCAAATCTTGGCTATTTTAAATACTGCTGCACTGAACATAAGGGTACATATATTCTTTTGAATCAGTGTTTTGGATTTCTTCGGATATATTCCCAGAAGTTCAATCATAAGGCAGTTAATTCTATTTTTATTTTTTGAGGTAATTCCATACTGCTTTTCACAGTGGCTGCACCAGTCTGCAATCCCACCAACAGTGTACAAGGGTTCCCTTTTCTCCACACCCTTGCCAACACTTGTTTGTTTATTTATTGATGATAGTCATTCTGACAAGTGTGAGGTGGTACCTTATTGTGGTTTTAATTTGCACCTCTGATGATTAGTGATGTTGAGCATCTTTTTATATGTCTATTGGCCATCTGTATGTCCTCTTTGGAGAAGTGTTATTCAAGTCCTGTGCCCATTTTTTAAGTAGATTGTTTACTTTTTGGTGTTGAGTTGTGTAAGTTATTTATAAATTTTGGACATTAACCCCTTATCTGATGTATCATTGGCAAATACATTCTCCTGGTCAGTGGGTTTTCTTTTAATTTTTTTATGGTTTCCTTTGTTGTGTAAACCCTTTTTAGTTTGATGTAGTTTTATTTGTTTATTTTTTCTTCTGTTTCCCTTGCCTGAGGTGATATACAAGAAAAAATGTTGCTATGAGAAATTCTCCTCAAACTTTTATAGTTATAGTTATACGTTTTACATTCAGGTCTAAGATTCATTTGGCATTTTTTTTTTTTTTTTTTTTTTTTTTTGGTATGTTGTGCAAGGTAAGCATTGAAGTTATTTATTTATTTATTTATTTGCTGCAGCACCACTGTAAAAAAGACCATCCTTCCTCCATTGTTTTACCTTTTTACCTTTGTTGAACATCAGTTCTCCACTGGTGAGTGGTTCTATTTTTGAGCACTCTTCTAGTTCATTGATTTATTAGTCTGTCTTGATGCTAATACTACATGATCCTAATTACTATAGTTTTATATTTGGTGTGGACAGCAAGTAATGTTAATCCTCCAACTTTGTTCTTTTCCAAAATTGTATTTGGCTATTTTAAATTCTTCTCCACATAAATTTTAGAATTAGCTTGTTAAGTTTCATAAATTTTTTTGTTTAAATCCTGCTAGATCTGTTTGGGATTGCATCGAATCTATAGATAAGTTTGGGAAGAGCTGGCATCCAATAATTATTGAATATTTTGACTCATAAAGATAGCATAGTTCTGCATTTACTTGGGTCTTCTTTAATTTTTTTTAAAAAATGTTTTTAAAATTTTTAGTTTTTGACTATAGAGAGGAAAGTAAAGAGACAGAGATACAATGATTTTTTGTTGCACTTATTTATGCATTCATTGGTTGATTCTTGTATTTGCACTGATGGGAATCGAAACTACAACTTTGGTGTATCAGGACAATACTCTAACCAACTGAGCTATCTGGCCAGGGCCTTCTTTAATTTCTTTCAGCAACGTTTTGTAGGTTTTAGTACACAAGCCTTGGCAGACATATTTCTAAGTATTTCATGTTTTTGATGTTACTGTAAATGACATTTTAAATTTCAATTTCTAATTATTCATTGCTAGCATATCAAAATACAAATAATTTTTGTACATTGCTCTTATATCCTACCACTTTGCTGAATACTTTGTTTATTTATTTATTTTTTTTAGTGAGAGAGAGAGAGAAAAAGAGAGAGACAGACAGGAAGAGAGAGAGATGAGAAGCATCAACTCATTGTGACACTTTAGTTGTTCATTCATTGCTTTCTCATATATGCCTTGACCGGGGGCCTACAGCCAAGCCAGGCACCCCTTGCTCAAGCCAGCAACACTGGGCTCAAGCCAGAGATGTTGGGCTTCAAGCCAGTGACCTTTGGGCTCAAGCCAGCAACCATAGGTCATGTTTATAATCCCATTCTCAAGCCGGTGACCCCATGCTTAGGCTGGTGAGCCCATGCTCAAGCAGGTGACCTTGGGGTTTTGAACCTGGGTCCTCAGTGTTCCAGGTCAATGCTCAATCCACTGCATCACCACTTGGTCAGGCCTCACTTGTCAGTTCTAATAAGTTCTTTGTAGATCACAGATGTTTTTACATAGATATTATGTGATCAGTAAATAAAGGCAGTAAGATACTGTTCTTTCTATTTTGGATGTGTTTTACTTTTTTTTCTTGCCTTTTTGCACTGACTATAATCTCCAATACAATGTTGAATAGAATTGGTCAGAATTGATATTCTTGTCTTGTTTGTGATCTCTTTTATTGTTGAAAAAGAAAAAGATAGTAACTATAAATCTGTATGTATCTCAATAGACCCTGATAAGTCCCAAAAAAAACCCATAAGAAACTGATAATATTGGTTGCCTCTGAGGAGAGAAATTGGGTTGGATGGGGATAGGAATGAGAACCTAATTTTTCTCACCTTTTAGTATTTTCTTAAATCAGGAGCTATGCAAATATATTGCCTATCCTGGAACATAAATAAGGAAGTAAACTTAGGCATAGAAACAGAGCATTTACTAAAAAACTGAAGTTGTTTTTTGTGTTTGTTTGTTTGTTTGTTTTTTGGTGTTTTTTTTTTACAAAATAATGGCTTAACAAGAATGGGACACAAGAAATTACAAAACTAAAAATTAACAAAGGTAGATTTAATCATTTAAGAATAGTTGGGAGTAGGCAATATTTGCAGTAGACTTTGAAAGAGGAGGGGCAGGAATTGAATGTGAATTAGACATTTTAAGAGGAATATATATGTAAAGGCATCAAAATGGGTAATGGCAATTATAGCGATCAGATTGGCTCAGCTTGGGCACTGGACCTGGTAAAAGAAATAAGAAAGAAAGATAAGATGAAGGAATGCTTTGCAGAGGAATTAAGACTAACATAAATGGCAATTTCATATGGTTCAACCCAATACCAACCCCAACCCAAGGCAAATATTTACCTTCAATTATCTTAATTCAGCTTACATATTTTATTTTATTTTATTTTTTCGTGAAGTGAGAGGCAGGGAGGCAGAGAGACAGACTCCTGCATGCGTCCTGACTGGAATCCATCTGGCAAGCTGCCCTACTGGGAGATGCTTTGCCCATCTGGGGCTGCTGCTCTGTTGCTCAGCAACCGAGCCATCTCAGCATCATGGAGCCATCCTCAGCACCTAGGGCCAACTTGCTCAAACCATTGGAGCCATGGCTGCAGGAGAGGAGGAGAGAGTGAAAGAGAGAGAAGAAGAAGGGGGAAGGGTGGAGAAGCAGATGGTTGCTTCTCCTGTGTGTTCTGACCAGAAATCAAACCTGGGACTTTCACTTGTGGGCCAGTGCTCTACTGCTGAGCCAACCGGCCTGGGGCCAGCTAACATATTTTTAATGAGTTCTTCATCAGGTCCAGGGCTTGCTGTTCACATGTGTACCTAGTGGTGAACCAAAATGAACATGACCCCTATTCTGATAAAGCTTTTAATCTAGTGTGCACCATGGGCCTCAACAAACAATGCACTTTTGTTTCTTTCTTTTTTTTGCCTTTTTGTTTCAAAATTCTAGTCATTAAGTCAGACACACTGAAAATTCTGAATCTTTTGCCCATCTTTAGACACTTCCAACTCTATAAAAACTCAAGTCATCACTAAACGCCTTAACCTTCACTCCCCTTCTCCTTTCACCCTTAATCAGTATAAGAAAGGCATTGGGAAAGACTCTGAGGCCAGATCCTGGATTGAAATTTTACTTTATCTTTCCCTGTTGGACTTGGGCACTTAACTTTTGTGCTTAGCTTCCTCATATAGAAAATAGGAATAATAATAGTATGTACCTCATAAGGTTGCTGAGAATATTAAGTGGTTTATTACATATAAAGTTCTTAGAACACCCTGACACAAGGTAAGTGTTTAATCAACATTGGCAATTATTACTATTAGCAGACCATTTTGCTTGTGTCATTTCACCCAAGGCTAACAATTCCCATCAACTGTACCCCTCCCACCTTCTCTCACTTAGTGGTCTCTTTATAGATGATATAATTTTTTCCCCATATTATAATGAATGGCATTGTCTCTACGGACCCTTTGCCTAGAATTAGAAACATGATCAAGAACCTCCCACTTTAAATATAACCCATCCTTAATTATGAGCATCTCTTCTTTTATAATAAAATTTATTCAAAGTCCACATTGGTACCTCTATCTGTGTCCTCCTATGTTTCCTTCTTTCTTTAACCAACTGCAATCTTCCACCTAACCCTATCACTCCACAAAATTGTTTTTACCAAGGTCAAGTACAGCTATTTTCAAGGCATCTCTGCTGTTATTTTCCCTTTGTACCCCATGACTTCCCATCCACATTAGAATGATAAGTTCTTCAACACTTTCTATGCCTTCTAACATAGTGTAATTTTTACTTATTTTGTTTAGGTTTGCTTTCCCTGGTTAGAAGGTAAAATTGGGGAGGACAAGGACTTTTCTCTGCATCGCTAACACCTAGGATAGTGCTGGAACATCATTTCAGAATCCAATGTGTGTTAAACAAATGAACTCTGAATTGTGATGATCTATCTTCCTGTCTTCTACTTTAGACTAAGAGTTACTTTGAAAACTGTTACTGGCCTTGGCCAGTTGGCTCAGTGATAGAGCATTCGCCCTGCATATGGACATCCTGGGGTGGGTCCCTGGTCAGGGCACACAAGAGAAGCAACAATCTACTTCTCTCCCTCTCCTTCTCCCTCTCTCCCTCTTCCTGTCCTGCAGCCAGTGGCTCAATTGGTTCTGGCATTGGCCCTAGACAGGGATTGCCAGGTGAATCTGCTCAGGGCTCATGCAGGAGACTGACTCAGTATCTCCCCTCCTTTTACCTAAGGAAAAAGAAAAAGAAAGAAAGAAAGAAAGAAAGAAGAAAGAAAGAAAGAAAGAAAGAAAGAAAGAAAGAAAGAAAGAAAGAAAGAAAGAAAGAAAGAAAAAGGAAGGAAGGAAGGAAGGAAGAAAGGAAGGAAGGAAGGAAGGAAGGAAGGAAGGAAGGAAGGAAGGAAGGAAGGAAGGAAAGGAAGGAGGGAGGGAGGAGAAAGAAAGAAAGAAAGAAAGAAAGAAAGAAAGAAAGAAAGAAAGAAAGAAAGAAAGAGAAAGAAAGAAAGGAAGGAAGGAAGGAAGGAAGGAAGGAAGGAAGGAAGGAAGGAAGGAAAGGAGGGAGGGAGGGAGGGAGGAAAAGAAAGAAAGAAAGGAAAGAAAGAAAGAAAGAAAGAAAGAAAGAAAGAAAGAAAGAAAGAAAGAAAGAAAGAAAGAAAAAAAGAAAGAAAAGAAAGGAAAGAAAGAAAGAAAGAAAGAAAGAAAGAAAGAAAGAAAGAAAGAAAGAAAGAAAGAAAAGAAAGAAAAAGAAAAAGAAAAAGAAAAAAGAAAAGAAAGGAAGGAAACTGGAACTGTTCTTATCTATTAGCTCTGTTAGCTCCTAGACTGAGTATGTGAGTATGATGAGTGCATGAGGTCACTATGGTACAAGTACATATTTTTGGTGAATGCTTCTGGATAATATTTCAAGGCATGAGAAAGTGGTTTTTATTTATTTTTTGGGACAATGCTCTAACCAACTGAACTAACTGGCCATGGTGAAAGTGGTTTTAAAATTCTACTCTGGAGCCCTAGAATTTTGCAAACAAGGGACATTTAAGTTGCCTAGAGACACTCTTTTAGCAGTCTCCAGAGAAACAGAACCAATAGATTATCTATCTATCTATCTATCTATCTATCTATCTATCTATCTATCTATCTATCTATCATCTATCTATCTATCTATCATCTATCATCTATCTATTTATTTGGAGACTTATTATGAGGAATTATCTTATGCAGTTATGGAGGCTGAGAAGACCCACAATCAGTTGCGAGCAAGCTGGAGACCCAGGAAAGCCAGTGGTGTAATTCAATCCAAGTCTGAAGGCCTGAGAACCAGGGAAGCTGAATATGTAATTCCCAGTCCCAGGGCAAAAGATGAGTTGAGAAGTCCCAGTTCAAGAAATGAGACAGGGAAAAACAGGATAAATTCTTCCATTTTTCACTTTTGTTCTATTCAGACCATTAACAGATTGGACAATGCCCAAATACATGGAGGAGGGCAATTTACTGAATCTATTAATTCAAATACTAATCTTGTTCAGAAACACCCTCACACACTGTACACGCACCTAGAAATGATGCTTTATTTGGGCACCTTGTGGCCACTCAAGTTGACACATAAAATTAACCATCATACGGTTTGTCCCTTTAATTTGTGTAATTATTAAGGATTTTAAAAAAATAGTTCTGCTGCTAAAATAAATTTAAACCAAAGACAGGAAGGTAAGAAGGGCAGAGAACAAAGCTCTCAACCTTGAGTGCACATTCGAATCACTTGGGGAGTTTCTATACCAATACCTGGACCTCACTCCCAGAAATATTGGTCAGAGCAAGGACTGAGCATAATCATATTTTTATAAATTTTCAGATGATTCTGAACCACTGGAATAAGTAATCCTGGAGAAATGAGGCAGGCTTACAAGAGAAAATGAAAGTGTGTTGAGAAAGGGAAAACGTCTCCAGTGGTTGCTTGTGGTCCTCTTCAGTAATACTATGTCATAGACCGTCCCTGTTACTGTTTTTTGTTTTGTTTTGTTTTTTTGTGACCATCACTAGTAATTGGATCCAGACACTTGAGGGGACAAGAGAGCAGACCAAATGCTTAATTGTTACTTTATGGGACACTAATAGCAACTAAAAAAAAAAATCCTTCTTTCTTGAAGCTTTCTAAAGGTTAATTATCAACCAGTTCTTTCAACCCTTAAATTACTTGCTGAGAGTGAATTAGACAGAGGAGCATGAATTCCATTAGGAGATTGTGGTACTAGTGTAGATTAATTCTTCTTATTAAAAGGTACCCTTTGTTCATTTTTCACCACAAAGAGGTTAACTTAATCCTTGTTTCAAGCTTGCATATTGAGCAATTCTGTGTAATTGCGTGTAGAATGATAACCTTTATAACAGGCACAATCCAATAAGCAGAAAAATTTGTTCTTGGAATGCAATTTTAAATTCATAAACTGAAATCTAGTATCTTGGAAAGAGAGTATACGAGTTTCATATATTATTCCTAAGGGAAAATTCCAATATTCTGTGATTCAAGATAGACTCAGAATAAGTATATGCTACTGGCACTACCTGAGCATGCTAACAACCATATTTGAGTTATAAGAAGGTAAGTATGGATAATCAAAGGTTATACAGTTTTGGTTATTAGCCAGATACCCTTTCCTGGTCATTATTCTCTTTATGAACATACATTTCAATAACAGAAAAACTCTTTAGTAAAGAAGGGCATGTTTTAATCTAATTCTTTGTAAAGAGTAAGCTATTTTCATAAGATATATTGAAAGTTTTCTCCCTTTAAATTAACTGGTTCTACTGAGTAAATTTAACAAAATGGTTCATCACAAGAATTGCCTTTTAAATTCCAAAACAAAAGCATAAAAATGAAAGTTAACTTAAACAGAAATGGATATTGCACTATTTCTTCTACCAGTGCCTGTACTTTTTATTTTGTAATAAGTTGTGTTCCTCGATATGCTTTATCTAATGCTTGACTGATTATAAGTGTGAAGGGGGGGGGGCTTAAATGTATTCGCTGTTGGCAATTTAACATTAATTGTAATACGCTGTAATCCAAATTACAATCTGTCATTTCCAGTCAAATTGTGAAGTACTGTAATTGTATTTTAGAATCCCACTGCCATTGATTATAGCTACTTCATTTGTGTTTTAATATACCATGACGAATTTGTGAATGAAAATACAATCTTGTAACAAGCCTGGAAACAAGTATTATTCTTCCTATTGTAGCAGCAAGAGAATTATTTCTTAACAAATGAAAAGAGAAGGAGATAGTAAGACAATAAAGAGGATTCATTTAAGGATAAAAAAGATACAAAAAGACTTTAATTTTCTAGCAGTGCATAAAAATAAATGAGCTGTGGAATTTCAAAGAACATTTTTAAACAAAACATTACAAAAATACTTCTTAAATTAATATTATTTTTGAAATCTAGCCATACTAATACAGATTGCTTTACTCTATTCATTCAAATTGCCATGTGGTATTCCAGTGCTTGTTGGGCATTCTCTCCTGGTGATCATTCAGGTTGTTTATTAGTTTTTACTATTACAAATAATGCTGTAGTGAATACTTTTGTATATGACATTTCATACATGCTGAAGATTCACTAGGAAGTATGCTTAGAGTGGGATTTCTGAGTAGCAGAATATGCAGAGCCTTCATTTTTCTTTTTTAAAATTAAATCTCTAACATGATACCTATCCCCTGGACAAATTGTGGGGTATACATTATTGTTGACTGTGTAAGTGCAGTGTTACACAGGCAAATCTCTAGAGTGTCTTCATCTTGCTTAACTGAAAGTTTGTCTATTTGTTAGCAATTCCTCATTTACCCTCCCCCCCAACCCCTGGCAACCACGGTTTCACTCTTTATCGATTTGACTACTTTTGTTACCTCAGTTAAGTAGAATCAGGCAGTATTTGTTTTTCTGTGACTGGCTTATTTCACTTAGCATAATGTTCTCAAGACTCATCTAGGTTGTCGCATATTTCAGATTTCCTTTTTTAAGGCTGAATCATATCATATACGTATATATGCATGCTACATTTTTTTATCCATTTAACTATCAATGGATATCTAGGTTGTTTTTATGTTTTAGCTATTGTGTGTGAATAGTGCGGCAATGAACATAGGAATGCTAATATCCATTCAAGATCCTGATTGAAATTCTTTGGATAAATACCCAGAGTGGGATTTCTGAATCACATGACAGTTCTATTTTTAATTTTTCAGTTTTTTACCATTGAGTATGATATTAGCTGTGAGCTTTTTACATATGGCCTTTATTATGTTGAGATCATTTCCTTCTATTCCAAGCTTACTAAGGGTTTTTATTATGAAAGAGTATTAAATTTTGTTAAATGTTTTTGCTGATATGTTGAAACAATCATGTGGTTTTTATCCTTTAGTCTATTATGGTGGTGTTATTATGTTAATTGATTTTCATATGTTAAACCATCCTTGCACCAAGAGATAAATCCCACTGAATCATGGTGTATGAATGATCCTCCTACTTTGCTGCTGGGTTCTGTTGGAAAGTATTTTGTTAAGGATTTTTGCAGCTATATTGATCAAGAATAAAGGCCTATAGTTTTCATGTTATCTTTTTCTGGTTTTGGTATCAAGTAATGATGGTCTTATAAAATAAGTTTGGAAATGCTCCTTCTTCCTCTATTCTTTGAAATTGTTTGAGATGAATTGGCATTAATTCTTCTTTAAATATTGATAGAATTCTTCAGTGAAGCCTTGAGGTTCTAGGCCTTTCTTTGTTGAGAAGTTTTGTGGTTTTTTTAAAAATTTTTTTGAGAGACAGAGAGAGACTCAGAGAAAGGGACAGATAGGAACAGACAGACAGGAAGGGAGAGAGATGAGAAGCATCAATTCTTCATTGCGGCACCTTAGTTGTTCACTGATTGCTTTCTCATATGTGCCTTGACTGGGGGGCTACAGCAGACCGAGTGACCCCCTGCTCGAGCCAATGACCCTGGGCTCAAGCCAGCCACTTTGGGCTTCAAGCCAATGACTTTTGGGCTCAAGCCAGCGATCTCAGGGTATCAAACCTGGGTCCTCCACATCCCAGTCCAATGCCATATCCACTGCAGCACTGCCTGGTCAGACTGTTGAAAGGTTTTTGATTTAGTCTTCTCATTCAATCTTCATACTGTTATAGGTCTGTTCAGAGTTTCTATTTTGTTATTGTTTATTGTGGTAGGTGTAACATATTTTCCCCACCGAAGAAGAAAGAAGGGCGTAGCCACAAAATGTGGAATAGCAAAAGCTTTATTTAGTAGAGCACATCCCGGACGAGGTTCTCTGGTCCACAAGATGGGACAGAGAAGTCGCACCGCCTCCCCTGTTTGGGAGTAATTTAGAGCGTTGGTAGGGTGGTTGGGTTGATATTATGTGGCAAAATTTCATTGGCTGACAGACAGTTGTTCTTTTTCAAAGGGCTCCAGGGAAATTTCTTTTGGTGAGCATGGGTGTGGGCGGTTCCAGCCAAAGTTCCCAGCCCTGGTTCCTCACGTGACCTTCCCCCAGTGCCAACCAACCTCACATTTCGACCTTTTATGTTAGATAGGGGTGCTGCTATTTGTTTGGCTACTTCCTGCTGGTTTAGGAGTGTCATGGGGAAGGGAAGTCAGAAGGTGGTGGCTCTGTGCGGAGTCACATATATGGGTATAGGAACATCAGTTTGACCATGACTCGAGAAACCTCATGGATGAGGTCCTGTAAGAATTTAAAAAAGAGGAGCAAATATTAGTAATATGCTGATAATTAGAAGAGGACCTAGAATAGGGGCAGCCCAGTGAGGATGGGTGGCTGCCACCAGGAGTTAAGTGGGTTGTAGGAGGAGAGATCCTTGTGCAGTTTCTCTTGCAGATGGTTGAAGACATTGATGTTTTTAATGAGAATGGAGGCAACGGTGTCTGCCGTCTCTTGAGGGGTGGGAAAGTCTTCTATCCACCCTGAAAAGGTATCAACAAAAGTTAAGAGATAACAGAGCTTTTTGTGAGGGGGCATATGAGTAAAGTCAATTTGCCAATCCTGGCCTGGCACATGACCCCTCAGTTGATGAGTAGGGAAGCGTGGGCGGAGTTCCCCTTGTGTAGAGACTTTGGGACAGATAGTGCATGCTGTGTGTACCTTTTTGATAGTCTGCTAGAGGCCTGGGAAGAAAAAGAGTGGTTGTAAGAATTGATAGAGAGCTTTTGACCCTGTATGTAAGGAACAGTGGATATCAGAAAGGAGAGTTTTAGCCTGTTCTTGTGGTAAGGCAATTCTATCTCCAAGAAATATCCATCCCTGGTTGCATACGTCCCCACCTTTTCTGAGGAGGGTCTGTTCTTCCTCGGGAGTGTAGGAAGGTTTCAAGGAGGTGGAGAGAAACATGAGAGGAGTGGGGGAGGCTCTGAGGGTGAGGTCTTGAGCCACCGTGTCAGCCTGAGCATTTCCCAAGGCCATCGGGTCTTGAGAAGTTTGATGGCCCCTACCATGTACCATAGCAACCTCAGTGGGAAGCTGTAATGCCTGCAAATGCTTAGAAATGAGGGTAGCATTGATTATAAGGGAGCCCTTAGTAGCGAGGAAGCCCCTTTCCTTCTAGAGGGTAGAGTGGCTGTGGGTGATAAGAAAAGCATATTTAGAGTCAGTATATATGGTTACGCGTTTTCCCTGGGCCAGAGTGAGTGCCTGTGTGAGGACAATTAGCTCTGCTTTCTGGGAGGTGGTGCCCTGTGGCAGCTGTTGGGCTTCTAGGGTGGAGGAGGTAGTGACCACTGCGTAGGCTGCCTGTCATCATCTCCATCAGGTCCCTGTAAAGAACTCCCATCTATAAAGAATATTAGATCTGGATCTTTTAAAAGAGAATCTGATAACACTGGGAACAAAATTTTTGTTGCATCCACAAAAACACTTGTTCTTAACTAAATTGAGTGTGTTGATCTCAAATCTAACATTAGTTTTTCTCTGTAAGCTACAGTTTTTTTAAAATTCAAGATTTTAGGTTTTTATCTTACTGTAAAATTTTCAACATTTAGTATAACATAATGAAGTAGAATGTCTTCTTGGGCATCATCTTTGTGAAAATATAATAATTTATATAATGCAGTAAATACACTAATATACTAAAAGATATGATTGGATCAGAATTTGTCTACAATTTCAAAATAGAACATATTAAAACACTTATTTTAATCATAAAATTTGCACAGAATTTATTTAAATTCTATTCAGGCAAAAATTTGCGTTTGTAGCTCTTGCGTTTGTGTACTTGTTGAGGACAATCTCGTTTGATGCTCCAGCAGTAGTCTGCTCATCACTAACAGCTCCAAGATTTTCGGGAAACTTATCGAGGTGACTGTTCAGAAAGTGAATCTTAACGCTTATGTTACATCTAATGTCGTGGAAAGCCAACAGCATCCTTTGAACCAGCAGTTCATAGTTTCTGCTTTTTTGTTGCCAAGGAAGTTCTTTGTAACTGCCACAAAAGACTGCCATGCTGCTTTCTCCTCCTTATTCATCTTCCTGGCAAATTCTTCGTCACTTATGAGAGTTCAAATCTGAGGTCCATCGAATACACTTGCTTTTACCTTCTCGAAAGACAAGGCAGGAAAAGCAGAAATAATATTCACTAATAGCATTCACTTTCTCTATTCAAAGCCTGAACAAACTGCTTCATTAAGCCAAGATTGATGTGAAGTGGGGGAAAAATGATCCTGTCTTGATTAACTACAGGTTCATTCACAATATTTTGCATCCCTACTTCCAGAGCTTCACATTTCGGCCACTCCTTCTGTGTCCAGTGTTTCTCCCGAGCTCGGCTGTCCCACAAACACAGAAAGCAAGGATACTTTGTGAAACCTCTCTGTTGTCCTAAAAAGAAAGTTACCATTTTAAGATCCATACAAATGATCCAGTTATGCTCCTCATACTTCAGAAAGTCAAAGACAATTTTTATGTCATTATATCTTCTTGCAGATGAGTTGAATTACCAATTGGAACCACTGCATAAACATTACCGTTGTGTGGGAGAACACATTTCAGACTCCGATTAGAGCTGTCAAGAAATAACTGCCATTCTTTTGGACTGTAAGTGGTAACACCTAGCTGGCTGAGAAGACTACTGATATCATGACAGTAAACAAAATATTTGTCTTCAGACAAAAAGTCCACAAAAATTTGTTCACGCTTCCTGAAATGGGATACTTTAACTGACCAGTGAAGTACATTCTTTTCTTGAAGCCTGGAGGCTAACAACTCAGCTGTTTTCTTTGATAGGCCCAAACCTCTTACTAAGTCATTCAATTCAGGTTGGCTAAACTGTTGAGGGTCTAATGACTGCTTGGCATCAGAAGAAGACCCTTCAGATTCTACTACCATTTCCTCATGCATCTTATCAAGATACACTTGATCACCATGTTCACTTTCTTCATCCTTAGAAGAAATAAAACCATTGAAAACTGGAACCAGGAGTGTCTTAGAGTGTAGGATAGGTTGTATTGCTGAAGGAATATTAGGATATGCAATCATATGCCGTTTTTTTCTGGCCAGTGCTCTTTGTATGGATCAGACAGAAATAACAGTCACTGCTGTGGTGCTTAGCTTCATGCCAAACCATGGGAATACCAAAAGGCATTTTTTTGCGTTTTCCTTTTGTCCAGTCACAAAGCATTTCCTCACAATTATGACACACAATATGAGGAACCCAATTCTTGTCTTGATCGCCCAGGGGAACTTGAAAATAGGCAATATATGCACGTGTCACAAATGATGAAATATTGCGCCTTTGATATTGAAGTGTGTAACAGCCACATATATAACAGAAGGTGTCAGGACTATTTTTACATTTATGCCTACTTGAAGAAGCCATGATTCAATCTTAAACAAAATAAGAGGGTGTTTTTATCAGATAATAATTTTTTACATTTAAAAACAACTACAATTATGTAAAAATAATGTTTGTAAAACATTAATTGCCTTGTGGTTATCTTCAATCCAAGAGTTGTTGCCCTTTAAGTCCAATTTAAAAACCAATGCATGCCATTAACTGTAACAAAAAGAAATTAAAATTGCATAAAATCTAGAGCATGCACCAAGAAATAGATTTCATATTTGGAATCAGTGATGCAGAAGTATATAGAAACAGTTCTAAAACCTCATGCAACAGAAAATGAAAAAAAATTGTTCCCCAATGATATAATCCACCTCGGGGTCTGTTGAGGAAATCTATTAGCTCTGGACAAGAGTGGGTGGGTTCCGAAGTGTCATTGGAGCTGGCAGTAGAGTGGCCGGGTTGAGTCAGGGAGAGGGTGACTGAGGGTTTTTGATGAATAGGAGGTGAAATTCTTGTAGGCGGGAAGGACCCAATAGAGAAAGTGATTTGTGTGAAAGGAGGTCGGTGAGCCTGTGGAAGGAGAAGACAGTGATGGGTTGAGAAAGGGTGAGTTTAATATTAATCCCTTATTAATTGTATCAGTGAGTATGTTATCCCATTTAGTGAGCTGTCCTTTCATTTTGTTGGTATTTCCTTTGCTGTGCAAACCCTTTTTTAGTTTATGTAGTCCCATTTGTTTGTTTTTTCCTTTGTTTCTTTTGATATATTAGAAAAAATATTGTTACAGGAAATGTCTGGGATTTTACTGCCTATATTTTTTTCTAGAATTTTTATGGTTTTGATCTAATGTTTAAGTTTTTAATCCATTCTGAGTTTATTCTTGTTCATGTTGTAACAAGTTGGTCTAATTTCAGTTTTTTGTACATGTGTTAATTTTCCTAACTCCACTTGTTGAAGAAACTATCTTTATTCCATTGTATGTTCTTGCCTCCTTTGTCAAATATTAATTGACCATAAAGGCATTGGTTTATTTCTGGGTTCTCTATTCTGTTCCACTGATCTGTATGTCTGTTTCATGCCAGTGCCATGCTATTTTGATTACTATGGCCTTGTGATATAGTTTGATATCAGGTAGTGTGATTTCTCCCACTTTGTTCTTTTTTTCTCAAGATTGCTGTGGCTACTCAGGTTCTTTGGTTTCATGTACCAAATCTATAGATTGAATCTATAGATTGCTTTGGGTAAGGAGCTTTTTAATAACGGGGGGGAGCAATATACACTGGTTCTTAATATTTCAAACAATACAAGCTGCCTAAAGTAAAGAGTGGAATTTATGTTATGGTCCTTGGAGAAGAATCTACACTACAGATCTTTAGGGTTTTTCTTTTTTCTATTTTATCCTTTATGCCCTTAATAGGTGAGGGCATCAAATAGTTCACCTCAATAGTTGGCTCCAAAGCATTCTTAAATTCCAATAACAGATTTCATGTATACTGTATATCTGTTCTTACTGTTTAGTATTGACTCAAGTTTGGGGGCATGAAGTAAGGGAAAGTATACAAATTATGCATGTACATCCTGTTATGTAGGAAATATTCATATATAATAACTATCGTAGAGAAACATACCTCCTCAAACTTTGGATGGAATGGTTAGATTACAACAACTGTTATGTTCAAAAGTTCAATTTATGCAGATTTTGGATTTTGCTAGTTTTATTTTCCATTAGATTCACTGGAGTACAAAAGAGAAATGCTGTAGATTTGTGCCAATATAATTTCAAATGATTATTACATTGATATTTCTTTTTCTCACGAAATAGCTTATACATCTTCTGTTTTCTTTCTTCATTTTTATGAAGAGTGAAATAAAGCATTTAACACAAAGCTTCATGACATATTAAAGGAAAGAAAAATGTGAGTGGATAAGCAATGAAGCTGAGAAGGAAACATTTGATACTAGGTAATATGTGCCTTGATAGAAGAAAACAAGAATACCTCCTCAGGCTCAACAATAACTTCATTTCTCAATAGTTAGCTATGTTATGATTCAGAGATAAATGGAAACATTTCATGAATAATCAGTAGTTTGGGAGCCTATTTTTTTTATTATTTGCCTAACAGGTCTCTCATTTCCAAAGCATCATAGCATCAGAGAAAAAAAAATTGATATGTAAATGCAGTCACTGAGAAACAAACACTTGATGTTCAAAAATTCCCTGCATTTATAACCATGCCTCGAGTTTAAAGTTTTTATTTGTTTTTCAATAGCTCTTCATGGCTTTTCGAGCCCACTCCTACAATTCTATTAGTAGAGACTCTTGCCTATCACTTCTAGAATGAAGAATTCTGGAGAAGGTTTACAGGAGAAAGATCATGTCCTCGGTGATTGTTAGAGGATGAGGAGCCCTTTCCTCGGTGAAACGGCTGCTTTGGGAATGGAAAGCAAGGGGATGCCGGGCCGAAGGGACCTAATGGGCAAAGGAAAAAACAGCATAGAGTTCAGAGAACCATAAATTGTTTTCAGGAATGGTGGTAAATAGACTGAAGGGTTAAGTCAAGAGAGGAGCCTGAATTTCATGCTGTCAATGTTAATGAAAAATTAGTGACTGATTTTAGAAAGTTAATGTATTGTGATTGAGAACAGAAAAAAAATCACTGTGTGTCACTGTGTAGAAAGGGTTAGAAGGCAACAGTATTTTAGGCAGTGAGTACAAGGAAGTTGCTGCACTCATTTATAGGAAGATGACAGTGGCCTTAAATATAATGGGCAACTATTGAGCTATTACATTTCAATTGCATTAAGGGTTAAGCAGATTTTTCAATCCTGTCTGTATATATGTTATTGCAGACATATAGGCTATCCACCCAATAGCCATTTCCCCTTTCTTTTATGCTAACTGCTCTCTGTATCGAGGTCCATAAACTTGAAGGTTCTACTATATTCTCAGCCATATTAACTTAGGAATGAGCCCTGGTCAGTTGGCTCAGCAGTAGAGCATCAGCCAAGTGTGTGGAAGTCCCAGGTTCAATTCCCGATCAGGGCACACAGGAGAAGCGACTGTCTGCTTCTCCACCCCCCCTCCCCTTCTCTCTCTTTCTCTCTCTCTCTTTCTGTCTTGCAGCCATGGCTCAAATGGTTCAAGCAAGTTGGCCCGGGCACTGAGGATGGATTTACTGCCTCACCTCAGGTGTTGAAATAGCTTGGTTGCGAAGCAACAGAGCAGCAGCCCCAGATGGACAGAGCATTGCCTGGTAGGGGGCTTGTTGGTTGGATCCTGGTTGGGGCACATGCAGAAGTCTGTCTCTCTGCCTCCTTGCCTCCTGCCTATCACTTAATAAAAATAAATAAATAGAGATAAAATATTTAGGAATGAGAATGAGATGCAATCTTGGTCAATAAGATTTGAGAGTAAGATTCTAGAAGGCTTTGCATTGATTTTTTAAAAGTAATACATGAAGAAGATAGTCACAAATTATACATCTGACAAGGGATCAATATCCAAAATTTATAAAGAACTCATACAACTTAACACCAAAAAACAAAAAAAAATTCAATTAAAAAATGAGCAAAGGACTGAAAAGACACTTCTCCAAAGAGGACACACAGATGGCCAACAGACACATAAAAAGATGCTCAACATCACTAATCATCAGAGAAATGCAAATTAAAACTACAATGAGATACCACCTCACACCTGTCAGAATGGTGCTCATCTATAAATCAACAAACAAAAAGTGCTGGCTAGCATGTGGAGAGAAGGGAACTTTCCTGCACTGCTGGTGGGAATGTAGACTGGTGCAGCCACTGTGGAAAACAGTATGGAGGCTTTCTCAAAAAATTAAAAATGGAACTGCCTTTTGACCCAGCTATCCCACTTCTGGGTATTTATCAAAAAATGTTCAAAACACTAATTTGAAAGACTACATGACTCCCTATGTTTATTACAGCATTATTTATAATAGACAAGCTATGTGAACAACTTAAATGTCCACGAATAGACAATTGGATAAAGAAGGTGTAGTACATATACACATATACACACATGCCTATAGAATGAAATATTACTCACTCACAAAAAAGAATAAAATCTTACTGTTTGCAACATGAATGGACCTAGAGTGTATTATCCAAAGTGAAATAAGTCACAGAGAAAGACAAATACTGTATGATTTTGCTTATGTGTGGAATATAAACAAAATAAACAAAATAGAAACAGACTCAGAGATATATTAACAGAGAACAAACTGATAGTTGGCAAATGGAAGAGGGCTTGGGGGCCTGGGTAAAAAGTGGAAAAAGGAATAAGAAGTACAAGTTGGCAGTTACAAAATAGCCATGGGGATTTAAAGTACAGCATAAGAGGCCCTGGCCAGTTGGCTCAGTGGTAGAGCGTTGGCCTGGCGTGCGGAAGTCCTGGGTTCGATTCCCAGCCAGGGCACACAGGAGAAATGCCCATCTGCTTCTCCACCCCTCCCCCTCTCCTTCCTCTCTATCTCTCTCTTCCCCTCCCACAGCCAAGGCTCCATTGGAGCAAAGATGGCCCCGGGCGCTGGGGATGGCTCTGTGGCCTCTGCCTCAGGCGCTAGAGTGGCTCTGGTCACAACAGAGCGATGCCCTGGATGGGCAGAGCATCTCCCCCTGGTGGGCGTGCCGGGTGGATCCTGGTTGGGCACATGCGGGAGTCTGTCTGACTGCCTCCCCGTTTCCAGCTTCAGAAAAATACCAAAAATAAAAAAATAAAAAATTAAAAAAAAAATAAAGTACAGCATAAGAAATATAGTCACTAATTGTAATAGCTATGTATGGTGCCAGGTAGATATTGGGTTTATCAGTGGGATCACTTTGTAAACTGTCTATGTTGTACACATGAAACTAATATAAAGTAATATTGAACATCAACTGCAATTTAAAAGTAAAAGAAACCCATATAAGGAACTTTCCTCCAGCCTTTGCTCATTTTTGTAGGAGGATGGAACTAACGGGGCTGCTGCAGTTATTTTGAGAGCATGTGGACTGTTTAGGACAAAAGCCAAAATTCTGGAAATGAAAGAGCAGAAATATTTCAAGAAGCTGAGTGTTCGATGACCATGTTGAGGTGGTGAACTAATCAACCCTGAAACTTCCTGATGCTTTGAATTTTTGTTAAGTGAGACAAATAAAAATTCATTTATTTAATAAATTTCTATTTGGATCATCTGCTACTTGCAGCCAAAGGCATCCTAAATGATACTTATGTGAAAATGTGTGACTGAATTAAAAGTTATCCAATACACATATAAACTTTGGAAATTGCTCCCTAAAATGTACAGGGAGGACCCCTACATTTTTCACAGTTTTCCCCAATGGTAATATTTTATACAATGATAGTATATTATCAAAACCCAGAAGCTTAGAATATGTTACCTTGCACAGCAAAGGTAGTATGATATGATTAAGGTTGTGAACCTTGGCATGGGGAGATTGTTGTGAATTATCTAGGTGGCCCCAATCTAGTTCCATGAGGAAACTGACATTGGTAAAATCCACAGAATTTACTAAGATTTTACTTTGTAGTAATGTGGTTTCATGCACTTATTTGTGTCAGTGTGTGTGTATACAGTGTGTATATAGTATGCAATTTTATCTTATGTGTTGATTCGTGTAACCATCACTGTGACCAAGATACAGAACTGTTCCATCACAAAGACTTTCTTGTGTTATCCCTTTATAGCCACATCTACCCCCTGTCCTTTCTCCCCAATTCTTATCCCCTGGCACTACCAATCTGTTTTCCATCTCAATAATTTTGCTATTTTGATAATGTTATGTAGTGTGTAACCATTTGGGATTTTTTTTCACTCATCTTCATTCTCTTGAGAGACATTCAATTTGCTGCATGTAGCAATACATCATTCCTTTTTATTGCTGTGGTTAGTATTCCATAGTAAGGGTGTACCTCAATTTGTTTAATTATTAATCTGTTAACTGACATTTGGGTTGTTTTCAGCTTTGGCTAGTACAAATAAGGCTTCTATGAATATTAATATACAGATTTTGGTGTATACACAGTTTTCATTACCCTGGGATAAATGCCCCAGAGTACAATTTCTGGGTCATATAGTATGTGTATGTTTAGTTTTATAAGAAACTGCCAGAGCTGCTGTTCCATTTTATATTCCCACCAGGAATGTATTAGTGATTCAGTTTCTCCATATCCTCACAAGGATTTAGGTGTTCCTACTATTTTTTGTTTTAGTCATTCCAATAAGTATGTAGTGATATCTTCTGTGGCTTTACTTTGTATTTCCCTAATGACTAATGACGTTGAATGTCTTTTATGTGCTTATTTTGACATCTTTAGTCAAATGTCTGTTTCTGTCTGTGATAGGTAGAACAGTGGCCTTTCAAAGACACCAGGTGATAATCCTCAGAACATTAGACTATGTTACCTTACAGAGCAAAGGTACTTTGCTGAAGTGATTAAGGGTATGTACCTTGATGTGGGGAGATTGTTGTGAATTACCCAGGTGGGCCAAATCTAATTCTGTGAGTCTTTTAGTGAAGAACCTTCCAGAAAATGATGTCACTAAGGAAGAAAGATCAAAGATGCAGAGAGTGCACAGAGATGGAACTAGGGGCCATGAGCCAATGAATGCAGGTGATCTCTGGAAAAGCAAGGAAATAGACTCTCTTCTAAAAGCTCACAAAAACGAATACAGTCCTGCTGCCAGCTTGATACTTAACTAGGCCTGTGAGATCTGGTTTGGTTGTATGATGGTAAGGAAATAAAAATGTGGGGTTTTTTTCAGCAACTAAGTTTGTGGTAGTTTATTAAGGCAGGAATAGAAAATTAATACAGTGTTTTTTTGCCGTGAACCAGCGCGGCTAGTAATTGTCCAGGTCCTGAGTAAGAATGATGTGGAAGTCTCTGCAATGCCTTTAGCTTGCAAAAGCTTGGAAGAGTCAAGCAAAGACCCCAGTCTGCTTTACTATATAGTACAGAGCCATATGCAAACAAGGAAGTCTCTGATACAAAGTCACACACACCTGAGGCATAAAGGGGACTTCTCATAAGAGTGTACCACCCCCTACCACCCAACAGTCAAGGGCATGGGGAAGAACTTCATTTTAAAAGGGTGTGGGAAGATCTTACTCTTAAAAGGGTGTGGGGAGGGGCTTAGTCTTAAACTAAGCCAGGGGTCGGGAACCTATGGCTCGTGAGCCAGATGTGGCTCTTTTGATGGCTGCATCTGGCTCACAGACAAATCTTTAAGAAAAAAAAAATAATAATAATAATAACGTTAAAAATATAAAACAGCCTGACCTGTGGTGGCGCAGTGGATAAAGCGTCAACCTGGAAATGCTGAGGCCGCCGGTTCAAAACCCTGGGCTTGCCTGGTCAAGGCACATATGGGAGTTGATGCTTCCAGCTCCTCCCCACTTCTCTCTCTGTCTCTCCCTCTCCTCTCTAAAGATGAATAAAAAAAAAAAATGAAAAAAAAAATCTGTTAAAAAAAATAATAAAAAAATAAAACATTTGGCCCTGGCCAGTTGGCTCAGTGGTAGAGCGTCGGCCTGGCATGTGGAAGTCCCGGGTTCGATTCCCGGCCAGGGCACACAGGAGAGGCGCCCATCTGCTTCTCCACCCCTCCCCCTCTCCTTCCTCTCTCTCTCTTCCCCTCCCACAGCCGAGGCTCCATTGGAGCAAAAGATGGCCCGGGCGCTGGGGATGGCTCCTTGGCTTCTGTCCCAGGCGCTAGAGTGGCTCTGGTCTCGACAGAGCGAGGCCCCAGATGGGCAGAGCATCGCCCCCTGGTGGGCGTGCTGGGTGGATCCCGGTTGGGCGCATGCGAGAGTCTGTCTGACTGCCTCCCCGTTTCCAGCTTCAGAAAAATACAAAAAAAATAAAAATAAAAAAATAAAAGATTCTCATGTATTATAATCCATTCATTTCCTACTGCTCATGTTCATGGTTGCAGGTGGCTGGAGCCAATCACAGCTGTCCTCTGGGACAACACCAAATTTTTACTGGATAATGTGTAACGTACACGGGTTGTTGTATGGCTCTCATGGAATTACATTCTAAAATATGTGGCATTCATGGCTCTCTCAGCCAAAAAGGTTCCTGATCCCTGCCCTAGGCTATAAGGACTTTGTCAGTTTACAGCCTGTCTCCCACACTTTTTACCCATTTTTAATTGAATTATTTGTTTCTTTAATGTTAAGCTTTAAGACCTCTTTACATATTTTAGGTATTAGTCCTGCTGGATATGTGGTTTGTAAATGTTTTACCCTAGTCTGTAGTTTGTTTATTCATCCTTTTTGTGGAGATTTTTGGAGAACAAAGATTTTTAACTTTGTTAAAGTCCAATTTATCAGTTTTCTTTATGGATCATCATTTTGATGTTAAGTCTAAAAACTCTGCTTAACCCTAAATTATAAATATTTTCTATTTTTTTCTAATTTTTTAAAGGATTGTGGCAAAACTGTTAATAAAATTTACCATTTTAGTCAGTTTTAAGTGTACACATCAGTGGCATTAGGTGTATTCACATTTTGTGCAATCATTACCATTCTCCATCCCCAGAATTTTTCATCATCCCAAACTGAAGCCCTGCACCCATTAAAGACTGATTCCTATTCTCCTGTAAAGCCAGTAGCCATGGCCACTGTAAAGCCAGTAGGCGAGGCCACTATCACAGACAACCAGCCCATGCAGGTTCGCATTAGATTCGGACAGTTGGTAATGAAACAACGGAGCCAAAAACTGGTGGGCCATCATTTTTAATCCTAGCTTGCACCCGGCGGGCAAGTAAAAACACACACTGGGCTCCAAAACCCACTCATTCAGTGCTCACAAAGCTACTGATTTAGCCGAGTTTCCTAGAATCAAAGGTTTCTAGCTCACCAGTCTCATTCACCTCTGTTCCCCATCTCCTCTCTGCACAAACTCTGCACAAACTGGCTTCTCACTCAGCACTCCACCATTTTGGCTGCTTCTCCTGGCCTCCTCCACGTGGCCTTTCTCTGCTCTCCTCTCTAATGCTAATCTCAGGAACCGAGAGAGCAAGCTCCTGGTCTGCCCCACTTTATAGTGCAGAAATCAAAACCTTTAATCCAATACAAAATAGGGAAGTCTCTAATACGGGGGTCCCCAAACTTTTTACACAGAGGGCCAGTTCACTGTCCCTCAGACCATTGGAGTGCCAGACTATTAAAAAAACCATGAACAAATCCCTATGCACACTGCACATACCTTATTTTAAAGTAAAAACAAAACAAAACAGGAACAAATACAATATTTAAAATAAAGAACAAGTAAATTTAAATCAACAAACTGACCAGTATTTCAATGGGAACTATGGGCCTGCTTTTGGCTAATGAGATGGTCAATGTGCTCCTCTCACTGACCACCACTGAAAGAGGTGCACCTTCCAGAAGTGCGGTGGGGGCCAGATAAATGGCTTCAGGGGACCATAGTTTGCGGACCTGTGCTCTAATACAAAGTCACTTTTCTGAGGCATGATGGGATTGCACCACCCCACATCAAAAAGGGCAGGAAAGGCTTAGTCCTAAAACCAAGCTCCAGGCTACAAGGATCCAGCCTGCCTACAGCCTACCCTCAACACACATTAATATCACCTGGGCTTCCACATGGGCAGCACCATCTTTAACAAAGTGAGCGTAATATATTTTATCTGCCAACATCTCCCCTGTCCCTCTCCTGCCCCTGGATCACTATTTAACTCCCTGTCTCTCTGAACTGATTGTTCTAGGTACCTCATATAAGAAAAAAATCATACCATATTTGCCATTTAGTTTTTGGCTTTTTCTCTTACTATAATGTTTTCAAGGGTTATCTATGTTGTCGCATGTGTCAGAATTGTATTCCTTTTTAAGGTTGAATGTTTCATTGTATGTATATACCACTTTTTGTTTATCAATTCACCTTTTGATGGGCTTTGGATTTTCAACCTTTTTGCTATTGTAAATAATGCTCCTAGAAATATTGGTGTGCAAATACCCATCTCTGCTTTCAATTCTCTCTCTTGCTCTCTCTTTAATTTAAGTGAGAGGAGGGGAGATAGAGAGACAGACTTCTGTTTGAGCCCTGACCTGGATTCACCCATAACCCCCATCTGGGGCAGATGCTCTGCCGATCTGTGCCCATGCTCCCAACCAAGCTATTTTTAGCTCCGAAGGTGGAGGCTGCACAGAGCCATCCTCAGTGCCTGGGGCCAACACACTCGAATCAATTGAGCCATAGCTACAGGATGAGAAGAGAGAGAGAGAGCGCGCGTGCGAGAGAGAAGGGGGAATGAAGGGGTGGAGAAGCAGATGGTCTCTTTTCCTGTGTGCCCTGACTGGGAATTGAACCTGAGACTTCCACATGTTGATGCTCTACCACTGACCCAACCGGCCAGGACTCTGCTTTCAGTTCTTTGGACACATATCTAGAAGTGAAATTGCTGGATATGATAATTCTGGGGGTTTTTGGTGGTATTTTCTTTTTTTCTTTTTATTTTTTACAGGGACAGAGAGAGAGTCAGAGAGAGGGATAGATAGAGACAGACAGGAATGGAGAAAGATGAGAAGCATCAATCATTAGTTTTTCGTTGTGACACCTTAGTTGTTCATTGATTGCTTTCTCATATGTGCCTTGACCGTGGGGCTACAGTAGACCAAGTAATCCCTTGCTCGAGCCAGCGACCTTGGGTCCAAGCTGGTGAGCTTTTTTTTTGCTCAAGCCAGATGAGCCCGCGCTCAAGCTGGCGACCTCGAGGTCTTGAACCTGGGTCCTCGGCATCCCAGTACGACGCTCTATCCACTGCGTCACTGCCTGGTCAGGCTTATTTTCTACAGTGGCTGCATCATTTCACATTCCCATCAGGAATGTTATTAACATTCTCTTTTGCTTTATACCCCTGTGTCTGTTTCCTATTTTCTAGATTTCATGTGTTACTCTCTTATAATTAATTGCTTGTTTTGGTGTCACACAGCCACCAGTTGATTCCTGAGAAAGGTTGCATAAGAGTAAAAATTTTTTTAAATTTGAGTCTTAAAATGCATTGTTTTACTTTCACATTCAATTGAGTATTTGGTTGGGTATTTCATTCTAGGTTAAAAATATTTTGAAAGGCTTTATTTCATTGAATTATAGCTTCCAGTGTTTCTACTGGCAAGTTCAAAGAAATCTTTATTGTTATTCATTTCATGTAATATGTTTTCTTTTTTCCCTTTGTGAAAGTTTTTACTATCTTCTTTTTGGGTGGGGTGAACCATGCTAGCCAAGTTGATAGTCAGATATGGCACCTGCCTGCTGGCTCTCTGGAACAGTGGCCCTCTGCCAGCACTCTGGAAGAGAGCTGCCCACCAGCCCTCATACCGAAGCCGGACAATTCTGTTCCTCATCATATGTCCCTGATGTGACTTCTGAACAGCTGCGCCTGCACTGGAGCTCAGAGTGAGTGAGCCCAAGGAAGTCTGTGCATGGGCCCGTTGAGAGGAATGCCTGGGGTTCCAGGAGCCCTCACTCAGCCTCAATCCCTGCTGGTTGTACAGTCAGACGTTATGGGGGCATTTCTTCTTGGAACTGGAACCTGTTGGAATCCATGGGAGTCCGAAAGACCAGAGTAACAGGCTTTATTGAAAGGAAGAAATGAACCCTGCCAGGCACTTCTTAGGGAGGGGCATTGAAGAGTGCAGGTTACAGACTAGGGGCAAGTTATATAGTGTTTGGGAGAGCCTGAGGGGATACTGAAACAAAAGTCCTGGTATGTCTGGAATGCTCCTCCTTGGGGTGGCTTGTCAGCTTTTTGGAATTCCTCTGTCTCAGGGGCAATAGTCCAGTAAGGGTGAGGTCTGACAGATAAGCGGAACATCAAGAGGGCAGTTTGGAATACACACATCTATCAGAACCCTGGGCTGGAAAGCCTGATGTGGGGTTGGGACGCCTCTCTCCTTTGGTGAGACTTCTGTGGTTGCCACTTATGCCACATGTGGATGCCACATCAGCCCTTTGCATGCCTCCACCCCTCCTACTAGGCTCCATGTAGCTTCTTTATATACTTAGTAATAGGACTTCTGTTCAGCTAGATTTCAGACATCCTGAATGATGGTTGTTTGATAATTTTCTTTCCTTCACATTTTCTTCTGTCTCTCACTTGGATGTTGAATAACCTGTTCTAATCCCCTGATTTTCTTGATTTTTCTTTTTGTTCTAATTTCTGGGACACTTCCTCAGCATATGTTTTAATATATTTATGGTTTTCATAAAAATTCATGTTATCATTTTTTTTAACTTCTAACACTTTGTTGGGAAAACAGCTGTGTTAGGCTTGCTCACCTGCACTTTGCATGATTAGCGTGTGAGCACGTGGCAGAACCACGTGTGCGTAGCCTATGTGTTGCTACAGGAGGTTTGACTCAGGGTAGATTGAGGATTGTGGATTGCTTGCCCGCTGCTGCAAGGGGCGGTTTCTTGCTGTTTGTTTGCCTGCTGCCCTGAGAAGGTTTTCCTCTGTTGGTTTGCTTATCCACCGTTGTGAGACTCTATTAAATGGGTCTCTGACCCATTAAAATGCATTCTGACTCCGCAGTTTCTCTACTGTTGTAAGGTACCAAAAGCTGAAAATTGATATTGATATTCTGGGAGGAAAGGTCAGGTTTTCCTGTTCCACCCCTCCTTTAGGGAGGGGAGGGAGAAGAACGTAGAAGTTTCTGGCTTGCAAGAACAATGGGTCATTCAGTTTTAAATCTAAAATAAAGGTTAATTTAGAAACTTCTTCTCTTTCAATACGATGAATCATTTACATACCACCTTGCATTGACTGGAGTTCCTCCCCCTTCCTGGAATCTTCAGGGTAAAATACCTCTAGGTTAGTGAGGGAAGAGGAACCCCGAAAGATTTGTAAACATCTTTGATTGTGTTACCTTGAGAGTCCTAACGTTTCTGTGTTTCCCCTTAAGAAATGTTGCCAGGTTGTAACATGATGTCATGCTCTTCCCCACCCGTGTGTGAGCAAGGATATATAAGCAGCCCCTGAACTATTTTTGACTCTGCACGATTTGAGCTTGCAGATGCCCCGTGTCAACCATATGCGGCTGGCATATTAATAAATCTCCTCTAATGAAACTCTTCAGAATTCATCTGGACTGGGTGTCTCTATGTGAACTCGATGAAATGAGGTACAGTGCCTTTCAGAATCTGGGGTGCGGTACTTTATAACACTACCATACGCTTGAATCCAATGTGAACCTGCCTGGCCTTGGCCACTGGCTACACACCTCATTTTGCTTTTCTGACTATTTCTTTACATGGCTTTTTATTTTTATTCCATAGATGCAAAACCTCTCATCTCTCTAAGGGTAGTTATTATAATTAAAAAGAACTTTTCTGTTCTCCATTTTGGTGTCTTGAATTGCTTTTTCTTGGTTTGTTCATTTTGGTTTCTACATTTCAGCTTAAACGTTTTTTTCAAATGTGGTGTGAGCCATGATTATCTGTTTATAGGTAAGGGTCCAGAATCAAAAGCTTCCTGGAAGTTTTAGTTACATAGATGGAGCTTGTTGCTTTTTGCTTCTCATTGTAGGATAATGTGGTTGGGTCATTTCAATAAAGATCCTCAACTGTCAGTATCTTTTGGTCTGACTTCATCAGCTGGCCAATTTATCTTGAGAGAAATTCTGTAATCTCGTGGCTGTCAGTAAAGCCTATCCTCTCTTCATAGTACTACCTTGTATAGTTAAACAATAAAATGAAGTTTTAGTCTGACTGTTGTAAGAGTTCAGGAAAGATAGAGATGAATGAATAGTGGCAAAGGTGGGGGAAATCAAAGATCATGGGATAAGCTCTGACAAAAAAATAGATCAGTCAGAAACTAAGGTGAGAGAGCATCAAATTGAACAGGTAATTAAATGCTGTATTTAGAGAGGGGAGTGATCACTTTCATCTGACAGTATATAGTACAGCTGACTAAGACATCTCTAATGAAGTCTGTGGTCAGTTGTAAAAGCAGCTCATGACTTTGGTAAATCATTAATCTCAATCTTTTCAACTGAAAAATCTGGAGAGACCATCTCTGAAGTCCACCTAGGTCTCAAGTTTTTTTAGGGTACATATTAAGGGTTTTTTAAATCAAATGTCTTTTTTTTTTAATTCAGCGAGAGGAGGGAAGGCAGAGACAGATTTCAGCATGCAACCTGACCATGGTCCACCTGGCAAGCTCACTGGGGGTGAGGAAGGGATGCTCTGCCCATCTGGAGCTTTGCTCTGTTGCTCAGCAACTAAGCTCTTCTTAGTGCTTGAGGCAGAGGCCATGGAGCCATCCTCAGTGCCCAAGGCCAACTTGCTCCAATAGAGCCATAGCAGCAGGAGGGGAAAAAAGAGAGAGAGAAGTGAGAGGAGGAGGGGTGGAAAAGCATATGAGTGCTTCTTCTGTGTGCCCTGACGGAGAATCGAAGCCAGGAAATCCACATGTTGGGCTGATGCTCTACCACTGAGCCAACCAGCCAGGGCTATCACATGTCTTTTTGAGTGATGTTATAATTACTAAATGACTATATAGTTCATGGGAGTGAACTTAATTATAAAATTACTCCCATGAAAACAGTAATTATTTTGTTTTAAGTTATAGGAAACTCAATGACTTTACATTAAATTTATATGCATGCTGCTGTAAAAAAACCTGTCCACTTGTTATATGTAAATGGATTATAATTTTTTCCTTTTGATATAGTATAAAACTGAAACATGAAACAAACTATGTTGAAATTCTGACCTTGTTTCTTCCTTTTGCATGTAGACAGAGGACAGAATTGAAGAAGGAAAATGGTCTCTTTCTTCTCAAAGGTAAAGCGTAACTGTGCCATCTCTAAATGGGGAATTGACTTAAACTGTTTGTTAAACCCTTATTTACATACTATCTACTACAGGTTAGGCATTTGTGTCAGGTGCGGTAGTGAGAGAAGTGAAAAGCATATTTACTGCCTTCCAGTAGTTTATAGCCTAGTAGGGAATGGAAGACAGTTCAATAAATCACAAAGTATTTCACACTCTGAGAGCATGGGAATGTAGAAATGGAACCTCTGTAACTGATGCCTGCTTTGGCCCAGTAGCCACTCCCGTTTCTGGAATGGTTCCTAAATATTTCTCTGGGAATTACCCTTCTTCTCATTCCATGTAGTATTTTGGTGCTGTGGGCATATGATTCAAATCTGGTGGATCAGAACATCATATATTTTGGGCCACAGTGATTGGCTCAGGGATGATCTCATGAGCCAAACCACGCCATTCTGCTATAGTCAGGAGCAATCTAGGGCCCTGGCTGGATAGCTCAGTTGGTTAGAGCATCGTCCTTATACACCAAGGTTGCACGTTTGATCTCTGGTCAGGGCACATACAAAACCAATGAATGCATAAATAAATAAGAAATCAATGTTTCTTTCTTTCCCCATCTCCCTTTCTCTTTCTCTGAAAATCAATGAATAAATAAAAACTTTAAAAAAGAAACAATCTAGGGACACAGCATAGCAATTCAGGGAACATTCAGATATTTGGCTATGGTTGGAGAATTGGGTCTGAGTGGGGAAAGCTGGGAGATAAAGCCAAAATAGTGGGCAAGAATAGTTTATGAAGGACCTAGTATGCAATGCTGGAGAATTTGAATTCTTTCCTGAAGAGATGGGAGAGTTATTATGGGATTTGTAAGCATGGAGTTCACATGAATACATTTATGATTTAGAAGAATTAATTTGATAGGGATATGAATTATGGGTTAGGATAAAGATGAAGCAGAAAGCAAGGGAAGAAGAATTAAGATGCCACAGTGGTTGTCCAAACCAGAGGTAATGAAAAGCCTAAACTGTGGGAGTGGGAGTGGGGATAGGAAAGAGAAACTGTGGGGGTGTTTCCCAGGATCTCTCTGGAAGAAACATCAGAAAGGGGAAACATGATGGCAATCCTTTGCTGGAGAAATTGTATCCTGATTTCATCTCTAGTTAAGCAAATGGTAGCAAGTTTCAGAAAACAAAAGCAAAATTTGGGTTTCATTCAAGACATTTGTTTTTCTCAAAGTTTAATGTGCACACAAATCACTTGGGGATCTTAAGATGCAGAGTTTGATTCAAGTTGGACCTGAGATCCTGTATTTCTAACAAGCTCCCAAGTGATGCTGGTGCTGCTTGTCTTAGGCGACCCCTGTGTTTTGGTCGTTCGACCCCTGCCGGGGTCGCGACCCACAGGTTGAGACCCGCTGGTTTAGGACTTGTTGAGGTGTGAGTAGGTCATTCAAATAAAAAGGTTCAGCATGTAGTTGGTGTAGGTTCTAGACTTTAGAAAAGAAAGAGACCTGGTTTGAGATGTTTGGGTGTCATCAGCACATAGGCAGTGGTCATACAAAACTATGAAGATAATGGTCCAAGAATAGTGTTTGGAAAAAAAGTGAAAGAAATCCAAGGATAGCTCATGGTAGCACCAGCTTTTAAAGGGGGCAGTTGGAGGATGAGGGTTAGGAATATGAAGAAGCCTGACCAGGTGATGGCACAGTGGATAGAGCATCAGACTGGGACGCAGAGGACTCTTGTTCGAGACCTCGAGGTTGCCAGCTTGAGCATGGGCTCATCTGGTTTGAGCAGAGCTCACTAGCTTGAGCCCAAGGTCGCTGTCTCCAGCAAGGGGTCACTCAATCTGTTATAGCCCCCCTCCTTCCAGTCAAGGCACATATGAGAAAGCAATCAATATACAACTAAGGTGCCACAACGAAGAATTGATGCTTCTCATCTCTCTCCCTTCCCGTCTGTCCCTGTCTGTCCCTCTCTCTGACTCTCTCTGTCACACACACACACACACACACACACACACACACACACACACACACACACAAACTGAGTTGCCAAATTTTCAATGAGAAGGCTTTAATTCCCAAACATTATACAAATAATAGGTACCATTCGCAGAGGTCCCCAAACTTTTTACACAGGGGGCCAGTTCACTGTCCCTCAGACCGTTGGAGGGCCGCCACATACAATGCTCCTCTCACTGACCACCAATGAAAGAGGTGCCCCTTCCGGAAGTGCGGCAGGGGGCTGGATAAATGGCTTCAGGGGGCCGCATGCGGCCCGCGGGCCGTAGTTTGGGGATGCCTGATTTGAGTATTCTATTCCTCGCACTCAACTTTTCTCCAAAATAAAGGTGTAAGAAATGCTATATTATTTTTTTTCCTCTAACCATATCCCATTACTATGAGCTGGTGGAAAATTTAATCTGTCACTATTAGGGCTCTACAAACCACACCCAAGACTGTATGAAGGTTCCAGGGGGTCTTAATTCAGTACAGTTGGGGCAGGCTCTCAAGTTTTCACTCAATGTTGGTTACTATTAATATGCTCATTTCCCAAAGCTCAATAATCCCTTACAGATGAGCTGCTTTGGTGATTCTGTGCCAAGCTTGGGCATGGGTTCTTGGGCATGCGTTCTTGGCCATGGATAGAACTTCTAAAGCCTAGTGTTCAGCCTCCCTAATGGTGTTACACATCTATTCTCATTTAATGCCTTGCCCCCTTCCTCACCCATTAGGTTCCACACTGTCACAGAACCTGCAACCCTCCTTTTGTTATTCCCATTGGTTGCCACTTACTCAACCAACCTCAGAAGCCTCTAACTTCTCTCCATTGTGTAAAGAGAGAAGTACCTCAATGGGCACAGATGTTTTGCTACAAATTGGGCTTTTATTATGCCCTGCGGCAAGGGAAGTCCCAGATCTTGTGTGATCTCTATCTAGGGTATAGCCAATCATTCTTTAGCGTTCTTTTATAGCACTAAAACAAAATAAATTAATATTTTACTATCTTGACAAACCTCCTTATAACATACACATTGTCCTATGAGATCCCTACAACCACTCCATGGGTAATTCCCATTTTACATCTTGAAGCTTGGTTGAATACAGAAACTTGTTTCAAGTCATACAGTTACTAAGTAACTGTGTAGGAGCAATTAGCTATATATGTTGGACTCTAGAGCAGTGAGGGTGTGGTGTATTACTGCAGTTCTTATCAAATACCTTGCTCAATGTCATGTGTAAGTGGCAGTGACCAGATTCAAATTCAGGAACTTCACATAAGGAGGTGAAAGTCTGGATGTGTGCCTCCGATAGAGGATTGGGATTTTTAACATTTTTACCACAACCCTACTATTTCAAATGATAAACTGAGGCTGAAGCTAAAGGAGGAAGTGACTTGCCTATGGCCACAAACCCAGGGCTGTGTTTGCTGGGTCCCAATACGGTGTTCTTACCAAACTTAAGTGGCAGGCGAATTGCTGAGTCTCACTCCCCGCAAACCTCAAGGCAGAATTCACTGGCGCATGCGTACTGTGCACCAGAGACTCCACCCTAGCGGCCTCCGAGCCCTTATTCAGCACACAAGCTAGGCAGCTCCTCCCGCCCCGCCCCTTCACTCCGCGCAGTTCCCTCTACTCTCCGCCCCTTTCCCGTCCGGATATCGGTCTAGTTTCACCGGATGTTGTTGTGTGTCCGAGAGACACGTGAGTCTCTGCTACGTCATCACGGGCACCCGCAGGAAACATGGCGGCGGCGGGTTCTGTGAGCGGGAAGGTAAGTAACGGTCGCAGGGAACATTTCGCTTTTTTCTGGGATGGGGGTTACTTTTGCTGCTTGAAGGCCAGCTGGGGAGAGACGCGAGGGCCTTTCTGTATCAGGAACAACCTGTGGCGCATGTAGAGACGAGGACTTGGTGGTGTCAGCTGTTTTCTCGAGAATGCCGACTCAGTCCAGGAATTAGACACCTGGCTCTTGCTTCGAGGCCCGCTAGGCCTCGGCCCTGCTGTGGTCTCTGCCCTGCCCGGGGCGGAGGGGCTTCTATTTGTATTACTTTACCTAAGGGACAGGTGGTTGCCCAGTTCCTTTTTTTTTCCTGGCTCACATTTTTAGTTCTTCATGTTTGCTCTTTTGACTCCAGCGGCTTTCTCTCTTCGAGGCCTTAATCTAATTTTCCCGTGCCTTCTTGTGCTTCGCTCTGGTGGAGGCTGTTAGAGAGGAGCTGAAAACAGGTGCTCTGCAGCAGTGCGCATAGAAGGAAAGAGTGTATTCGATCCATTTTTACCAGACTACTGGCTTGGTTGGTGGTTGTGAGCAGAAGGACATGTTTGCACGCCCGGAGCTGGAGATTTACACCATCCCACGCTGGTATAGGAAGGCGTTAGCTAAGCTGTTTGTTTCCTAGACGGCTCTATGATGTTACCCTGGAAATACCCTTGGGGCTTCTTGAAGGAGGTGGTCAGTGATACCCACCTAATTAATTAGGAACTAGGATTGGGCGCGGAGGAGATTTTATTGGATAGTGCCTGTTCCGAAGGCCACACACTTCTTAAAATTAGCTTGTTATTTAGGACTAAATAACAATGATTTGCTTCTGGCAGCGTTTCCCATTGCGGGAGTCTTTCATAAACAGTTGAGTCTGGTGATGACACATCCCACAGTAAGGACTAGTCACTTGTCACAGATAGCTTCCTCTGTTCCTTGAGTTTCACTTTCCCTACGCTGCCCTCCTCATGCCATTTTGAGTTACTTGAAAACATTTGTGGTTTGGTGTATGGATTACTAGACTAGGTGGCCAAATAACATATATATTGTGGTCTGCTGTTATTCTGAACTGTGACCTTGGGAAATTGAGTAAGCATGATTTTTCTGGCCTTCATATTGTTTATCTCCAGAATGGATGCCAATCATTATTTCTTCTGTCATAGTTGTTAGGATATATGAAATAATAACATTTAAAAATTTTACAGAGTTCTGCATACTGGCTATTTTAAATAATAAGTTGGTCATTGTTTATGGGTTATTCACGCTCTTTGGTTGTCTTGTCAGTTTTTATCTTCAAGGTGGATGTTTTTTTTTTTTATCTGACTCACTACTTACAAGGATGGGGCAAAAGTAGATTTACAGTTCTTAATATGGAAAATAATACAAGAGTAAAATCTGTGTTTCGTGTACTCGCAACTGTAAATCTACTTTACCCCATGTATATAAAGATACCCTATTTGATTTTTTTTTTTTTTTTTTTTTTTAGTGAGAGAGACAGGGACAGACAGGAAGGGAGAGAAATGAAAAACATCAACTTATAGTTGCGACACGGAAATTGTTCCTTGATTGCTTTCTCATATGTGCCTTGATTGGGGGGGGGGGGGGAGGGCTCCAGCTGAGCTAGTGACCTCTTGCTCAAGCCAGCGACCTTGGGCCTCAAGCCAGTGATCTTTGGACTCAAGCCAGAGACGATCCCACGCTCATGCTGGGGAATCTGCGCTCAAGCCGGATGAGCCGGTTCTCAAGCTGGTGACCTCCGGGTTTTGAACTTGAGTACTCTGCATTCCAGGCTGTCGCTCTCTCCACTGTGCCACTGCCTGGTCAGACTCCTGTTTGATTTTCCATCTGAACTGATCTAGTATAAGACTTTCCAAGAGGGGATCATTCCCTCTTTCAGGTGTAGATTGATTTTTGAAAATTGACTTTTGAAAGAACCCTTGAGATGATGAAACAGCTGTGAAATGTATGGCTTTTTTTTTTCACTCTTTCCTCCCAGCCACTTACCTTTCAATATCGACTTCTTAAAACTTTACAACTGTCACCTCATTTATTCGCGTTGCAAATTTACACCCATTTCCATCACTCCACTTAAACTATATTTTCATGTTAAAAGCTGCCCCTCTCCCAAATAATACTATCACAATCCACAAACCCCACTTATTCTCTAATAAGTTCAGATCTAGTTTAATATTGATGCAGGGTTCACATGGCATCAATATTCAAGTGGGTGCATGTAAAATAAACTTGGAGATGTCCATTTCTAAAACATTTAATCAATAACCATTTCCTAGCAATTTTACCGTAATGATTTTTCTTATGTTTTCTGCATTCCCTTCATTTTCAATTCTTAGTTCATTCAGGCTTCTAGTTTGCCTGTAGTTTTGAGTTCTTAGGTGTTTTGTTTTTTCTCTTTATCTGCAGTCTCTTTGTCCACAGTCACCTCTCTACACCAGTGGTTTTCAACCTTTTTACACTTGGGGACCAGTGAAAACAGAATTATTTTGGGGATCACTAAGGCATAAATCACTGAGCATAAGCAAATTTGACTAAGATCATTGGGTCTGTAATATTCATATAACATTAGGATAGTTAAGTCTTGCACGGACTGGCCCATGGCTAGGTGATTGAAAACATGCTTTAACCACGATGGTGTTATTTTTCTAATGCACAAATGTGATTGCCTCTTGCTTTTTTTTTTTTTTTTTTAAAGATTTTATTTAATCATTATAGAGAGGAGAGAGAGAGAGAGAGAGAGAGAGAGAGAGAAGGGGGGAGGAGCAGGAAGCATCAACTCCCATATATGCCTTGACCAGGCAAGCCCAGGGTTTTGAACCGGCAACCTCAGCGTTCCAGGTTGATGCTTTTATCCACTGCGCCACCACAGGTCAGGCCCTTTTTTTTTTTTTTTTTTAAAGATTTTAGCCTCTTGCTTTAAAAAACAAAATATATTTCTTTTGTTACTGTCACAATTAAACTAATTCTCAAGGCATAAAAACTCATGTTCCTTTTCTGGCTTTATTTTATGCTTCTCTACCTCCTAGTCATTCTTTGGAAAAGGGAAGTAGAGAATGAAAATATATATATATATTTCATATATATATATATATATATATATTTGTGTGTGTGTATCTATTTATTGACCCTCCTCCTGCCATCTTAAAAAGGTTCAGCAAAACCTATTTTAGAAACCTAGTACAGGGCATGTTGACCAGTGTTCACAAGAATTACATGTGATACCTTTAAAAAATATAGGTTGGGGCCCTGGCTAGATAGTTCAGTTGGCTCGAGTATCATCTGGAAATGACAAGGTGGTGGGTTTAATCCCTGGTCAGGGTTCACCTGGGAAGCAATCAGTGAATGCCGACTGAGAGAAACAACAAATGAAGGCTTCCTTTCCCCTCCCCTCTCTAAAAATCAATCAATAAATAGAAAATTAAGTCCGGCCGGATAGCTTGGTAGGTTGGAGTGTTGTCCTGGCGTATGGAGGTTGCTGGTTTGATCTCAGTCAGGGCACATACAGAAATAGTTTGATGTTTCTGTCTCCTTGCCTCTCTCGCTCTCAAAAACAAAAACAAACAAAAAACACAGATTTTGGGCCATAGCTCCACTATGCAGAATTAGAAAATCTCAGTATTGAGATTTAGGATGTAGAGTAACTTTTTAAATAAGTCTACTTAACTTGCTTTGAACTTTGAATGTAGCAGGTGACAGAGGTAGGAAGTTAATCTCTGACATATGGAGAAGCAATTTAAGGTAAGAGGTAAGACCTTGACTCTAGATCCAAGCTATGCTGCTCACAAAATTAGGGGATATTTCAAAATGAATATGAAGCTATAAAATATCCCTAATTTTTGTGAGCAGTTATAGTTACAGAAACTAATTTGGCACTACTGACTTCAGTCAAATTACTTAACCTCTGTGCTTCAGTCTCCTTGTATGTAATATGGGGATGGTAATAGTGCCTACTCTGCGGGATTGTTAGGATTAATAAAATACTAGAACAAAGCCTGGCACATAGTAAGTGCGGTGTAGGTGTTATTCATTATCTTAATTTCTCTGCAAGTCGTTGCTTGGGTATGGCGGGATTTTAAAGATTAAGAATATGGTTTTAGTACGGCTGTCATTTTCACTTTTGAAGTTCTAATTCTTATTGTTATTTTAGAAATTGAAAAATACCCAATTTTAGAAGTCATGTAGTTTTGATGAATGAAAAAATCACAGTAGAGCACTGTTTAAGGAGATTGAGCCTGATAGCCTGGGTTTGAGCCCAGACTATGCTCCTTTGTAGCTATGTTACTTTGGGCAAATTTCTTAACTTTTTTATGCCCCATTTTTCTCATTTGTAAAGTGAGGATAATAATTGTATTTCCATCATGAAATTGTAGAGAAGATTAAATGAGTTGCTATTTACAAAGCATTTAGAATAGTGCCTGATGTCAAGTGCTCAATAAAAGTTGGCTGCTGTTATTACTATTAAGAAAGATCTTTCAGACTGTCTTAAGATAGTAAGATTATTGGTTTGTAAATATTTGAATGTTTATTTTTGCTGCCATTTTGCACAAATATTATGGCTATTCACAAATACAAAGGTAATATGTGTAGTTATGTAAAATAAACTAGAGGGAAAAAAGGAGGAAAATGGAAAGTAAGTAAAGGCGGGGAAGGTAGGTGGAACTGAAAAGAAGTACTACTGTACGACTATTAAGTAAACTATGCTTTAGTTTAATGGGCTCCAGTTGGCTGTAAGTTTTCTAGCAGCCAAAGTAAAGAGGGGAACTTGATCAGTTGTGAGAATTATAGAGTCTATGATAAAAATCAAAAGCAAAAACTCAAAAAACTAGTTTCTGAAGATTGGAGTATAAAGTCTTCTGTAAATTCTTTATAATATGCAATATAATGAATGTGATTATATGGCATATTATATCCTTTTGGTAAAGAAAAGGACCCTATATTGCCCCTTGGGGTGCTTTTGATTTTTTTTGCCAATGGGTAGTTTAGTGGCTCAATGAATACAGGGTACCAATTTGATGTATTCAGTTCTCCAATGATTTGACTGAATTCAAAGATAGAATTTTTTTTGTTTGTTTTTGTCAGCATGAGTGTCTGGATTTTTTTCTTATGTTTTTCTTAGCTGAAATTTTGAAGATGGGTTTGAGTTTGATAATAAATCTTGATCTTTGGAGTTCAGCTAATATTTTGTTCCTATGTATGTGTAGAAGAACCATATGTTTTCCCAGTCAGCTAAACAGGGAGTGACATCATTTGTGAATAATGTAAGGAGAGAATTAAGGACACATCTGTAAAGGCCATCCTGCTGTTTTTCTAACAGATGAACAGAGTTGAATTAGTGGAATAAGTTGAATTTACTTCTCACAGAGAAGGTGGAGAAAAAGCAGATAGCCTGAAATAGGTTTTGTCCTTATTCCCAGTGCCCCCGATATTTACAATTTACTTTCTTTTTTTCTTTTTTTAGAGAGAGAGAGAGAGATAGATAGGGACAGACAGGAAGGAAGAGAGATGATGAGTAGTATTCCATAGTATGTATGTACCAAAGATTTTTAATCCACTTGTCCACTGATGGACACTTGGGCTGTTTCCAGATCTTCGCTATTGTGAACAATGCTGCCATAAATATGGGGTTGCTTTTCTCCTTTTTTTTTTCTTCTTTCTTCTGAAGCTGGAAACAGGGAGGCAGTCAGACAGACTCCCGCATGCGCCCGACCGGGATCCACCCGGCACGCCCACCAGGGGGCGATGCTCTGCCCATCCGGGGCATTGCTCTGTCACGACCAGAGACACTCCAGTGCCTGGGGCAGAGGCCAAGGAGCCATCCCCAGCGCCCAGGCCATCTTTTTGCTCCAATGGAGCCTCGGCTGCGTGAGGGGAAGAGAGACAGAGAGGAAGGAGAGGGGGGTGGAGAAGCAGATGGGTGCTTCTCCTGTGTGCCCTGGCCGGTAATCGAACCCGGGACTCCTGCAGGCCAGGCTGACGCTTTACCACTGAGCCAACCGGCCAGGGCCACATTTCTCCTTTTGGAACAGTGCTATGATGTTATGTATGTCCCATAAATTTTGAGTTGATGTATGCTCATTATCATTCGTTTCTGGGAATTTCTTTATTTCTTTGATCTCATTGTTAACCCATTCATTATTTAATAACATGCTAATTAGTTTCCAAGTGTTTGAGTATTTTTCAGTTTTTCTGTTGTGGTTGATTTCTAGTTTCATGCCATTGTGATTGGAGAAAATGATTGATATGATTTCAATCTTCTTAAAATTATTGAGACCGCTTTTGTGCCCTAACATGTGGTCTATTTTAGAGAATGTACCATGAGCACTTGAAAGGAATGTACAGTGTGTCCGTAAAGTCATGGTGCACCTTTGACCGGTCACAGGAAAGCAATAAAAGACGATAGAAATGTGAAATCTGCACCAAATAAAAGGAAAACCCTCCCAGTTTCTGTAGGATGATGTGGCAGCATGTGCAGATGATGACGTAACACCGTATATACAGTGGAGCAGCCCACGGCCATGCCAGTCGAGATGTGAACGGTACAGAGGAAAGTTCAGTGTGTTCTGTGGCTCACTAAATTCAAATCCTTGACCAAAGTGCAACGTGAATATCGGCGTGTTAATGAAGCGCCACCACATAGGAATAACATTACTTGGTGGAATAAGCAGTTGAAGGAAACCGGCAGTTTGGTGGAGAAACCCCTGTTCTGGTAGGCCATCAGTCAGTGACGAGTCTGTAGAGGCTATACGGGATAGCTACCTAAGGAGCCCTAAAAAATGTGTGCGTGAGCCCACATCGACCTGCACTGAATAGGTATGAAACTGGGAGAGTTTTCCTTTTATTTGGTGCAGATTGCACATTTGTTGCTTTCCTTTGGTCAAAAGTACACTGTGACTTTACGGACACACCGTATATTCTGCTGCTTTAGGGTGAAAGGTTCTGAAGATATTTATTAAATCCAGTTGATCTAGTATGTCCTTTAAGTCTGCTGTTTTTTTGTTAATTTTGTTTCTTGAGGATATATCTAGTGATGTTAGTGGGGTATTGAAATCCCCTATTATTATAGTATTGCTGTTGATCTTGCCCTTTATATCCATCAAAGTCTGCTTTATATATTTAGGTGCTCCTATATTAGGTGCATAGATATTTATAATTGTTATATCTTCCTGTTGGATTGCTCCCTTTATCATTATGTAGTGACCTTCTTTATTTCTTACTATTGTCTTTGTTTTAAAGTCCATTTTGTCTGATATAAAAGTATTGCTACCCCAGCTTTTTTTTCATTTCCATTTGCCTGAAATATTTTTTCCATCCTTTTACTTTCAGTCTGTGTGCATCTTCTCTTTTAAGGTGTGTCTCTTGTAGACAGCCTATGTATGGGTCCTGTTTTCTTATGCATGCAGCTACCCTATGTCTTTTTTTTTTTTTTTTTCATTTCTGAAGCTGGAAACGGGGAGAGACAGTCAGACAGACTCCCGCATGCGCCCAACCGGGATCCACCCGGCACGCGCACCAGGGGCAATGCTCTGCCCATCCTGGGCGTCGCCATGTTGCGACCAGAGCCACTGTAGCGCCTGAGGCAGAGGCCACAGAGCCATGCCCAGCGCCCGGGCCATCTTTTGCTCCAATGGAGCCTTGACTGCGGGAGGGGACGAGAGAGACAGAGAGGAAAGCGTGGCGGAGGGGTGGAGAAGCAAATGGGCGCTTCTCCTGTGTGCCCTGGCCGGGAATCGAACCCGGGTCCTCCGCACGCTAGGCCGACGCTCTACCGCTGAGCCAACTGGCCAGGGCTTTTTTTTTTTTCTTTTTTAAATTATTTATTTATTTATTTATTCATTTTAGAGAGGAGAGGGAGAGAAAGAGAGAGAGAGAGAGAGGGAGAGAGAAGGGGGGGAGGAGCTGGAAGCAACAACTCCCATATGTGCCTTGACCAGGCAAGCCCAGGGTTTCAAACCAGCGACCTCAGCATTTCCAGGTCGACGCTTTATCCACTGCGCCACCACAGGTCAGGCTACCCTATGTCTTTTGATTGATCATTTAATCCAGTGGTCCCCAGCCTTTTTTGGGCCACGGACCAGTTTAATGTCAGAAAATATTTTCACAGACCGGCCTTTAGGGTGGGACGGAAAAATGTGTCATGTGACTGAGACAGGCATCAAGATTGAGTCTTAGATGGATGTAACAGGGAATCTGGTCATTTTTAAAAAATAAAACATTGCTCAGAGTTAAATATAAATAAAACGAAAATAATGTAAGTTATTTATTCTTTCTCTGCGGACCGGTACCAAATGGCCCACGGACTGGTACTGGTTCACGGTCTGGGGGTTCGGACCACTGATTTAATTCATTTACATTTAAGGTTATTATTGATACGTAGTTGTTTATTGCCATTTTATTCTTTAAAGCTGTATTCCTCTTTGCTATATATTTTTTTCCCCTTTGATCTGTTTATAGCAGGCCCCTTAGCATTTCTTGCAACATTGGTTTGGTTGTAGTGAATTCCTTGAGTTTTGTCTGGGAAGTTTTTTATTTCTCCTTCAATTTTAAATGATAGCCTTGCTGGATATAGTAGTCTTGGTTGTAGGCTCTTGTTCTGCATTACTTTGAATATTTCTTGCCATTCCCATCTAGCCTCCAGTGTTTCTGTTGAGAAGTTGGATGTCATCCTTATGGGGGCTCCTTTGTAGGTGATAACCTTTTTTTCTCTAGCAGCTTTTAATATTTTCTTTTTAAAATTTTTTTTAAAATATTCATTTTTTTAGAGAGGAGAGAGAGACAAAGAGAGAGAGCAAGGAGAGAGAGAGAGAGAGAGAGAGAGAGAGAGAGAAGGGGGAGGAGCTGGAAGCATCAACTCCCATATGTGCCTTGACCAGGCAAGCCCAGGGTTTTGAAATGGCGACCTCAGCATTTCCAGGTCGATGCTTTATCCACTGTGCCACCACAGGTCAGGCTAATATTTTCTCTTTATCACGTAGCTTTGGTATTTTAATTATGATGTGTTGGTGTAGGTTTCTTTGGGTTTCTCTTTAATGGAGTTCTCTGTACTTCTTGAACTTGTGAGATTTTTTTTGCATTAATTTAGGGAAGTTTTCAGCTATGATATGGTTGAACAAAGTCTCTATCCCTTATTCTTTCTCTTCAGGAACCTCTATGATGCGGATGTTATTTCTCTTCATGTTGTCACAGAGCTCTCTTAGAGTTTCCTTAGACTTTTTGAGTCTCTCTTCTTTTTTCTGCTCTGCTTCCATGCCTTCATTTATCTTGTCCTCTAACTCGCTGATTCGATCTTCAGCTTCATCCATCCTGCTTTTAATTCCTTCCATTGTGCTCTTCATTTTGGATATTGTATTTGTCACTTCTGACTGATTCTTTTTTATTTCAGTGTCCTTTCTTATATTTGCTATGTCTTTATTTAGGTGTTTGTAGTGACCATCTATTGTTCTAACATCATTGAGCATCCTAAAGAATCGTTATTTTAAACTCTGTGTTCGGTAATTTGGTTATATCTGACTCATTCAGGTCCTTTTCTGGGGATTTCTCTTGATTCATTTGGGTTGCATTTATCTTCCTGCCCATTTTGTCTGTGTATAAGAAGGGTGTGGCCACTGGAGTCCAATGGGTTTGGCCTCTATGATCCCTAGCTGTGGTCTGTCTACTGGCCTGCCACCCCCTCTGCCTAGGGCCTTCGGGTATGGGCGTTGCTGGTGCCAGCCCTCTGGGGCTGTCCTTGCGGTTTCTGCCTCTACTCCACAGGAGGAACTGTGATCACATGCTGGGTTCTACAAGTCCTGGCAGCCTGGGCCTATGCCCCGCCCTCATGGGAGGGGTTATGCGCTGCTCTGAGGTGTAAGCCTCTGCACCACAGGCAGGGGTGAGCACCTTTGCTCAGCTACAGGTCTCTACATGTTTCCGGTTTTCGCCCTGCCCCGCGGGAGGAGCCAGCTCTGGGTCGGTTGCAAGCCTCAGCTCCGCTGGCCAGGCGGGGCTGTGTACCTGGCTTAGTCGCGGGACTCCACCTGTTCTGGGCTTTCTTCCCAACCCAGTGGGAGGAGCTGGCTGGTGTGTCCTCCGCAAGCCTCTGTTCTGCAGGCTGGGCGAGGCTGCCCGCCCTTGTGCCCTTGCTCAGCAGCCGGTCTCCACCCCTTCCGGGGCTCCTGCCCTTCCCCCTACAGGTGGATTTGCAGGTGGCCAGCTGGTTTCTTCCCTTGCCAACGGAACCACACTTCCCGGTACCACTACCACCCTTCTGGGAGCCCTCAGCTTATGGGTGGGGGCTCTGCAGCTCAGACCCTAACACTCAATACTGTAGTCCCAAAAGCTCCCTCCTAAGCAGCTCTGCTCTGAGTGCCACGGGAGAGCTTGTTTGGCTGGTGTCCTGCTTTCCTTTGCTGGTATTGCTGTTTCCAGGGGGAATATTCTCTTCAGATTTGGGGAGTGCCTCAGCCCAGGGGTTAGGATGGCTGTCCCTCAAAGTGTTTCTCCCTGTGCCTCCTAGATTATACTCTCTTCCTGCTACTCCGGTCCTCTCCTCTCTCCGGGTCCCTGGGAGCCCCTGGTGGGTGGTTGTGAGAGAGGTTTGCTGCGTGATTTTACCTTTAAGAAGAATCCTGGGTCTGAGAAATCTGTCTCTTTCTCACAAACAGTATCCTGACTTGTTTCGCAGCTAAATACTGTGCGTACGCCTCTTCTAGGCTCTGGGGCTGCAGGCTGGGGCTTTGTTCCTGGGACCCAGGACCCTCCCCTCTCTGCTAAATTCACTTCCTGCCACGTGAGTCTCTCCGGCTGCTGTTCACTCCTGGGAGCTGGGCAACCCTCCGTGTTTCTTCTTTTCCTACCAGTCTCATTGTGGCTTCTTCAGTGTTCCTTGGTTAAAAAGTAGATCTGTGTTTTTACTGTGGTTACATTAGAATCTGGTTCTGTTGAAAATACCATATTTCCCCATGTATAAGATGCACCTCAATTTTGGGGCCTGAAATTTGAAAAAAAAAAGTAATACATAAAGTTAATTGAACTCGTTTTATTCATCATAAAATTCACACAACTCATCACTGTCAAAAACCCATCCATTAGCTTGTCATCTGTGTCTGATGGTGAACCATGAGCGCATAAATAAGCACAAAAAAACAGGAAATGCAAATAAAAAACTACATCCACTGTATAAGACGCACCCAGTTTTTAGACCCCAAATTTTTCAGGGAAATGTGCATCTTCTACATGGGGAAATACGGTAACTTGAAGCATGTGGGAAATTAACTGTTTTTTTAGTTTGTTTTGTTGGCATTCCTTAGGAAGAATTTCTTAAATTTAGCCCCTTTCAGTTCCTTTTACAGCTAGTGCTAGACTTAATGACCATGATTGGTTCCGACAGACCAGTTCTAACACGATTTGGTCATATGTTGAGTAGGCTATATGTACAGTACTATGAAATGATGTTATAAAAATCTTTAAGTCATATTTTATCATAATTTTCTTTCATTATTTTATATATCATAATTTTCTTTGTTCATTTTATGCCATTTGTATCATCTCTACACCATTTTGTTTCTTATTTTTACATTTGTCAGGTTTAAGTAAAACACTGCATTACCAGTACAACTGATTTAATATTTGCAAAACATACAAAATTACAAAATACAGGTGCATACAAAAATACAAAATACAGGTGTAAAAAATACCATAGGAAACATTTTCCCTATTGCAAAACATCAAAATATATAAGGTCTACCGGAAAGTTCTGTCCATTTCTATCACAAGTTTCGACACGTAAGCACATGTTTATTTGGTGCATGTGTGCCTCTCTATTTTTTTTATTATTTTTATTTTTATTTTATTTATTCATTTTTTAGAAAGGAGAGAGAGAGAGAGAGAGGAGAGAGATAGAGAGAGAGGGGGGAGGAGCAGGAAGCATCAACTCCCATATGTGCCTTGACCAGGCAAGCCCAGGATTTCGAACCGGCGACCTCAGCATTTCCAGGTCGACGCTTTATCCACTGCGCCACCACAGGTCTTTTTGCCTCTCTATTTTTATCACTTAATCATACTGACGTAGCAAATTAACTAAAAGTTGATTCACGTTAGTCTTATGTGTGAAGTGATAGTGTACTCATGGCTACTGATAAATTTCATTTACGCCACTGTAATTTTTACGAATTTCAACAAGGAAGAAATGCTACAGAAGCATGTCTGTCGCATCCACCATATTCCCAGGACTTAGCAGCCTCCGACTATCACTTGTTTTTGTCCTTACAAAATTTTTTGAAGGGCAAAAAATTCCAAAATGAAGAAGATATCAAACAAGCACTGGTTCAATTTTTCGCATCAAAAGATAAAACATTTTTCAAAAATAGGATATACAAATTGCCCTCACGCTGGCAAGAAATCATTAATAATAATGGCAATTATATTATTTAATAAAGTTTATTGATGGTAAGAAAAATAGATATTTTGTTTTATTCCAAAAACAAACAGAACTTTCCGGTAGACCTTATATAAACATGTACGAAACATTTTATTGGCCGCTGGTGCTTGGCTGCGGGGATTGTTGATGTCGTCATCTGAGGCAGCAGTTGGGGTTACCGGAGTTGGAGTTGGTTTTTTCATAAACATGTGCGATCACATTCACTTTCTTTCCTCTCACTTTCTTTCCTCCTTCATACTTGTTCATTGATTGCTTTCTCATATGTGCCTTGAACAGGGGGTTATAGCAGAGCGAGTGGCCCCTTGCTCAAGCCAGTGACCTTGGGCTCAAACCAGCAAACATGGGGTCATGTCTTTGATCCCATGCTCAAGCCAGCGCCCCTGCCCTCAAGCTGGTGAACTCATGCTCAAGTCGGATGAGCCCGCGCTCATTTTCGTGTGGAGATAGATAGTCTTTCTTTCCCGCTTGGTAGGCTGAAGTGTAGACAATTTCCTCTTGGTAGACATCTTGGGAGGGGTTTGATGAAAAATATCCAAGATGCAAAACACAAATTGCTGTACCGAGTCTGGGATAACAGTTGAAATGGTGCACGCGGAGATGGTAGTGCTGCCGGAAGCTGGTCCACATTGTCGTACACCCAGCTGGGCAATGCTTACGTTGCCAGACGTGGAGCAGTCGTGGCTAGCGATTGTGGTCCTAAAGTCTAATGGTCGTAAGTTGCATAGGTCCTAAGTCGATCAATATCTGTATATATACCTATAGTCTTGTGAAACCCTTGTGCTTAAGAAAGATAAAGGATATTCTTGGTATTTAGTAGATTTTCCTGATGACTTTCTTTTCCTAGGCTATATTTTGTAACATGATAGTACCTTGCTGGTACAGGATACAATATGAATATGCCATCTTTATTTTTTTTTGGCATTCTTTAGTTTAACAAACACTTGATTACCTTCTGTGTGCTGAGTTCTTTGGATACTAGAGTGGTTAAACACAGGCTTCATTGTTGACACAGTACAGTGGTTTGTAATTTTAACAGGTTACTTCAGTATATGAATAAAAGCATGGCTTTTTTTTCTTTTTTAAAATTTTATTTAGGAAATTAAATTTAATGGGATGACGTTGATCAATAAGAGTGCATAGGTTTCAGGTAAACATTTTTATAGTATTTGAGTTGTTGATTATGTTGTGTAGCCATCACCCAAAGTCAAATCATTTTCTATCACCTAATATTTGTTTCAAAAAACATGGCTTTTTGAGAATGAATTCAAATCTTGTTTTTGCTTTGAAGAGATATAGCTGCTGGCATGACACGAAAAATCATAATGCAACCTTTTTCATTTTCACTTTTTTGTGGAAGGAAGTACTTATTAAATCTATTAACTGTCTCTTATTGTGCAGTACTGTAATTTTATATGTAGTTGTTGATATAAGAGAAATTATCCATTTAGTCCTCATTGTAGCTCCTCAGACTGTGAAATTATTCCTGTCCTCAGGTTTGACACTGGCACACTAATGTTCTTAAGATGCAATAATAGTTCTGTACCCTGACCTTCATTGAAAATTGTACCATCCTCAATATCTCTGTATCTTCACTCAGAATTTCTGTGGTTTGTTACCCTTAAAACCACGTCCTATGTTCTACATTTCATTAGTTCCACAGTCATCCTAAATAAAACTCGTTTACTTTTTTCTGTATTCCCTGCTTATCTCAGTTAATAACCTCATCCACTCAATTTTGTCCTTTGACTCTTCTCCCCTTTACCTGCCACATCTGATCAGTCATGAAGTCCCATCATTTTGACTCTTTCAATAATTTTGTAAAACATCTTCCTTTTTTTATGCTCACTACTGCTGCCTTAGTTCAAGCCACCGTGAGTCTCTGCCTCCCTGGCAGCTGTTTGTTCTTGGTTTGCAGCCAGAGTGTTAGAAAGAGGCAAATCTGACTATGGCATTCCTGTTAGAACTTTCTAATGGCTTTTTAGTGGCAAAGATTAGCTTCTGGATAAATTACAAACTTTCAAATTCTTGAGCATGGCGTATAACACTGTTTATCATCTGATCTCTAGTCTTTTCTCTCAGCAGTAGCCTCTACTGTATGATCTTGGTTGCAGCCACGCACTGAACTTCTGCTGTCTGTATAGAGCAGTGTTTATCAATCACCATTCCTTGGACTGGTCTGCCGGAAATTTTGTACTAGTTGGGGAAAGAGTTAACCACCCTTATGTTGTATGAAGATTATAGACCCATTGATCTTAGTCAGATTCACTTATATTCAGGTAATTCTTTTATTTCCACTTGCCCCCAAGTGTAAAAAGGTTGAAAACCACTGGTATAGAACATATACCCTTTTCTAGTTAAAATTGCCATTCTTCAGGTCTCAGTTTATATGTCATTCTTGTTAAGTCTTCCTCGTTTCTTCTGATCTTGCCTGAGCCCTGTAAATCTAGGTTAGATATCATGTAAACGGGCCTGCTGTGGCAGCTTACTCATACTTCTGTTATATGTAGTGATTACCTGTTTTCTTGTCCTAACCTCCAATTCGACTGTAAGTGCTGTGAAGGTAGTGATTGAATCTACTCATTTATAGCTAGAAGCTTGCTTTATGCTTGACATATTATATGTATTCACTATATAGGTGTGTATCAAAGAAATAACCAAAATTGACATCTTTTTCAGGATCTTCCACATTATATTCTGCTATGACCATTGATTTACTGGCTTATATGATGTTACTGGTTTTGTCAGACACTTGTTTTTTCAGTGTGTTTGTTTTTCCCTAATGCCTTTTATTTCCCAGGAACTAGTTGGGGCTCATAAATGTGAGTGTATGAATGAACTTCCAAATCAGATTAGATGGAATGGGGGTTGTTGGAAGGGTCTGGAGAGGTTGTTGCTTGTGCTTTTTTGAAGAAGTTAGTAGAAGTTATTTGCAGAGGGAAGAGTGTTCTAGGTACACTGAACCCAATGCACACCGAAAAAGGCACAAGACTTTGAGAGAACAGGTGAGTTCAGAGAGGCACAGGGCAGGTTGGGTGAGAAGTGTCAGGTGTGGTATAGCTGTTGAGGTAAAGGGTGGAGTCAAAAGGATTTTAAGCTCAGGTGTAGCATGGTTATATGTACATTTTATAAAGATCAGTTTAGGCCAGAGGTCTCAAACTCACAGCCCGCGGGCCGCATGCGGCCCGCCGAACAATTTTTTGCAGCCCACAGACTAATCCACGAACTACAGTTTCTGGTCGTTTTGTGACACTGAAAAGTGTTGCGTAACAGTTGCCTTTTGTAGACCTAGTGCGGCCCGCCAAACGGCTGTGATCTTGCTCTGCGGCCCACATGCTGAGTTGAGTTTGGACCCCTGGTTTAGGCAGTGGTTACATTACACTTTTCACAGACTATTAGAAAGTGACTAAATTAGGGAGGAGAGACCAAAATGTTATTTTAGCAACCCAGGCTAGGAATGATGAGGGGTCCGTGTCAGAGGTGAAGGATTAAGGGATTTGGGGAGATATGACAGGGATGGTGAAAAAGGCATTTAGGGTAATGGGGTGAAAGGGATATCTTTGACAGAGTTGAGAATATCGGAAGAGTAGATTTTAGATAAAACATTAAGATGCCTGTGAGTTATTCAAATGGAGATATTAAGTAGCCACTTAGATAATCAGGTGTGGAGTCTACTAGAATTTCTGGACACATACTGGCATTTCCTTCTGTAATGAAAAGAATAAATTATCTCGATGGCATTAAAAAAACTTATGCCATCAAGATATGAATGAAAAAGTTATGATTTTTGTAACTTTTTTGCTGTTAAACTTAACATAAAATTCATAGTTAAAGAATGTATGTTATTTATGGTAGATCTTATATTTATAAGTTTGGACAGAGGTTTAGGGATACATTCTATCCCTAAGTTATAACAGTAAATTTTAAATATTTGAGTTGAATTATTTTCACTTATCTTTAGCTTTTGAAAATAAAGATAATATTAATACAAAGAAGTCCTGCTTAAGTATAGGAACAATAAAATTGCTTGCTGCTGTATTATGCAGCTTTCTTATCATTTTCAGCTTTTTCTGTAATTGCAGTCTTGAGTTTAGATTGTCTCAAGTATAGGAGGTCCTCGGGTTACCACACTCTGGACATAAAATGTTTCAAGTTAGGGCACTCTCGATATACAGTGTGTCCGTAAAGTCATGGTGCATTTTTGACCAGTCACAGGAAAGCAACAAAAGACAATAGAAATGTGAAATCTGCACCAAATAAAAGGAAAACTCTCCCAGTTTCATACCTATTCAGTGCAGTTCGATGTGGGCTCACGCACAGATTTTTAGGGCTCCTTAGGTAGCTATCCCGTATAGCCTCTACAGACTCGTCACTGACTGATGGCCTACCAGAACGGGGGGGGGGGGGGGGGTTCTCCACCAAACTGCCAGTTTCCTTCAACTGCTTTTCACCCCGAGAGGGTGGGGAGCACTTGGAATATTCTAGCCTGTGTAAAGATTTTACTTTAAAAAATATTTAAAAATAGTAATATTGCCAGGTACATACAGGCAAAGGAATTTATCCTGTTCATTTTTCTGCTCTCCATGGTGTCTGGCACAAGAGTGCCTAATAAAAAGGTTTTTTATTTTTATTATTTATTTATTTATTTATTTTTGTCAAGTGAGACAGATACAGAGATAGACGGGAAGGGAGAGAGATGAGAACATCAGTTCTTCGTTGCAGCACCTTAGTTGTTCTTTAATTGCTTTTTCATATGTGCCTTGACAGGAGGGGCTCCAGCTGAGCCAATAACCCCTTGCTCAAGCCAGATGAGCCTGTGTTTAAGCCTGAGACCTTAGGGTTTTGAACCTGGGAACTCTGGATGCCAGAGTGACATTCTATCTACTGCACCACTGCCTGGTCAGGCTAAAAAGTTGTTGAATCAAGTTTATGTAATTAGTTTAGCACCACCTAGTGGCAAATCTTTGAATACTCTTGATATTTTTTGCTTCCAGTGAATAAAAAAAAGTTCCCCGGTGAAAAACAGGGTGATTTAAAATAAAATTTGAGGCTAGATTGACTTCTTTTTCCTTTTTCTTTTTTTAGTGAAATATCTCTATTTATGTGTTTGTTTATAGATGGGGTTTCACAGTCTAAAACAATAGACTTTTCATAAAAGTTTTTTTTTTATACAGCTTTTTGGAGGTACAGTTGACAAACAGAGAGTATGTAATTTGATCACTCTTGATGTATGTATATAAGACATACACAATTAAGATTCTGAAGTTATTACCACTGAAAATATTCTTTTGACTTATTGTAATCTATCCATACCTTCACCCTGTCTGTAGGCAACCACTGAGCTGCTTTTTGTCACTAGATTAGTTTACATTTCCTAGAATTTTATGTAAATGGAATGATATAAAATATATATGTAAAGTATATATAAATGTAAATATATGTGTTAAATAAATATAAAATGTATAAAGTATGTACTTTAATTTTGGTCTTTCTTTCCTTCAGCATAATTATTTTGAGATTTACTCATATTGTTGCATGTATCATTAACTTACTCCTTTTTATTGCTAGGTTGTCTCCCTTTATATGGGTATACTATGATTTATTTATCCATTCACCTTTTGTTATTTATTTATTTATTTATTTTTTTGTATTTTTCTGAAGCTGGAAACGGGGAGAGACAGTCAGACAGACTCCCGCATGCGCCCAACCGGGATCCACCTGGCACGCCCACCAGGGGCGATGCTCTGCCCACCAGGGGGCGATGCTCTGCCCCTCTGGGGCGTTGCTCTGCCGCGACCAGAGCCACTCTAGCGCCTGGGGCAGAGGCCAAGGAGCCATCCCCAACGCCCGGGCCATCTTTGCTCCAATGGAGCCTTGGCTGCGGGAGGGGAAGAGAGAGACAGAGAGGAAGGCGCTGCGGAGGGGTGGAGAAGCAAATGGGCGCTTCTCCTGTGTGCCCTGGCCGGGAATCGAACCCGGGTCCTCCGCACGCTAGGCCGACGCTCTACCGCTGAGCCAACCGGCCAGGGCCGATACACATTTGCCCTTTTACCCTTTGGCTATTACAGATAAAGTTGCTGCGAAATTGGTAGACAAGTCTTTGTGTGAATATATACTTTGTTTTCTTGGGCAAATATCTAGGAGTAAAATGGCTGGATCATAATCTTAGTTGCATGTTTAGCATTTTAGGAAACTGCAAAAACTTTTCCAAAGTATATATACATTTTAAATTCCTACTGGTGGCGTATGAAAATTCCATATGTTCCACATCTTCATCAACATTTGGCATTTGATTATGATCATTCAAATAGATGTGTAGTATTTTGTATGGTCTCAATTTGCATTTCCCTAATAACCAATGATGCTTAGCATCTTTATGTGATTATTTGTCATTCCTATATCTTTGGTGAAATGTCTGTTCAGACCTTTTGCCCATTTTACTTTAAACTATTTATTTTCTTGTTATTGTGTTTTGAAGAGTTCTGTGTTCTGGATACAAGTCCTTTATTAGACATGTAATGTGGTTTGCAAATATATTATTTTCCCTGCCTGAGCCTGGGCTTTTTATTTGCTGAAGTATCTTTTGAAGATCAAAGGTATTCAATTTTGATGTTTTATCAATTTTTTATTCTTTTGGTGTTATTTCTAAAAAACATTGCTGAACCCAAGGCCAGAAATATTTTTGCCTATGTTTTCCTTGAAAGTTTTGTTGTTTTAGGTTTTACATTTAAATTGGAGATGCATTTCAACTTAATTTGTATTTGTCATGCAATGTATGGCTTCAAGTTTATTTTTTGCACTTGGATATCTATTTATTCAAGTGCTATCTGCTGAAAAGACTATTTTCTTTGCTGTATTACTTTTTTTTTTTTTTTTTGGTGGGCCATTATATTTAATCCTAACTCACACCTGGCGAGAAATATGCACAGTGGGAAAACACTTCCCTTTCCATTCAGGGCTCCCAAAGCCACTGACTTTTCTGAGTATTCCTAGAATCAAAAGTTTCTACCTCACCAGCCTTGTTCACCTCTGTTCCCCATCTCCTTCTGTCTGCACAAACTGGCTTCTTCTTCAGCACTCTGCCATCTTGGCTGCCTCTCCTTTCCAATGCTAATTTCAGGAACTGAGCCTGCTGTATTACTTTTGTATCTTTTTCAAAAATAAACTATACATCTGTAGAGCCCTCTTAATTCTGTACTATCAGTCTATTTATTTCCCTTCAATACCACACTTTCTTGATTACTATATAGATATACTGAGTCTTATTGTCAGGTCTTTTAGTGCTCCACTGTTAACTCTTTCAAGGCGAACTTGGTTATTCTAGGTTATTTGAATGTGCATAAAAATTTTAGAAACAGCTTTTGTTGCTGTCTACTAAGGAGCCTCTTGGGATTTTGATTGGCATTGCAGTCAATCTAGAGATAAATTTGGAGAGAATGGACATCTTTACAATTGTCCATTCTGAGTCATGAAAATGCTATGTATCTTTTAAATATCGGTTTTTGGCCCTGGCCGGTTGGCTCAGTGGTAGAGCGTCGGCCTGGCGTGCAGGAGTCTCGGGTTCAATTCCCGGCCAGGGCACACAGGAGAAGCACCCATCTGCTTCTCCACCCCTCCCCCTCTCCTTCTCTGTCTCTCTCTTCCCCTCTGGCAGCCAAGGCTCCATTGGAGCAAAGTTGGCCCAGGCGCTGAGGATGGCTCCATGGCCTCTGCCTCAGGCGCTAGAATGGCTCCAGTTGCAATGGAGTAACACCCCAGATGTGCAGAGCATCGCCCTCTGGTGGGCATGCCGGATGGATCCCGGTCGGGCGCATGCGGGAGTCTGTCTGACTGCCTCGCCGTTTCTAACTTCAGAAAAATACAAAAAAAATAAGATAAAATAAATCGGTTTTCATTTTTCCCAGATGTCTTATAATTTTCAGTTTAGAAGTTTTACATATCTATCATTTATTATTCCTGAATATTTCACATGTTTGATGTTATTGTAAATGCTGTACTTAAAAATCCTACTTTGATTGATCATATAATAGGTTTTTGCATTTTGATCCCAAGTCTTGGATCCTGTTTAAATAGTCAGTTATAGTAGTTTTTTATGGATTTAATTGAGTTTTTCTACATAGAAAATCATGGCATCTGCCAACCAGTTGTTTTATTTCTTACTTTCCAATCTAGATGCCTTTTACTTATTTTTCTTTATTGCAGTTCCTAAAACCTCAAGTACAGCATTGAGTAGAAGTGGTATGAGTGAACATACTTATCTTGTTCCTCATCTTAGGAGAAAGCATTCAGTCTTTTAAGTATATTATGTCAGCTGTCGTGTTTCATATGTTTTTTTACATGACTCAGGAAGTTTTTTTTCCTTATTTGCTGAGAGTTTTTGTCAGAAATAGATGTTGGATTTTGTTGAATGTTTTTCCTGTATCTTTTGAGATGATTATATTGTTTTTGTTTTACAATTTTTTTACAGTGATGAATTGATTTTTAAATATTGAACCAATGCCAAGTAGGGTAAATCCATATGTTCATGAAGTATTTTTCTTTTTATATATTCTTGGATTCAGTTTGTTAAACTTTTGTTTAAAATTTTTGCATTTTAGTTCATGAGAGATATTGGTCTCTAGTATTATTTTCTTATAATGTTTTATCTGAGTTTGGTCCAGGATAGATAATGTTGGCCTCATAGAATAAAGTTGGGAAGTATTCGTCTTCTGTTTTCTGGAAGAGTTTAGTGTAGAATTACTTCTTTTTTAAATTGGCAAAATTTACCAGTAAAACTGTGTACTTGGAATTTTCTTTGTGGGAAGGTTATAATAACAAATTTAATTTCCTTAATTGAAAATGGGCTACTAAAATTATCTTTTTCATCTTGAGTGAGCTTGGTAACTGTCTATTATCTATTTTGTCGGAATTGTCTATAATGTTTCTTAGTGTCTTTTATATATGTGTAAATCTGTAATGATGTTAATGCTCCTTTCCTAATACTGTTAATCTGTGTCTCTTGTGTTTTCCTCATTAATCTGGCTAGTCTTAGTTGATTCTCAAAGAACTAGTTTTGGTTTCATTGAAACCCCTCTCCCTCTTTTAAACCTGTTTTTTCTTTTTCTGTTTTATTGATTTCTACTCTGATCTCTCTTTTTAGCTTACTTTAGGTTTAACTTGCACTTTTTTTAGCTTTTTAAGGTAGAAGCTGATGTTATTAATTTGACGCCTGTTTCTTTTCTCATAAAGACATGCAGTGCTTTATATTTCCCACTAAGCACTGCATAGGTGGCACTGCACTAACTTTGAGATGTGTTTGCATTTTCATTCCGTTGATATACTTTCTAATTTCCCTTTTGATTTCTTCCTTGACCCTTGGATTATTTAGAAGTGTGTTTAACTGGAATGTTTCAAAGTTATTTTTATTACTGATCTATGTTAATTCCACTGAGGCCACAACATATACATGAATTATTTTAAATTTACTAAATTTTGTTTTATGGCCTGAAGTATGATCTGTCTTGGTAAATGTTTTTGGAGTGTACTGTGTCACTTAAGTCAGATTGGTTGATAGTGTTATTCAGAGTTTTTAAATTACTGATTTTCTGTTTTATCAGTTATGGTAGATGGGTAATGACATCTCGGACTATAGTTGTGGATTTGCCTTTTTCTTCTTGCAATTCTCTCAGTTTATGCTTAATTTTTTCTGAAGGTTCGTTATTCGGTGCATAAACATTTGGAATTATTAGGTGGTCCTGATGCATTCATTGACCTTTTTATCATGAAATTATCCCTTTATCTGGTTATATTTCTTGGCTTTGAATTCACTTTTGTCTGACATTAATATAGCTATTCTTTCTAGCTTTGTTTTTTCATTATTTTATGTTTATTTTCTTTATTGACTTGCTAGCTATGTCTGTTATTTTAGTGATTGCTTTAGGACTCAGTATAAATCTTGAACTTACCACATTTGTCTTGAAGAGTTATACTACTTCACATGAACTAAAAGAATCTAGACAATCCATTTCCATTTCTCTTCTGGCTTTTGTGCTACTTTTGTCATTTTATTTTTGCATGTGTTACGAATCCCATAAAATAAACATACACATTTGTTCATTTATGCTTTAAACAAAGAGATTTGGTTAACAAGAAATAAAATGTATTTAAGCACATAGTTGCCATTTTGGGTGGCTTTCATTTGTGTGCAGAGCCAGATTTCCTTTTAGTTTAATTTGTTCTGCCTGAAAGACTTCCTTTAACAATTTTTGTAATGTAAATTTGATGTTGATAATTTGTTTTTAGTATTTAGATTTCTAAAATTGTCTTTGCCTTCTTTATTGTAAGGCAGGGGTAGTCAATCTTTTTATACTTACCTCTCACTTTTGTATCTCTGTTAGTAGTAAAATTTTTTTTTTTGATTCTTTTCTTTTCTTTTTTAAATTTTTTTATTTATTCATTTTAGAGAGGAGAGGGAGAGACAGAGAGAGAAAGAGACAGAGAGAAGAGACAGAGAGAGAGAAGGGGGGAGGAGCTGGAAGCATCAACTCCCATATGTGCCTTGACCAGGCAAGCCCAGGGTTTCGAACCGGCGACCTCAGCATTTCCAGGTCGACGCTTTATCCACTGCGCCACCACAGGTCAGGCCAGTAGTAAAATTTTTTAACCGCCCACTGGTTCCACAGTAATGGTGATTTATAAAGTAGGGAAGTAACTTGACTTTATAAAATTTATAAAGCAGAGCTACAGCAAGTTAAAGCATATAATAATAATTTATGTCAGATTTTCGCTAAGTTTGGCAGAATAAATCTTTATAAAACAACTTACTATAGTTAAATCTATCTTTTTATTTATACTTTGGTTGCTCTGCTTCCGCCCACCATGAAAGCTGGAACGGCCACTAGTGGGCGGTAGGGACCAGGTTGATTACCACATGTTGTAAGGTATTTTTTGTGGGTATAGAACTGTAGGTTAACAGTGGTTTTCTTTTAGTACTTTACAGATGTTGCTCTAAGGAGGTGGGAGGGAACTTTTGGAGGTTTTGGATATGTTCATGATTTGATGGTAATGGTTCACAGGTATATACTTATTTCCATACTTACCAAGTTATATACATTAAATATGTATAGCTTCTTCTATGTCAATTATATCTCAATAAAGTGGTTTCGAAAAAAGATGTTCCTTCATTTTCTTCTAGTCCCCATTATTTCCAAAAAGAAATCTGCTATAAAATCATACTTAATGTTTTCTCCTCAGACTGATTTAAAGATTCTTTGTGTATTATTGATTTTGCACAGTTTGATTAGGATGTGCCTTCATATAGTTTTGTGTGTATGCGTGTGTGTGTGTGTGTGTGTGTGTGTGTGATTCTTGCACTTTGGAATTCATTGAGCTCTTTAGATCTGTGAATTTAGAGTCTTCATCAGATTTGGAAAACTTTCTGCAATTATTTTTTTTAAAAAGATTTTCCTGTTTCTCCTCTCCATCATTTCTTTCGGGTACTTCTTTATATGTATAGTAGAACATTTGAAGTTTTCCTGTAGCTCTAATCTGCCATTATCCTGCTCAGAGTATTATTTTTCATTTATGACATTGTAGTTTTCATCTCTAGAAAACTATAGTGGGTCTTAGTTGGGTCTTTGTAATACTTTTGATATCTTCTGTTAATGAGCTCTAATTTTTTCTCTGGTGTCTTGAATATATGGGATTCAGTTATAATAATGTTTTAATATCCTTCTCTACTGATTTTATTATTTGTGTCATTTTAGGTCTTATTTTATTGGTTGAATTTCTTCCTCATTATCTTATAATGACTCATATTTCCATTAGTACACTTGGTAATTTTTTTCTTTTTTAGTGAGAGAGAGAGATTGAGGGAGATAGAAAGGGAGAGAGATGAGAAGCATCAACTTGTAGTTGTGGCACTTTAGTTCACTGATTGCTTTCTCATGTGCCTTGATGGGGGGTGGAGCTCCAACTGACCCAGTGACCCCTTGCTCAAGCCAGCGACAAGAGGTCCTGTCGAGCCTGTACTCAAGCTGGTGACCTTGATGCTCTATCCACTGCCACCACCTGGTCAGGCAGTAATTTTTTTTAAACCACTTATCAGATATTGTGAAATTTATTTTGGGTGCTGGATGGCTTTGTTTTCCTAGAAAATATTTTTTAGTTTTATCCTAAAAGGCACTTAAGTTATATGGAAACAATTTGATACTTTTGGGTCTTGCTTTTAAACTTGTTAGATGGTATGAGCACAGCATTTAATGTGGAACTAATTTTGCCACAGTGCTGAGGCAAGACTATTTATTCTGAGTGCTCTACCCCGTGCCCTATGAATTATGAGGTTTTCTACTCTGGTGGGAATAGATCTGTGTGAGCCTGCAGATTGTTTCTTCTAATAATTTCAGGTGGCTTTTTCCCTCTCCTTAGGTAGTTCAGTGATACATATACACTTGTTGAACACTCAGTGACCTCTGCACACCTCATGAGTTCTCCTCTGAGCACACCTCTCTTTTCTGGTATTGTCCTATGAACTCTATTGTCTTGGCCTCTCTCAGTTCCCAGCTCTGTCTCCTCAATTCAGTGAGACTTTTTTTGTAAGGTGCCCGGTACTTTAATACTTTTTAGATATTTCCCAGCTGGATTACTTAGAAAACTCAACTTTGAAAAATAGGATAGGCAACACCTAACATATGCAGAAGAAAGTCGCATAATGTGCTTCAATTAGGTCAAGTGTTGCATTTGATTCTTTAGGGTTCACTGCATTAAGCTTCCAGAATCTCTTTAGTGTTGGTAGTATCACAGAACCGTAGATTTTGTTGTTAATGATACCAAGCTTTTCTTGGAAAGTGAGTGCCCCATTTTCTATGCGAACTATGAAGTTCCTGGGTATTGTAATAGATTAGTTTATTAGACTCAGCTGAAAATATGCTGAAGTGTAATTTCTGGAAATGTCTTTGATCTGTTAGTGACAACACTAAGCTTGAGATTTTAAGGGATTTCTTTTCTATAACTTTTTCTTATATCTTTTTTGTGGCTCCAGATATAATAATCCTGTTTTATGAATTGATAAAAGGACGTCTGGAATGGTTACAGTTTATGCATTTGGAATTCCTCCTTTTCACTTTACTCATTAAAGTTATTTTTAATTACTGAAGCAATAGAGAACTTTTAACTATGAAATATTAAAACAAGTTAGAGTCATTAACATAAAAAGTGACAGTTCCACTTTCAACTTTTCTCATCCTATTCTCTCTTCCAGAAGTAACTGCTGTTGATAGATTAAACTTTAATCATTAAAGTATATCCTCCCATAATTTGTTTTAGGTATTTTACAAAGATGTAAAAAACTTTTAAAAAGTATAAATATCATCATACTCTATATAATGTGTTGTTTTTTCCACATATGTATATTTGTCCATTTAATCTCCCTCATTTTTTTTCTTAACTTCTGAATAGCATTCCCATAATATTAGAGATATAGTTGATCATTTCCCTCCTTGTGGACTTTGAGATTCATATCTTCCCTTTTCTCCTGTCTCTGCCTTCCATATTATAAGTAATAAATAAATAATAAGTTTTACTGTCGTGAATATTCTTATGTATATCTGTGCATGTGTGTGAGTAAATCTGTATACTTTAAAAATTTTTATCTCACCCTGGCCGGTTGGCTCAGCGGTAGAGCGTCGGCCTAGCGTGCGGAGGACCCGGGTTCGATTCCCGGCCAGGGCACACAGGAGAAGCGCCCATTTGCTTCTCCACCCCTCCGCCGCGCTTTCCTCTCTGTCTCTCTCTTCCCCTCCCGCAGCCAAGGCTCCATTGGAGCAAAGATGGCCCGGGCGCTGGGGATGGCTCCTTGGCCTCTGCCCCAGGCGCTAGAGTGGCTCTGGTCGCAACATGGCGACGCCCAGGATGGGCAGAGCATCGCCCCCTGGTGGGCAGAGTGTCGCCCCTGGTGGGCGTGCCGGGTGGATCCCGGTCGGGCGCATGCGGGAGTCTGTCTGACTGTCTCTCCCTGTTTCCAGCTTCAGAAAAATGAAAAAAAAAAAAAAAATTTATCTCTATACAAATGGAATAGAATTGTCTTCTACCACACTCCCAGTTTTTACTTTCTACTTAATGTTGGTGTGTTGCTTAATTACTTCATTGAATGCCATTTTGGGCTTTTGAGTTCAGAACATCTCTTGTGATCTTGATTTCTAGAAGACTCTTTTCTGACGTAAGTCCATATCAGAAGTGACTAACATAACACAGGATAGGCATTAAAATAATGTTGAAGCTTTATAATGCAGCAGATGAAAACAGTTTTCTCATCTCAGACTGCCTGGGTTTCAGTCTCTATACCACTTCTTAACCACCCTTTACATTTTGTGTCATCCACCTGAGGAAGTTATTAAACCTTCTCTGTCCGTTTTCTTGTTTACACAAATGAGTTCCTTATCCTAATGATAAAGGATATATTTTTAGAACCTATGGTCTAGGGTTGTTGTAAAGGGTAAGCTTTAATTTGTGCAGTTCTGGGTGCATAAATGTTCCATATATGTTAGGTAAAAACAGAAGAATGCATGCCAGTTTATATTCATCAGCTAGTTGGTGATGGGCTTTGGTGGTGTTTGTTCTGCATTGTTGATCCTGTGCTATTCTGAATAGAGATGTGATTATATTAATATAAGTAAAAGCCCTATATAAGGAGAAAGAACACTTCATTCCAAACTTATATACATCAAAAATACTTAGGTTTAGAAGTGACAATTTTATTTCACTTTTACTTATTTTCATAATAAAAAATATTTTAGTGGTTCAAATGGGTCCCAGGAATAGAATCATAACATTTTTCCTATAGAAGTTAAGACTTAAATTTGGGATCATGTTTTAATAATATTCATATACCTGTGGTATTTTACATGCTTTTATATATAGAAGCACTCAGTGTATATTTGTGATCTTGAACTAGTTTAAACTAGTCATTCCTAGAAATCCTCATCATTCTTTTAAAATTCTCATATTATTCCCTGAATTTCCATGCCACTGTGTTACAAAAACAAACCAAAATGATCTTATAGTAAAAAAATGTACTTTTATGGGATAGTTAGAAAACATTGATTTCTCATTGTATTTCATCTGTTCATATTCTTGAATATTTTCAGGTCCAATTTCAACTTAAGTTCAATATTTTGCTTAATGTTTTTTAAAAACATATTTAAGTGAAATTTGAATGTTGAGACATAGCAATTAGCCTGACATCTTTGTTTATGGAGAAAATTAAGATTGTGATAATCACTAAACCCAAAGCTTTTTCCTTAACAAAACAAATTTCCAATTTATCTTTGAAGTACTCTTAAGTCAGAGTGCTGTTTTTAAAATAATACATTTATATATAAAATAATCAGAAACTTGGGGCAGGCATTATAGGAAAACATCTCTTATTTATTTTTAACTGATGTTGAAACAGTATTGAATAAAAATGGTGTTATTAATCTTATTTTTGCTGTTCTAGATTATATATGAACAGGAAGGGGTCTATATTCACTCATCTTGTGGAAAGCCCAATGACCAAGACAGCTTGATTTCTGGAATATTATGTGTTTTAGAAAAGGTATGTTTCCAGTAAGTGATTTTATTTAATAATTGTTTGTGTTGGCTCATCTTGGGGCATTATCAGCAAGTTTGAATTTCATGTGTAAGATAAAATGATCTAATTGAACAGTAGTTGTATATTTAACACGAAATGATGTTAGAAATAAAATAGTAAATCAGTGAAAACTTACTATGTAAAGCTTACAATAATAAATTTTTTATAATGTGTAAGCAGAATTTTATTTTATTTTTTAGCAAGAATGGGAGCAGACAGACTGGGACAGACAGACAGGGAGAGAGATGAAAAGCATCAACTCATAGTTGTGGCACCTTACAATTTTTTTTTTAGATTTTACTTACTCATTTTTAGAGAGAGAGAGACAGAGAGAGAAGGGGGGAGGAGCAGGAAGCATCAACTCTCATATGTGTCTTGACCAGGCCAGCCCAGGGCTTCAAACCAGTGACCTCAGTGTTCCAGGTTGATGCTTTATCCACAGTGCCACCACAGGTCAGGCAGTTGTAGCACCTTAGTTGCTCATTGGTTGTTCTCTCATATGTGCCTTGACAGGGGCTCCAGTTGAGCCAGTGACCCCTTGCTTAAGCCAGCTACTTTTGGGCTGAAGCCAGTGACCATGGGGTCATGTCTATGACCTCACACTTAAGCCAACAACCCCACGCTCAAGCTGGTGAGTCTGGGCTCAAGCCAGCAACCTTGGGGTTTCAAACCTGGGTCCTCAACATCCCAGGTCAATGCTCTATTCACTGAGCCAGTGCCTGGTCAGGCTATTTTACTTTATTTAAAAAAAAAAATTATTGATTGATTTTAGTGAGAGAGGAAAAGAGAGAGAGAGAGGCAAGAACATCAATCTGTTCCCACGTGTGCCCTGACTTGGGATTGAACTGGCAGCCTCTCTGACTTGGAACAATGTTCTAACCCAACTGAGCTATCTGGGTAGAATTTAAAATCTGTATAACATTGGTTGTCCAGTAGTAGTTTATATATGATATTGCATATTTAAAGTACTAATATTTAAGAGGTTAAAATTTCATTTAGGGTTTAGGGATTTAAAAATTGGTGACTAAGAATGTAAGATATTGTTGAATAATAAATACAGTTTATAATTTTTTTTTCTCTAGGATGCTGAAGTGATTGTGGATTGGAGACCATTGGATGATGCGTTAGATTCTTCTAGTATTCTCTATGCTGGAAAGGTATTTAAGAAAAAAAATATATGACTAAAGTTATGCCATTTAAAAAATAACAGCTTTATGGAGATAGAATTGATATACCATAAAACTCACTCTTTCAAAGTTTATAATTCAGTGGTTTGAGTATATTTATAGTTGTGTGCAGCTATTACCAATATTTAATTTTAGAACACTTTCCTGAAGAAGAAACTTTTTTTTTTTTTTTTTGCAAGAAAGAGAGGCAGACAGACAGGAAGAGACAGAGGTGAGAAGCATCAACTCACAGTCGTGTCACCTTAGTTGTTCATTGACTGCTTTTTATATGTGCCTTGACAGGGGGGCTCAAGCCAAGCCAGTGACCCTTTGCTCAAGCTGGTGACCTTGGGCTTCAAGCCAGGAACTTTTGGGCTCAAGCCAGTGACCATGGGATCATGTCGATGATCTGATGCTCAAGCCCATGTGCTCAAACTGGTGAGCCCACGTTTAAGCCAGATGAGCTCATGCTCAAGCTGGCAATCTCAGGGCCTTGAACCTGGGTCCTCAGCGTCCCTGGCCAATGCTTTATCCACTGCCACCACTAGTCAGGTAAAAAGAAACTACTTTTTCTCAGTCACTTTCCAGTCTCCTCTTCTCCCAGCCCCTGGAAACCACTAATCTACTTTGTCTCTGAATTTGCCTATTTCATCTAGGGGTAATAATACAACATGTGGTCTTTTGTGACTGACTGCTTTCAGGTAGCATTTTTCAAAGTTCATCTCTTGGTATTTATACCATCTGTCAGTATTTTGTTACTTTGTTTTCCTGAACAAGCTGCATTTATGGATGTATACCACATTTTTTTCATCATTTGATGAACATTTTGGTTACTTTAGGCTAATATAAAAAATGCTGTTATGAACATTCATGTACAGGTTTTTGAGTGGACATGTTTTCTCTTGAAAATGTAGGAGTGGAATCATTGAGTTGTACAATAACTTGTGTTTAACATTTGTATCATGTGTGGACTTCTCACTATGATAGAGATTTAGTTCTATCTTATATCTAATTCACCTTCACCTTGAAACATTGGCTCAGTTGTCCACATTTCTTCTCAAAGTATTTAGTCATATAGACAGTCTTCTAATTTCATCTGCATAGAGTCATTTCTCCCAGAGTCTAAATGCTTCATTCTGAACTGGTTGCTCTTTTGGTTTGCTGTGCAGCAGTTATCCTGGGGATTCTTTTTGCCTCTTTCCCATGTTTTAATTCTCATTTTTTGTATCCTGTGTTGTTATCTACCTATTTTGGGTTACTCCCTTGTTTTGGTGCAGTTCCAGTGCTGCCTGAAAAAGTGCATGGAAGCAGAAACATTTCTTTTTTAGACTTTTCTATCCTTATTCTGAATTGGATAGCTTGACTGGAATAGAATTACAGTAAGTTTTCCCACATATTTTTGAAAATTATACCAGAGTTGTCTAGTTTTTTATTGATGTAAAGTTGATACATTATAATTCACAGTCTTTTCTATGTATTTTTTCTCTTTATAATCTTTTAGGATTGCCTTTTTTTTCTAATGTTTTATATATTCTGGTAATGTCCCTTTGTGTTATTGTTTTTACCCTCTGTGCCGGTATTTGATGGGCCCTTTTAATGTGGAAACTTTGTCTTTTAGTTCTTAGGAAATGTTTTTGAGTTATTTCAGTGATGATTTCGTCTTCCTCCCCATTTTCCATTTTCTTTCTTTTTTATTTATTAAAAAAATTTTTTTAAATAAATAAATTTTAAATTTTAATGGGGTGACATCAATTAAATCAGGGTACATATATTCAAAGAAAACATGTCCAGGTTATCTTGTCATTCAATTATGTTGCATACCCATCACCCAAAGTCAGATTGTCCTCTGTCACCTTCTATCTAGTTTTCTTTGTGCCCCTCCCCCTCCCCCTCTCCCTCCTTCCCTCCCCCCACCCCCGTAACCACCACACTCTTGTCCATGTCTCTTGGTCTTGATTTTATGTCCCACCAATGTATGGAATCCTGCAGTTCTTGTTTTTTTCTGATGTACTGATTTCACTCTGTATAATGTTATCAAGATCCCAACATTTTGTTGTAAATGATCCGATGTCATCATTTCTTATGGCTGAATAGTATACCATGGTGTATATGTGCCACATCTTCTTTATCCAGTCTTCTATTTTTTTTTTTACAATGATTAAAGCCTTTAAGCAAACTCTTGGCCAATACAGCAAAAATCCATAAAAGAGTAGTGTCCTTAACATGTTCACCAAGTCCAAGTTGGCACCATCATTATGCCAAATCCCTGAAAAATGCAACCCAACCCCAGTTCAGTCTGTTAGGAGCTGTCACAAGGAGCAGAAGTCCAGGAAAAGTCTGCATGGCACTGGAATTGTCACAATTCTATACTTTGCAGCTCATGTCCAAGTCCCAATGACCGCTGCTTCTAGGTAATGATTCAGGTAGACTGGAAAAGCCATCTGCAGCATGTGTGGATATGGAGCTTCTGTTCTCCTCTGCCTGGAGAGATGAGACCAGGTTGCTTTTCCCTGGAGCTCTGCGACTGTGGCTTGGTAAAGAGAACCTTGGGATACACTAAGCTGGGTGGCAAAGGTAGATTCATAATAGATGTTGGCAAAAGGGGGAAAGAGAGCTCAAAATTAGGAGTAGGTCCCAGCCTGAAATATGAGTGGGGCTTTGAGGTAGGAGGAATAAAGGAAACACTATATATTAAACAAAGCAGTAGAAAATAGGACTATCAACAACCACAACAGAGATCTCTGAGGGAAGAATAAAAAAACCTGACTATTCAGGCAAGACATAATTAAGTGGCCCTTGTGCAAATGAGATCAGTTTACCTGCTTCTTGGAAGAAATACCCTAGGCTTGTGCACAGTGTCGTATGCCGATGGCCCTGGGCACCTTCAGCCTTCAGTGGCAAACCGCAGCATTCTGGGTAAGGTTAGGTCATAGGTGGCTGGAGCAGGGCTTGAAGAGACTGAAGCCTCCCTTAGAGGAGCGAGGGGAAGCTTACCTTCCAGTGTCCCTGTTTGCTCACAGCAGAGGCATGTAAGTCTGGCAGGCTTTAGCTCAATGACCTTCCTTTCCACTATTGAAGCAGGACCCAGATGGCATCCTATGAGACCCCTTTGGGGCGTTGGAGCCTTTAAGGGCGTATCCTAAAAGCTGGTAGTTCACCTGATCTCTATTGGGCTTTTTCTGCCTCTTGGTATCTTAAAAGCCATGCTCAGAAGATCTTGCTGAGGGGTTTGAGGATCCCCATCCGCCTATATAAATCTTTTCCACATATCTGGAGCTATTTTGAAAAAGACAAAACAGTGTTATTAGCTGGATCAAATAAAAGAAGGTAGTAGTTTGCAGGAGAAAAAGATTTGGTGTCTCCTGTTCATCAGCATTCAAAAGAAATTTAAAATTTTTAAGTAAAAAGCATGATACGGTAGACCCATAGGAGTTTCAGGATATGACTCCACCCTTTTAAATTTTTTTAAATTGATCTTAAAATATTTGCTGGATACACTTTAATAATACCTTGACTTTAAAGATTGTAAGAAATACACATAATTCAAAAGGTTTGACAAAATATAGTAAATGCTTTTGCTCCATATGCGGGAGCATTGTCAGTTTAACCAGTTTAGGAAATCTAATAATAGAACAATGCATACAGACAATGAGCTATAACATGCTTAGCAGCCTCTCCTGTTCTGACAGAGGTTACTATAAATCCAGAATATGTATCCACTGTAACGTGGACATAGGACTGTTTGCCAAATGAAGGTATATGAGTAACATCCATTTGCCAAAGTTGTCCTGGTAGGGGTCCTTGAGGGTTAACTCCAAATGAAGGGACAGATGAAGTATAGGACCCCTTGGACAGGATTTCCCAATCTGCCGTGCTGCTTCCCGAGAAAGTTGAAACTGTTTACACAGGGCTGCAGCGTTCTGGTGATGAATAGTATGAGACTGAATTGCTCAATCTGTCATGGTTGCTCCAAATAATTTTCTTTTGGGTAGCTTGATCAACAAGGGCATTCCTTTGTGCTAAAGCTCTAGGGAGCATGGAGTGAGCTCAAGTATGTCCTATTAAACATGGAGCTCTATGTTGACATACAAGTCTTTGAAGAAGGAGGAACTGCTGAAATAGTTCATCAGCATTTGTCCCTAAGACAGCAGTCTTTATAGTGGAAACACCATAAGTAAATATTTGCTGTCTGTATATAGATTAAAGGAGGAATATGGCAAATGCTGAAAAGCCATGATAATGGCATATAATGCTAGTCTTTGAGCTGATTTTAAGTTGACAGTTTCAGTATATAGTCCATTGATTTGCAAGAGTGATTTGCCATTTAGTGGAAGTTTCCCAGAGCCATTGTTGTTGATCCTTTGAAAGAAGGAACAACAATAATTTTGAGGCTCAAAACCTATAAGCTGTAAGGGTTGCCTATGTCCCTTGATAATCCAGGAGGCAACAAGATCAAAATATGGAAGTGTATTCCATGGGCTATTAGATGGTTCAATGTGCCCAAGCTGTAGCTGCTCTTGTACCAATCGAGCAGCTGCCCTAAGTTTCTCCTGAGAAAGGGGCCATTGGTCTACCCATAAAGGATTATCTGATTTCCAAGTCATTGGGTCTGCACAATGCATTATTGAGGTAGTAGGAGCTACCAAGGCCCCTATGCTAAATTTTGATATCCTAATCCACACCTTCTGGTATTGGGTGCCACTTCTATGGGGGTGAGAATTCCTCGCTGTTCTTTCCCTAGTCCCTTGGTGGGCAAAAATCCCCGATAAAGCATCTGAGTACTGACTAAACTTTTAGGACTGACAAGCAATGCTCCCATATTTTTCAGAACATCTCTACCCCACAAATTAACTGGCCATCCAGGGATCACATAAGGCTTAAAAAATCCAGAATGACCTTAATCTTCCCAATGTAGAAAACTAGAACTTTGTTGAGGGGATTTACTCTGCCCTATAGACCTTAATCTTCCCAATGTAGAAAACTAGAACTTTGTTGAGGGGATTTACTCTGCCCTATACCTTGTAATTCTGTGGCTGCTGCATGAGTGGGCCAGGAAGGAGGCCTGTGTAGCTTAGCAATAACAGATACATCAGCTCTAGTATCTAAAAGTCCATTAAATTTATGCTCATGTATTGTTAGTTCCATTTCAGGGTGTTCTTGACCTATTTTTTAAAATCCAATTGTCAAAATCAGAGGAGCCAAATCACCAATTTTCTTGGGGCCCCTTTAGTAGGATGTGGCCTGAGGAGCAGAATTAGCATCGTTATACCTATTCTTCTAATTGCCTGAATTAGCCGTGAGACAAATTTGTTTTTTTGATTAATTTTAATGGGTGACATTGATAAAATTGTCTTCTGTCACCTTCTAACTGGTTTTCTTTGTGCCCGTCCCCTTCCCCAAACCCTTCCCTCTCCTCCCCCCCACCCTGTAACCCCAACACTGTTGTCCATGTCTCTGAGTCTCATTTTTATGTCCCACCTATGTATGAAATCATACAGTTCTCACTTTTTTCTGATTTACTTATTTCGCTCAGTATAATGTTATCAAGGTCCATCCATGTTGTTGTAAAAGATCCGATGTCATCATTTCTTATGGCTGAGTAGTATTCCATAGTATATATATACCAAAGCTTTTTAATCTACTGGTCCTCTGATGGAACTTGGGCTGTTTCCAGATCTTTGCTATTGTGAACAAAGCTGCCATAAACATGGGGGTGCATTTCTTCTTTTCAAACAGTGCTATGGTGTTCTTGGGGTATATTCCTAACAGTGGTATATTCCTAATAGCTGGGTCAAAAGGCAGTGTCTATTCATTTCTTTTGCCCATTTTTGGATTGGATTGTTTGTCTTCTTGGTATTAAGTTTTACAAATTCTTTATAAATTTTGGTTATTAACCCCTTATCAGATGTATTGTCAAATATATTCTCCCATTGTGTAGTTTGTCTTTTTATTCTGTTCTTATTGTCTTTAGCTGTGTGGAAGCTTTTTAGTTTGATAAAGTCCCATTTGTTTATCCTATCTTTTATTTCACTTGCCTATGGAGACAAATTGGCAAATATATTGCTGCGAGAGATGTCAGAGAGCTTACTGCCTATGTTTTCTTCTAAGATGCTTATGGTTTTATGGCTTACATTTAAGTCTTTTATCCATTTTGAGTTTATTTTTGTGAATGGTGTAAGTTGGTGGTCTAGTTTCATTTATTTGCAGGTGGCTGTCTTAATTTTCCCAACACCATTTGTTGAAGAGGCTGTCTTTACTCCAATGTATGCTCTTTCCTTCTTTATCAAATACCAGTTGTCCATAAAAGTGTGAGTTTATTTCTGGGTTCTCAGTTCTGTTCCATTGATCTATATGCCAGTTCTTATGCCCTATAATATAACTTGATATCCGGAAGTGTGATACCTCCCACTTTATTCTTCCTTTTCAAGACTGCTGAGGCTATTTGTGTTCTCTTTTGGTTCCATATAAATTTTTGGAATATGTGTTCTATATCTTTGAAGTAAGTCATTGGTATTTTAATTGGTATTGCATTGAACTTATAAATTGCTTTGGGTAATATAGACATTTTAATGATGTTTATTCTTGCTAACCATGAGCATGGTATATGCCTCCACTTGTTTGTATCTTCCCTGATTTCTTTTATCAATGTTTTATAATTTTCTGAATACAGGTCTTTTTCTTTTTTTTTTTTTTTTTTTTCATTTTTCTGAAGCTGGAAACAGGGAGAGACAGTCAGACAGACTCCCGCATGCGCCCGACCAAAATTACCCGGCACGCCCACCAGGGGTGATGCTCTGCCCACCAGGGGGCGATGCTCTGCCCATCCTGGGCGTCGCCATGTTGCGACCAGAGCCACTCTAGCGCCTGGGGCAGAGGCCACAGAGCCATCCCCAGCGCCCGGGCCATCTTTGCTCCAATGGAGCCTTGGCTGCGGGAGGGGAAGAGAGAGACAGAGAGGGAAAGCGCGGCGGAGGGGTGGAGAAGCAAATGGGCGCTTCTCCTGTGTGCCCTGGCCGGGAGGGGAAGAGAGAGACAGAGAGGGAAAGCGCGGCGGAGGGGTGGAGAAGCAAATGGGCGCTTCTCCTGTGTGCCCTGGCCGGGAATCGAACCCGGGTCCTCCGCACGCTAGGCCGACGCTCTACCGCTGAGCCAACCGGCCAGGGCTGAATACAGGTCTTTAATCTCCCTTGTTAAATTTATTCCTAGGTACTTTATTTTTTTGGTTGCAATGGTAAAGGGATTGATTCCTTAATTTCTCTTTCTAAAAGTTCATTGTTAGTGTATAAAAATGCCTCTGATTTCTGAGTATTGATTTTATATCCTACCACCTTGCTGAATTCATTTATCAGGTCTAGTAGTTTTTTGACTGCAACTTTAGGGTTTTCTATATACACTATCATGTCATCAGCAAATAATGATAGTTTTACTTCTTCTTTTCCAATTTGGATGCCTTTTATTTCTTTTTCTTGTCTGATTGCTGTGACTAGGACTACCAGAACTATGTTGAATAAGAGTGGTGAAAGGGCGCACCCCTGCCTTGTTCCCGATCTTAAGGGGGTTGCTTTTAATTTTTGCCCATTGAGTATGATGTTGGCTGTGGGTTTGTCATAGATGGCCTTTATCATGTTGAGGTCTGTTCCCTGTATTCCCACTTTGCTGAGAGTTTTGATCATGAATGGGTGGTGGATTTTATCAAATGCTTTTTCTGCATCTATTGAAATTATCATGTGGTTTTTTCCTTTCTTTTGTTTATGTGATGAATCACATTGATTGATTTGCGAATATTGTACCAGCCTTGCCTCCCAAGAATAAATCCCACTTGATCATGGTGTATGATTTTTTCCATATATTGCTGGATCCGGTTTGCTAATATTTTGATGAGGATTTTTGCATCTAAATTCATCAGGGATATTGGCCTATAATTTTCTTTCTTTTTGTTGTCTTTGCCTGGTTTTGGAATAAGAATTATGCTCGCCTCATAAAAGGAGCTTGGAAGCCTTCCTCTTGAATTTTTTGAACTAGCTTGAGAGGGATAGGAGTTAGTTCTTCTTTGAATATTTGGTAGAATTCACTTGTGAAGCCATCATGCCCAGGACTTTTCTTTGTTGGGAGTTTTTTGATAATTGTTTCGATCTCATTTGTTGTAATTGGTCTGTTTAGGTTTTCTAATTCTTCCAGATTAATTTTTGGAAGATTATATGTTTCAAGGAATTTGTCCATTTCACCTAGGTTGTCTAGTTTTTTGGTGTACAGTTCTTCATAGTATTTTCCTACAATATTTTGTATTTCTCTTGTCAGTTGTTATTTCTCCATTCTCGTTTCTAATTTTATTTATTTGAGTCCTCTCTCTTTTTTTCTTGGTGAGTCTGGTTAGAGGTTCATCAATCTTGTTTACCTTTTCAAAGAACCAGCTCCTAGTTTCATTGATCCTCTGTATTGTTTTTTAGCCTCTATGACATTTATTTCTGCTCTGATCTTTATTATTTCCTTCCTTCTACTAGCTCTGGGCTTTACTTGCTGTTCTTTTTCTAGTTCTTTTAGATGTAGGGTCAAGTTGTTTATTTGAGCTTTTTCTAGCTTCTTGAGGTATGCCTGTAATGCTATGAACTTCCCTCTCAGGACTGCTTTTGCTGTGTTCCATAAATTTTGAGTTGATTTATACTCATTATCGTTTGTTTCTAGGAGTTTTTTAATTTCTTCTTTGACCTCATTGTTTACCCATTCATTATTTAATAACATGCTATTTAGTTTCCAAGTGTTTAGTATTTTTTTAGTTTTTCTGTGTGGTTGATTTCTAGTTTCATGCCATTGTGATCAGAGAAAGTGCTCGATATGATTTCAATCTTCTTAAATTTGTTGAGACCGCTTTTGTGCCCTAACATGTGGTCTATTCTAGAGAATTTACCATGAGCACTTGAAAAGAATGTATATTCTGCTGCTTTAGGGTGAAAGGTTCTGAAGATATCTATTAAATCGAGTTGATCTAATATGTCCTTTAAGTCTGCTGTTTCTTTCTTAATTTTCTTTCTTGAGGATCTATCTAATGATGTTAATAGGGTCTTGAAATCCCCTACTATTATAGTATTGATATTGATCTCGCCCTTTAAATCCATCAAAGTCTGCTTTATATATTTAGGTGCTCCTATATTAGGTGCGTAGATATTTATAACGGTTATATTTTCCTTGTTGGATTGCTCCCTTTATTATTATGTAGTGACCTTCTTTATCTCTAAGTATAGTTTTTGTTTTAAAGTCCATTTTGTCTGATATAAGTATTGCTACTCCAGCTTTTTTTTCATTTTCATTTGCATGAAATATTTTTTTTCCATCCTTTTATCTTCAGTCTATGTGCATCTTTTGATTTAAGGTGTGTCTGTTGTAGACAGCTTATGTATGGGTTCTGTTTTCTTATGCATGCAGCTACCCTATGTCTTTTGATCGGATCATTCAATCCATTTACATTTAAGGTTATTATTGATATGTAATTGTTTATTGCCATTTTCTTCTTTAAAACTGTATTCCTGCCTGACCAGGCAGAGGTGCAGTGGATAGAGTGTCGGACTGGGATGCGGAAGGACTCAGGTTCGAGACACCAGGATAACCAGCTTGAGCATGGGCTCATCTGGCTTGACCAAAAAAGCTCACCAGCTTGGACCCAAGGTCACGGGCTCTAGCGGGGAGTTACTCAGTCTGCTGAAGGCCCGCGGTCAAGGCACATATGAGAAAGCAATCAATGAACAACTATGGTTTCTCAACAAAAAACTGATGATTGATGCTTCTCATCTCTCTCCATTCCTGTCTGTCTGTCCCTCTCTATCCCTCTATCTGACTCTCTCTCTGTCCCTCTAAAATAAATAAATAAATAAAAAATAATTAAAAAAAACAAAACAAAACAAAACAAAAAAAACTGTATTCCTCTTTTGCTATATTCTTTTTCTCTTTGATCTGTTTACAACAGGTCCCTTAGCATTTCTTGCAGCCTTGGTTTGGTTGTAGTGAATTCCTTGAGTTTTTTTTTGTCTGTAAAGCTTTTTATTTCTCCTTCAATTTTAAATGATAGCCTTGCTGAATAAAGTAGTCTTGGTTGTAGGCTCTCTTGTTCTGCATTACTTTGAATATTTCTTGCCATTCCCTTCTGGCCTCAATGTTATTTGATGCGGATGTTATTTCTCTTCATGTTGTCACAGAGCTCTCTTAGAGTTTCCTCAGACTTTTTGAGTCTCTTTTCTTTTTTCTGCTCTGCTTCTGTGCCTTTATTTATCGTGTCCTCTAACTCTCTGATTCGATTCTCCGCTTCATCCATCCTGCATTTAATTCGTTCCATTGTGCTCTTCATTTTGGATATTGTATTTGTCATTTTTGACTGTTTCTTTTTTATTATTTCAATGTCCTTTTTTATATTTGCTATCTCTTTATTTAGGTGTTTGTAGTGACTAGCTATTGTTGTTCTGATATCTTTGAGCATCCTAACAATTGTTATTTTAAACTCTTCATCTGGTAATTTGGTTATATCTGATTCATTTAGGTCCTTTTCTGGGGATTTCTCTTGGTTCATTTGTGTTGCATTTCTCTGCCTTCACATTTTCTCTGTGTAAAGGAAGGTTTTGGCCACTGGAGTCCACTGGGTATGGCCTCTGTTCCCTAGGTATGGTCTGTCTGCAGGCCTGCCACCCCCTTTTCTGTTGCTGCCTAGGGGTTTTGGTTTTGGGTGTTGCCAGTGCCTGCCCACTGGGGTTGTTGCTGTGGTTTCCACCTCTCCTTCAGGGGAGAGCCTGTGATCACGTGCTCAGGTGTACAAGCCTTGGTGGCCTTGGCCTTTGACCCGCCCCTGTGGGTGGCGTTATGCTCGGCCCTGAGGGCAGTGGTGAGCACCTTTTTCAGCTGCGGGTCTCTGCCTATATCCGGGCTTTTGCCCCGCCCTTGCAGGAGGAGGCCGCTCGAGGAACGGCTGCTAGCCTTGGCTCTACTGGCCGGGCAGAACTTCGTGCCTACGCTCAGCTCAGTAGCGGAACTCTGCCTATTCTGGGCTTTTGGCTCCACCCCCGCGGGAGGAGCTGGCTCCCAAGTCAGGCCACAAGCCTCGGTTCCACGGGCGGGGCAAGGCTGTGCTCCTGCGCCCTTGCTCAAGGGCTGGTCTCCTCCCCTTCTGGGGTTCCCGCCCTTCTCCCTCAGCTGC